>NC_062970.1:20653619-20761167 GCF_023119035.1 Salvia hispanica
TTTACAATTACTATCTTAAACTATAAAGATATTCTGCATTTTATAGAAAAAAATATAATTAACATAACATAATGTGTTTCAATTGAAATAACAGGAAGATAAGAAGAACCAAGATGACACACATGGTGAACCGGACAGAGAAAATCCACTGTATAAAGAAAATAATATTGTTGAGGTAACTAAAACTAAGATTAAACTGTATATAATTTTTATAAAATAAGTGAAGTGTTGTTGACATGAGTTGATAGTGTAGTTGATATAAGATATAATAATTATTGACATGAGTTGATAGTGTAGTTGATATAAGATATAATAATTATTGACATGACTTCTACGTGTAGTTGACATGGACCATTTTGTTTACATATATTTCTCAAAGTTAAAATTAATTTAATATTAATTATAAATGACTATTTCAATAGACTGCTAATGAAGAAGTACATGAAGAACAAGATAATGAAGAACAAGAAGAAGGAGAAGCATCAAAAGAGAAAACAACATGTGGTGTCAATAATGAATCAGTGTCTCCTATGTCAACACTTGTTCTAGAATCTGGTAATAAGAGGAGAGAGATAGAAAATCAGAAAGATCTTGTACAGGTACAATTTACAATAATTATCTTAAACTCTAAATATATTCTGCATATTATAGATAAAAATATAATTGACATAACGTAATATATTTCAGTTAAAATGGATAAAGAAAATAATATTGTTGAGGTAAGTATAACTAAAATCCATTATATTATTTTTATAAAATGAAAGAAATGTTGTTGACATGACTTGATAGTGTAGTTCATATGATTTATAAAAATTATTGACATGGCTTTTACTTGTAGTTGACATAACTTATAAGTGTTGTTGACATAGCCTCTATGAGTAGTTAACATATTATGTACTGTAGTTGACAAGAGAAAGAAACAGAATCCATATCTCTACATTGTCATTTTCTGATCCTAAAGGGAAGAGCCAAATCTCGTCTTTTGTTATTTAGAATTAATTATAAATTACTAATTTAATAGGCTGTTGAAGAAAAAGAAGAAGAAGGAACAAAAGAAGACATAGTAGGTGATAACAATAGTGAATCAGCCTCTACTATTTCACCTCCAGCTGCAAGTTCAATGGATGACGCACATGTTGAAATGAACAAAGCAAAGCAACAGGAGAAAGGAAAAGAGAAAGAAGAGAATATTGTTAAAGTGAAGTAACTGAAACTAAAATTAGATATTGTATTGTTTTTATAAAATGGCTTGAAAGTGTGGTTGACAGTTGGTTATAATTGTTATTGACATTATTTGTATGTGTAGTTGACATGTCTTATAATTGTTGTTGATGTGAATTTTATTTGCTGTTAATATGTATCTGTGTGTAGCAGAGATGGTATGTACTGTAATTTATATAACTCGTATGTGCCGTTGACATAATATGCACCATACTTGACATAATTATAATAGTTGTTGACATGATTTTTAATTGAAACTAACATGAATTTTATTTGAACTGACAGAAGAATGTTGTTCCATGCTCTGAGATTCCACTGACAGAATGTAGTGTGAAAGAGTCTGATGATAAAATGCATTCCGTCCCATTCCTAGGCTCTCCAGTTGACATCAGAGCTGTAGATACAAAAACATATCTGGAATCTTATGAAAGAACTGTGTACTACTACATACTAGAAACAGAAGGAACAGATGAGTATGCATTATTTAATTATTTCATTGAGCTAAAATTTTTTTTAGTTTTCTATGAAGTAAACATAATTTATAAATATTGTTCATATGTCATTTGTATAACTTCATTTCAGAAATGCATGCATTTATGAAGATGATTTTACTTGGGCGACCAAGGAATTGTTTTTATCACTGAAGCCCCATGTTGAAATTAATGTGGGTGTAATAAATGCTTGGGCTTCACACCTGAACAACAGAGAAAATGAAAGGCCAACAACATCACTTTCACGCTTTTTTATGAGTACATCTCCATGTGTAAGTAATCTTAAATTATATGTAAACTATTTGAGTCAGATGTCTCCCTAACCAAATATGTTAATTGCAGAATTTCAATGTAACAAATCGGCAGGAAAATTGGGATGCTTTGACAGCAAAGACAAATTTTATTTCTCAGATAAATAATGAGGTTGAAAGAAGACCAAATTTCAACTGGAGAAAAATTGATTTGGTAATAACATCTAAAAATGATATCTATGTTATAATATGAACAAGTATTCTATGTATATAATTATATATTTCATGTCATACAGGTCTTCTTCCCAGTTTGTGCAGATAATCATTACTACCTTGTAGTATATTGGATGAAGAAAAACATCATTGACATCATAGATAATATAAAGCCACTTAAAGATACAGATCCGTTGAAGAATTATGACATTGATATTGGCTTACTGGTATGCTTTTATATATGTTATAGACATATTCTCTACATTGTGTTGAAATGCTTTATACATGTAGTTTAAATTAATTATTTATATATTTTGCAGAAAGATATGTTTGAAGGATACTTCATAGAGAAGAAATTGCTAGATCTTTCAGAAAATATAAACAAGTCTTCATTCAACTTTGTGAATTTAGAATGGGCAACAACCACAAACATAAAGGATTGTGGTGTCTATTTGATGAGGCACATGGAGACCTATGTTGGGAAAAAGGGCAATGATTGGGATATCGGCTTTTCTGCTCGTAGTCTGAAGATTATCCAAATACTCAGGGGAAGATATTGCTGCACGATGATTGCATCAATTTATAATAACCAGAGATCAACAATGTTACAACTAGCTCGTGATTGGATGGAAGCAAACATGGACAAATTGCATAAGCTAGACAACAAATACAAGAAGTTGTTTAGTTGTAGAAAGAGGAAGTGAACAAAAACAGATTTTAATGTATGATGTTAACTTATTTTCTGGATTGGTTTTAAAATAATTATTATGCACTCTGACTTTTGTTGACATGGCTAGTATTTGTAGTTGACATGACTTAAAGTTGTTATCAAGATGTTTTCTATGTATTATTCACATGGATAAGTAAAACAGTTATCACAATATATTATTTTTATAAAATGAGTGAAGTGTTGTTGACATGACTTTATAGTGTAGTTGATATGAGTTATAATAATTATTGATATGGCTTCTACGTGTAGTTGACATAAGTTATAAGTGTAGTTGACATGGCCTCTATGAGTAGTTGACATAATAAGTCATGTCAACAACACTTCACTCATTTTATAAAAATAATATATTGTGATAACTGTTTTACTTATCCATGTGAATAATACATAGAAAACATCTTGATAACAACTTTAAGTCATGTCAACTACAAATACTAGCCATGTCAACAAAAGTCAGAGTGCATAATAATTATTTTAAAACCAATCCAGAAAATAAGTTAACATCATACATTAAAATCTGTTTTTGTTCACTTCCTCTTTCTACAACTAAACAACTTCTTGTATTTGTTGTCTAGCTTATGCAATTTGTCCATGTTTGCTTCCATCCAATCACGAGCTAGTTGTAACATTGTTGATCTCTGGTTATTATAAATTGATGCAATCATCGTGCAGCAATATCTTCCCCTGAGTATTTGGATAATCTTCAGACTACGCGCAGAGAAGCCGATATCCCAATCACTGCCCTTTTTCCCAACATAGGTCTCCATGTGCCTCATCAAATAGACACCACAATCCTTTATGTTTGTGGTTGTTGCCCATTCTAAATTCACAAAGTTGAATGAAGACTTGTTTATATTTTCTGAAAGATCTAGCAATTTCTTCTCTATGAAGTATCCTTCAAACATATCTTTCTGCAAAATATATAAATAATTAATTTAAACTACATGTATAAAGCATTTCAACACAATGTAGAGAATATGTCTATAACATATATAAAAGCATACCAGTAAGCCAATATCAATGTCATAATTCTTCAACGGATCTGTATCTTTAAGTGGCTTTATATTATCTATGATGTCAATGATGTTTTTCTTCATCCAATATACTACAAGGTAGTAATGATTATCTGCACAAACTGGGAAGAAGACCTGTATGACATGAAATATATAATTATATACATAGAATACTTGTTCATATTATAACATAGATATCATTTTTAGATGTTATTACCAAATCAATTTTTCTCCAGTTGAAATTTGGTCTTCTTTCAACCTCATTATTTATCTGAGAAATAAAATTTGTCTTTGCTGTCAAAGCATCCCAATTTTCCTGCCGATTTGTTACATTGAAATTCTGCAATTAACATATTTGGTTAGGGAGACATCTGACTCAAATAGTTTACATATAATTTAAGATTACTTACACATGGAGATGTACTCATAAAAAAGCGTGAAAGTGATGTTGTTGGCCTTTCATTTTCTCTGTTGTTCAGGTGTGAAGCCCAAGCATTTATTACACCCACATTAATTTCAACATGGGGCTTCAGTGATAAAAACAATTCCTTGGTCGCCCAAGTAAAATCATCTTCATAAATGCATGCATTTCTGAAATGAAGTTATACAAATGACATATGAACAATATTTATAAATTATGTTTACTTCATAGAAAACTAAAAAAAATTTTAGCTCAATGAAATAATTAAATAATGCATACTCATCTGTTCCTTCTGTTTCTAGTATGTAGTAGTACACAGTTCTTTCATAAGATTCCAGATATGTTTTTGTATCTACAGCTCTGATGTCAACTGGAGAGCCTAGGAATGGGACGGAATGCATTTTATCATCAGACTCTTTCACACTACATTCTGTCAGTGGAATCTCAGAGCATGGAACAACATTCTTCTGTCAGTTCAAATAAAATTCATGTTAGTTTCAATTAAAAATCATGTCAACAACTATTATAATTATGTCAAGTATGGTGCATATTATGTCAACGGCACATACGAGTTATATAAATTACAGTACATACCATCTCTGCTACACACAGATACATATTAACAGCAAATAAAATTCACATCAACAACAATTATAAGACATGTCAACTACACATACAAATAATGTCAATAACAATTATAACCAACTGTCAACCACACTTTCAAGCCATTTTATAAAAACAATACAATATCTAATTTTAGTTTCAGTTACTTCACTTTAACAATATTCTCTTCTTTCTCTTTTCCTTTCTCCTGTTGCTTTGCTTTGTTCATTTCAACATGTGCGTCATCCATTGAACTTGCAGCTGGAGGTGAAATAGTAGAGGCTGATTCACTATTGTTATCACCTACTATGTCTTCTTTTGTTCCTTCTTCTTCTTTTTCTTCAACAGCCTATTAAATTAGTAATTTATAATTAATTCTAAATAACAAAAGACGAGATTTGGCTCTTCCCTTTAGGATCAGAAAATGACAATGTAGAGATATGGATTCTGTTTCTTTCTCTTGTCAACTACAGTACATAATATGTTAACTACTCATAGAGGCTATGTCAACAACACTTATAAGTTATGTCAACTACAAGTAAAAGCCATGTCAATAATTATTATAAATCATATGAACTACACTATCAAGTCATGTCAACAACATTTCTTTCATTTTATAAAAATAATATAATGGATTTTAGTTATACTTACCTCAACAATATTATTTTCTTTATCCATTTTAACTGAAATATATTACGTTATGTCAATTATATTTTTATCTATAATATGCAGAATATATTTAGAGTTTAAGATAATTATTGTAAATTGTACCTGTACAAGATCTTTCTGATTTTCTATCTCTCTCCTCTTATTACCAGATTCTAGAACAAGTGTTGACATAGGAGACACTGATTCATTATTGACACCACATGTTGTTTTCTCTTTTGATGCTTCTCCTTCTTCTTGTTCTTCATTATCTTGTTCTTCATGTACTTCTTCATTAGCAGTCTATTGAAATAGTCATTTATAATTAATATTAAATTAATTTTAACTTTGAGAAATATATGTAAACAAAATGGTCCATGTCAACTACACGTAGAAGTCATGTCAATAATTATTATATCTTATATCAACTACACTATCAACTCATGTCAATAATTATTATATCTTATATCAACTACACTATCAACTCATGTCAACAACACTTCACTTATTTTATAAAAATTATATACAGTTTAATCTTAGTTTTAGTTACCTCAACAATATTATTTTCTTTATACAGTGGATTTTCTCTGTCCGGTTCACCATGTGTGTCATCTTGGTTCTTCTTATCTTCCTGTTATTTCAATTGAAACACATTATGTTATGTTAATTATATTTTTTTCTATAAAATGCAGAATATCTTTATAGTTTAAGATAGTAATTGTAAATTGTACCTGTTCAAGATCTTTCTGGTTTTCTTTCTCACTCTCCTTGTTATCAGACTCTAGTACAGGAGGTGATATAGGAGACGTTGATTCATTATTGGTGCCACATATGTTGTCCTCTTTTGATCCTTCTTGTTCTTCTTGTCCTTCACTTTGTTGTTTTTCACATACTTCTTCTTCAGCAGTCTATTGAAAAGGTTATTTATAATTAATATTAAATTAATTTCAACTTAGAGAAAAGGTATGTAAACAAAATAATGTACTTACTTTGTTATAGCAATCTCTCCATTTGAAAGTTGGAAATTTAGTCAAATCTTCAAGTTCTTCCTTTTTCTTTTCAACAGTAACTAGTGCTTCACAGATTGTTTTACAGTTGTCAAATGCCTCATTTTTGTCTTGAAGAAATGACTCTGCCAATTTTACACACTTGTCTTCCACAGATTGAACAGAAGTTGTTGGGCTTCCAATTGCAGATCTAGCAATATCACATACTAATCCAAATAGATGATTAGTTTGGACTTGTGTAGGAACTTCTTCAAGGGTTTTTACTAGATTTGTCTTCCCATAATTTATGAGTTGAATGTATTTCATTACATTCTGCATCATATCTTTTGGGACAACGTTTTGGGAAGACCCAACCCCACTGTCAACTACGTGTGGAATCTGTTGTTGAGGCTCCTGCTCCTGCTCCTGCTCCAGATTACGGACATATCTTCTGAAGATAAGTCCATTACCAAATATTCCCACATCTATCTCCTTATCTTCCCTAGCCTGGAGATGTGTGCTTGTCCAGCCTTTCATTAATGGGAATGTGCGAGGAACTGAACGTTTGGCTTGTAAAACTCTATCCATATAGCAGAGCTGCATATAAAATACATATCAATAACAATTATAAGCTATATCAACTACTTATAAAACATTATGTCAGCATTATATTCACTATTAATACTTTAATGTGAAACGTAAAACATACCATGAGCAGAGGAAGTGGTCCTGCAAAAGCTTTCATCTTTTTCTTTGACCAATTTTCCTTTGCAAACTTCAGAACAGACAATGTATACGAACACCAGTTGACATTTCCAATATTGTCCAGATCGTCAACTATTTCCCCAATCTTAGACTTTATTGTTCCACATGTTGATGGCTCAATCAATCCTGATTCTAAAAGTAACAAGAACAATCTTTTGAACCATGGCCCTCCTTCACTATCTTCTAACATAAGCTCTTCCACAGCTTTATGGCTAACATTTCCTCCTTCTTTTATTTCACAATGTTTGGCTATATCTCTCATGAAAGACGCATTACTTTTACAGTTATCTCTGGAGTAATTTATCCTACCTCTCGGAAATCCGTATACCAGCTCCACATCGTCCTCTGTTATACTAACACTCCTCCTATTATTTAGCTTTATCTTGCACTCTTTTTCATCAAAACATTTCACCAATTCAAAAGCCAAATAGGTAGGAATGTAATCGATTTTGAAATGAAAAACATTCCCAAAACCCATGTCCTTGACAGCATTAATCTGGGCCTCATTCAATTTTCTCAGTGTTTCAATAAAATACCACGTCTTCCTTTTGACTAGAAGCCTTTTAGAAAAGAAATTACTTTTCTTTTTCTGTTCCTTAGCCTCTGTATACATTTCATTCTGTTTTTTACTTCTAATCTCAGAAGCAATTAATGGTCTCTTGTCATTTTTTCTTTTACTTCTAATCTCAGATCTAGTCAACTCATCCCCATCAATTGATGTACTTCTTTTTCTTTTTGTTGTGTTCTTTTTTTCTGGTTTAAAAGCAAGTACAATAAAAATGTTAAAAATACAGTAATATAATGTTAACCATATAACTATCTTGACAACCATTCAAACAAGCTCACATTATGTCAATAATTATTGTATAAAATGCCAATATCACTATTTCATAAAAATGTCAACAATACAGTATTATCATTTCAAAATTTATAGCAACTACAATCATACATATGACAATTGCCATCATACCCTATTGATATACTTTGTAATCCTCTGACACTTCACATATGAATTCACGTTTGTTTTTCATATCTATTTTATGGAACCATATGACTATGTCAACAGCAATTCAAACAAGCATACATTATGTTAATATTTATTTTATAAAATGTCAATACTACTATGTCTACAGACATCTTTTAATGTCAATAATCATAAAAATTTAAATACATACTACTTAACCTCAGAAATATTCTGCTGCTGTTTTAAAAAAGCAAAACTCGAACTCATCAGATAATTAAATAATGAAACCTAAAAATAAAATCTTTTGAATAATCATACTGTGTTTTTCAAAAGTGAAATTGAAGTCATTCAATTAATAAACCAAAGAAATGTTTAACCTGAATGAGTCGTTTCAGTAATATCTGTTGATTTGCTGTTAACCTCCATTTCTGATATCGTTTTACCAGGAACGGTCGACGACACTGAATCACTTGTGTTTCTTTCTTCTGTTGACATTCCTAATACTCTAAATCGATTTAGAAACCTAGACAAGAGATGAAATCTGTTAAACGAAGGGTTTGAATACTAGAGAGAAGCAGAAATTTCTTTGAGCGGTAATCTATGTGTGAGAGAGTAGGTGTTAGAGAAATATTTATTATTCTGCTTTTTTATGCCTTAGCGGAATAGTTCGTAGAGTACATGGTTTCTTTTCATCCGTTTTATTAGAAAAAAAGGCAGTTGACATTGTTAATATTTGAAAAAAAGGCAGTTGACATGACAATTATTTAGTTATTGGCATTACATAGAGTTTATTTATATTTTCTTTTTTGTTTTTCACGTTTAATTTGCTTTATACTGAAATGTATTGTATGACCATAATTCATCAATATCTTCAAAATATTGAGTTATCTGAAATTTTATATGAAGCCTATTGACAAGCTGTTCACATTTGTTGAGTTTTTATATGGAAACTATTAACATGTTTTTTATGATAATGATGCCAATACATATTTAAAATTAAAAAATGAAGAAAAATAGTTGTACATTTTTTTTAGTTAAAACAATTGTTTTTGAGCTGTTGACATAAAATTCAAGTTGTTGACATTACTATTGAAGTTGCTTTACTCATTTCATAGTTGATATATTATTATAGGCTGCGTAGTTCAAATCGATATATAATAATTGTTTTACACATCCATCTAAAAAACATGATAATATCAAATATTCAAACGAGTCTTTGTTCAAATCAAAATAAAACAGTTGTTTACTTATTGGTTCTACGGCTAAACCATTCCTTGTACTTGTTCTGTAACGCAGATAATCTTTGCTTGTTTGCATTCATCCAGATGTTAGCATGACATATCATATCCATACACTTCTTGTTGCTCTCTGATGTAAGCATTGCTTCGCAATATCTTCCTCTGAGTACCTGTAGAATCTTCAAGCCGCGTGGAGTAAAGCCAATATCCCAATCCCTTCCCTTCCTGCCAAAGTATGTCTCCATATGTCTCATCGTATAAACACCGTTGTCTTCTTTATTGGTGCTTGTGGCCCAATCTAAAGGAATAACCTTGTAAGGAGACTTCTTTATATTCTGTGATAGATCTGTCATGTTATTCTCTACAAAGTATGCCTCAAACATATCTTTCTGCAAATATATAAACAACTAAATTAAAATTTGCATACAAAGCATTTTAGCAAGATACATAAATTATGTCAACAAAAATCTAAACATAATGTTAGCTATATTTAAAAAAGCATACCAGTATTGCAACATCAAAGCTATACTTTTCCAAGGGATTCTTGTCTCTAGGTGGTTTGGCACTATCAATTATCTCAATTTTGTTCATCCTCATCCAGAATACCACAAGATAGTAATAGCCACTTTTAAAAACAGGGAAGAATACCTGTATTGTATGTTAGATAAAATTAGAGAAAAGAATTTGACAACTCCTGTAGAAAACTATGTAGGTGAAACTGTGAGATCTTTGACACAAAAATAAATTTGTTACCAAATCAATCTTTCTCCAATCGAAATCTTCTATTGTTCTAATCTCCTGTTGAATTCGCGACACAAAGTTGTTCTGGGATTGTAATGGATCCCAATGAGGCTGCCGATTTGTTATATTCAAATACTGCATTTAACATTTTTTTGTTAGTGAAATTTGTCATCCAAATAGTTGACACAGAAATTTAGATTACTCACGCATGGGGATGTTGTCAGAAACAGGCGCGGAGGTGACGATTTTGCCCTTTCTCTTTCCTTGTAGTTCAGGTGTGCTGCCCATACATCAATTACACCTGTACTGATTTCTGAATGGGGTTTCAGAGATGAAAACACTCCTTTGCTTGCCCAAACAAAGCCATTAGTGTAGACACATAAATCACTGACATGAAAGCATGCAGACAACATTTAAATATCATTCATAAATTATGTCAACTGTATGTAAATATAAAAGGATTGTAGAGATTATTCAAAGAATTAAATTATGCATACTCTTTTGTTCCTTCAGTTTCTACTATGTAGTAGTACATATCTCTTTCGTCTGGGTTCAGGGTTGTTTTCATATGCACAGCTCGTATTTCAAATGGTGAGCGTAGCACTGGGCTAGGACGTATTTCAGCACGAGTCCGTTTCTCTCTAGCTTCAACCAGTGGAATCTCAGAGATCGGAACAGGGTTCAGATGCTGTTGTCAGTGAATTTAATGTTAGTTGCAATTACAAATCTTGTCAAATATATTACACTAACTGTTTCAATAACTAATATGATTATGTCAACTACACTACATATCATGTCAACTGCACTACATATCGTGTCAATAACCGTGTCAATTACATTTTAACAACTATTACAAGCAATGTAAACAATAATTCATTCATTTTTTTACCTTGTAAACAATCATTCTTCTTTCCGTGTTTTCAGGAGTTTTTTCTTTTTCCTCATGCATCTTCTCTTTCCCTTTATGTTCTTGTATTTGTATGTTGGATTCAGGAGGAGTGTCATCCAGTGTTTCAATACCCTCTCTCATCATATACTCAACAATTGAGCATGCAGCTGCATCCTCCCTGTCTTCCTGAAACTCCATGCTATACCATGTCAATTATATTTTAATCTATGTCAACTATGATATCCACAATGTCAATAACTAATATAAAATCATATAAAAATATTCAAGAGTTTAATATAATCATTATAAACTGTACCTGTTCATTTATGATATCAACAATAACATTTGTTGCCTTGATTGCTTCTTCATTGTTGCTGATTTCAAAGTCAGTACATGCTTTTGATAATAGATGCAAGGCATTTTGTGTTCTTAAGTCTATATCAGCTTCATCTTCTGCTTGAATTTCAAACTCACTTTTCCTGTTCTCAAATCCTATAATTGATGCTTCAATATTGACATGTGCAGGAGATTCATTTGTTGGTGATGTCCTATCAGCTTCATCTTCTGCTTGAATTTCCAACTCACTACTCCTGTTTTCAAATTCTATAAGTGATGATTGATTATTGACTTGTCCAGGAGATTCAGTTGTTGGTGATGCCCTATCAGCTTCAACTTCTTCTTGCATTTCCAACTTAGTTCCACTGTTCTCAGATTCCATAATTGATTCTTGAGTATTGACATGTCCAGCATATTCAGTAGTTGGTGATGCCCTATCAGCTTGAACTTGTACTTGAATTTCCATCTCACTTCCTCTGTTCTCAGATCCTAAAACTGATGCTTGCTTGTTGACATGCTCTGAAGCATTGGCTTCTTGTTGTTGGAGAGATGGGGATGCTGTGTGTGGAGATCCTAATACGGCTGTCAAGATAGGAGAGTTTGATTCATTATCACCATCACACATCATGTTCTCCTTGCTTTGTTCATCTCCTTCAACAGTTTGTCTAACCTCTTCAGGATTATCAACTGGTGATGTAGGTAAATTTTCTCTATTTCTTTCTTCTACAGCCTGTTCAAAAATTAGTTCAACAATGTATCAACAAAATGATGTATTAATTTAAATATAGGTTGTTTATGTGCTTACTTTATCGAAGAAATCTCCCAATCTGAAAGTTGGAAATTCATTCAAATCTTCAAGTGTTTCGTTTTCTTTTTCAGCATTCCGTATTGAGTCAAATACCGCTTTCCAGTTATCAACAGCAACATTGTCGTCTATATGAAATGACTGGGACAAATGCAGGAAAGTGTCACTCACAGATACAACCGGAGATTTCTGGCTTCCAATTGCGCTTCTAGCAATGTCACAAACAAATCCAAATAAATCATTATTCTTGATCTGTGAAGAAGCTTCTTTGAGGACTCTAACAAGATTGGTCCTTCCATCATTTATCTGATTGATGTATTTTAAAACATTTTTCACCATATCTGATGGTAGTATGTTCTGAGAAGAAGACCCCACTCCACTGTCATCTACATCAACTCTTTGTTCTTCATTTTCTTGCTGCTGCTCTTCATTTCGAATGTATCTCTTCTTTACATTTCCTAAACCAAAAACTCCTGCACTGATCTCTCTATCTTCTCTAGCCTGAAGATGCTCACTTTTCCATCCTTTCATTAATGGAAATGTCCGAGGAACAGGACGCTTGTCTTGTATAACTCTGTCTAAGTAGCAGAGCTGCATATGTTAAAAAATGCATGTCAATTACTATTGTGTCGTGTCAACTAAATACAAAAGCCACTTAAAATAACTAATACAGCTTATGTTAATTATAGTACGAGCTATATCAACTACACACACAACCTAATGTAATTATGTTAATAATCAACAATGCAAAATGTAAAACATACCATAAGGAAGGGAAGTGGTCCAGCAAATGCATTCTTCTCTGTGATTGACCAATTTTGTTTTGCAAATTTGAGAACAGATATTACATACGAACACCAATTTACATTTCTCACGTTATCCAGATCATCAATTATCTCTCCAATCTTAGATTTTACCATTCCACATGTTGATTGCTCAATCAATGTTGATTCTAGCAATAACAAAAACATTGTCTTAAACTGCCTTCCTCCTTGAAGATCATTCAACATAACCTTTAAAACATCGTTATGGTTCACACTTTCTTTTTTCGTACCACATTTCTTTGCTATCTTCCTCATGAAAGCTGCATTACTTTTACACTTATCTCTAGAATAAGTAATGTCACCTCTTGGGAATCCATATACAAGCTCCACATCCTCTTCAGTGATATGAATTTGTTTACCATTGTTAAGCTTTATCTTGCACTTATTCTCTTCAAAATTTTTTAATAATACTAATGCTAATCTGCTAGGAATGTAATCAATCTTGAAATGTAGGACACTCTCGAAACCCAACTCCTTCACAGAATTAATCTGTTCCTCATTCAGTCTGCTTATTGCATCAACAAAATACATTGGCTTCCTTTTCACTAGAAGCCTTTGAGATAGATTTTCAGCAATAACAATCTGTTTTCCATCTTCTACACTTTTCTTTTGCTTTTTCTTAACAATAATTAACTCTTTCTGAGATACTGAGGTACTCCTTTTTCGCTTGGATGTTCTTCTGTTTTCTGGTTTAAAATCAAACATAATAAATCTATATCAATTATACAAAGTATCATGACAATAACAAGTGTACTCTGTTGACATCAAGTGTGTGTATATTACTAAAATTATTTCATTAGATATACCAATCACAATTAACAGAATTTCAGGCATTAAGTATGCTCTATCATTAAAAGGTATTTTCCATATATAGTTAGAACAATTATATTATTACTATTATGTCAACAGTTAAAGTTGACATAACCTGTTGATTATCTTATAAAGTTTATGGCAAGTATACTCTGTTTATATAAATATGACTATGTCAACTATTATTTAAACAAGCTTAGAATATGTCAATAGCTATTGACATACTACTACAACCATACATATGTTTTCTACAGCCATCCTAACAGCCATTGAAACAAGCATACCCTATGTCAATAGTTGTTGACATACTACTACAGCCATACATTTGTAAGTTTTCTACAGCCACTCTAACAAGCATACAATATGTCAATATTATTATGTCAATACCTATTCAAACAAGCATACACTACTTTCATTACTGTCAACAGTATATTATTATAGCTATGTCAATAGCTAGTATATAAAATGTCAATAATCTTAAAAATTTAAACAAATCCTTAACTGGAAGATGAAGATTCTTCTCTTCCTTTTTTTACAGCAGCATTTTTCGTTGGCATCTTTTCCGATTCTACAATCGCAAATCAACAAAAAAATTCAGCAAGTATCGAATTCATAAAAAACGAAATCGAGATGTTTATTAAAACACCAAAATCAAAGCAATATACTTAAAATATGAATCAATTTCTTAACCTGAAGAAGTAGCTTCATGCGTCGCCGATTTTGACTGCTGTTCCTCAGCTTCAATCGATTTTTCAACCGATTCTTTCCGATTTTCCTCTTCGTTCGTCATTTAGATCAGCGAGATTTTCAATGTTTTTGGTTTGAATTTTGAAAATCACCGAGTTGTTGCAGATTTTGAAGGATTCGAAGTGTATGAAGATCAGCGAGAGAGATTTTTGACGAGAGATTTTAGAGTTTGAAATCAGTTTGGATGTTTCACGCTTTTTCTATTTATGAAATTACAATTTTACCCCCTTGTTGACATAATGTTGTATTTGTTGACATTTTGTTTAGCTTGTGGATTAGTGGCCCATATTGCATCTCATTTCTCAATTTAGCTAAATAATCTCAACCTAACAAGACATAAGTAGCATAGATTATTATAAATTGTTGGGGGTTCCATGAATCCCCCAAGACTTAATAGGCCCGCCACTGATTACGAGCACATGGTCCACCAACGACGACAACAACAGACGTTACAGGTTCCATGGACAATAGTACATCGGGAGTCGATCTCCCGAGAGCATGTCGTGGCTGTTGAACGGCTGTCATGGACTATTTTGAAAACACAAAAATAAAAAAAATATACAAAATGTTGTCAAAAGATTGGATGGGTTTATATGGCGGGTGTATAATCCAGAATATTACAGGTGTCTGGATTGCAAGATAAAATTCGACATGGCAGTCTAGAATACGAAAAAAGAGATAGGGCGAGTGTATAGTCAGCCTTATTGTGAATGTACTTACAGTTCGATCATATATTTTGTGATTTCTGCGTAGCCATGATTCTTCATATATTTATCATACGTTCTACTCCTTTCGTCCAATATATGTATCTCAATACTTGAATAAATATAGTATTACCGCTCACATATTTTGTGATTTCTACGCAGCCATGATTCTTCATATATTTATCATATGTTCTTCTCCTTTCGTCTAATATCTGTATCTCAATACTTGTATAAATATAGTATTACCGCTCATATATTTTGTGATTTCTGCGTAGCCATGATTCTTCATATATTTATCATACGTTCTACTCCTTTCGTCCAATATTTGTATCTCAATACTTGTATAAATATAATATTACCGCTCATATATTTTGTGATTTCTGCGTAGCCATGATTCTTTATATATTTATCATACGTTCTACTCGTTTTGTCCAATATCCATATCTCAATACTTGTTTGAATATAATATTACCGATCATTACAAAAAAAATCCCTCATTTCCTCTCACCAAAATTTGGCACAGGTATCCACGAGTGAAGCTAACTTATCAGTTTCATTCGAATTGATATCCTTAACTATCTATCTATTTGTTGGCAGTCTTATTAAACCATTAAGCTATTCGATTCAGGATTTTCCAACTAAAATAGCGCATTTTATGTCACCTTATTTTAAGTTGTATTTAGGTTTTAGACTAACAAATGAGTTTTGGACAAAAAAAAACGATAACTCAATTTGTTTCATATTTGGCGGAGTCATTTTGTCTGTACATTTCATTTCTATAGTACAGTGAAGTTATTTCTCATTTTAGTAAAAGTCAAAACATTTATTTTCAGTTATTTACTTTGTCTTACCTTATTACTGTATTCTTATTGTAGTTAAACTCACTTAAGACAATTTTTCTTAAATCGCAAAATGTAAAGAAACGCCTACATTACCGCAAAACGGATGGAGTACTTGATTTCAACCTCAGCCTAAAAATTATTGTTTAAATTAGCTGGACAAACCATTTTTGTTATTTCCAAAGCTCACCTTTCGGCAGTAATTAACTTGTAATAAATTCCTAAATGGAGCTGCGGCAACATGTCAACTAGAAACAAATATCAGCTGACATACAGATATATCAAATGTATAGAATAAAGTTTATGATAACAATGCAAAAATCACCTATGAAAGGTAGACTATTCAATCAACACTTCTATAAATCAAACGGAATTAATCATACACTTAAACAGCAAAAGCAATGGGTGAAAACACAGTTGAACAAGGCGATGATAGCAACGACTTATTAACAGCAAAAACTGCAGAACTAGAAAAGGCAATGGAAGATCTCAAACAAGCTAATGAAGAAGCCGTGCAGTCATGGCTAGACTCTCGACCGCTGATTGATGAGCTTGAAAAGAGGCAGGACGAGTTAAATGCAACGAGAGCCAGAGTTGCCAATGCGAACATTGTCATTACCGAGTTTCAAGCGCAGCTGGGAACGACAGAGATGTGCATCAAGTCGGCCAAGGACGAAGAGCATAATATGCAGATGAAAATGAATGACTTGAATCAAGACGTGCACGCGATGCAGGAGGAGACGGAACAGCTCAAAGCGAAGATAGTTAGGAAACGAAGGAAAATATCGAAACTGAAGCTAGGGTTGCGACTCAAGAGGCAGACGCTCGAGACGTTTGAGCTCACTTGTGAGGCAGTGGAGCTCGAATCACGAGCCTTTCGCGCCTCGTTAGCTCAAGCGTTGTACTACATCGATAACTCAGAGGCCGCGAATGTAATGATCCAGCTGAGTCAAGAGGAATACGGACGTCTGAAACAGGAAGCCAACGAGCGAATATCAGATGCAGAGAGACGAGTTTCAAAATCTGCGGACGAGAAACTTGGAGTGGAGAAGGCCAGAGACTTGGCTTTCAGGAGACTACAGAGCTTACATCCACACAACAGATTTCGGCAAAGCAATATGAGAGAACAAATAACTAACATGAAGAGGCCGCGAAATTTGAGCAAACATAGACATGGGCTTAACACTCCAACAGGAGCTAATCCACATCAGAAATCCAAAAACTACTATACTTTTCATGTAAAGAAAAAGGAGTCAATCTTTTTGAGGATTAAAACTTTCATTGTACCATGTTTAACAAAGTACAATAAACGGCCTGCAGCGTAATAAAGATTGGTGTGTTATTAAAAAATATTCCTTTGCCTCTATTTTAATGTTTAATGAAAGAAAAGTGAAACCAGAAAATATGCATCAAATGGACATAAAATACTTGATTTATTGGTGGCAACATTTGTAGAAGAAAAATTATGAATAAGCATGTTTCTGTCTTAGAATACTACGGAGATAAGCATTAGCTGTTACTATTTCACAAACACATAGGTAGGTAGGTCAGTAGGCCTTTTGGTTGATGAATTGCAAAAACCTAACTTCACTGAAGTAATGCACCCGATCCTGTAACCCAGCCTAATGATGATTGTTGAGTACAAACCTATCCCACATTGAGTGTTTGAAGTAAATTGGAAAGTGTATATAATTCATGTCCAACCCCATTCAGTTTGAGCCCTTTTGGAGGGATCAGAAAACAAATCCGTCCGGACTCGACCCAAAGCGGACAATATCAATATACTGTTGCAGTCGACAATCCGAACAATGATCAACCTCTCGCACAGAGAAGAAGCCGAGCCACATGGCCCATCAGTGCCTGCAACCTTAATTAAATAATAATTTTATGAATTTTATGAATTAGAGTCGAGCGTATATTTACATTGTTGCACACATGTCACACATTGCATACTTAGTTTACCCTACCTGTTGAGATGTTATTTACTCCCTCCGTCCCACATAATTTTATACAGTTTGACTTGGCACGAGTTTTAAGAAATGTAATAGAAAGTGAGTTGAAAAAGTTGGTGGGATGTGGGTCCTACTTTTAAAGTATTGGTTTTATAATAAAATGTGAGTAGGAATGAATTAGTGGAATATGGGGTCCACTACCAAAAATGGTAAAAGTGAAATGGGTAAAATTATGTGGGACGGACTAAAATGGAATACTGGGTAAAATTATGTGGGACGGAGGGAGTACTTATTATTTGGGCTGGAATTAATTATTTAGGTAAGCCCAAAAGTAATTTATTTCAATTACTTTCTTTAAAAGTCCAAAGGACTTAGGAAAATAATTCGATCTTATTTTCCTTGTATTTTAATTTGCGAACACAACGTCCAAACAAACAAAAAATTAATACTCTCTCCGTCCCTTAAATATTGTCACAGTTTGATCGAGCATGGACGAACATAAATGGAAAAATATGACAAAATTTTAGGCACAGAGGGAGTACCCTTTTGTTATTCGAAGCACTAATTATCGATCAAACGAACATGGCATCACATCAAAACATCCACGAACCAAACAACGATGGTAGCACAAAACATAGTACTCCCCCCGTCCCACAAGAATATGCACTTTATAATTTTGGAACTCTTTTCTCTATAATGAGGTGAGACCTATTTTCCACTAACAATACTTTATTTACTTTTTCTTTCTACCTCTCTCTTACTAGCTTTACCAATTGTGCATTATAACCCGTGCCAAATTCATAGTGCATATTCTTTGAGGACGGAGGGAGTATTAATTAATGATCACATACCAAGAAACAAACATATTAAATTCACGTTGGTCATTTTTCACCAACCCTTAGAATTTTAAAGCATAAGAAAAAAGGCGGGTGCTAGCACACTCTGTTGCCTCATCATGTTTCATATCATTCCTTTATTTGTATGAATCCACCCTCACCAGACCTGCTTTCTTACAAATCGTGCAGCACAACTCTACTCTGTTGCCTAAAGCACGTATTCCACCTCAGAATTCTCGTCGGACACGCCACAAGCCATCATGGACTTGCTTGTACGTCATCCGGACATGTTCGTGCTTCTAACATGACTTATATCAATGTCCGACCTTATCAATATCTCTACTTCCAAAATACTGAACTCGAGAAACGGGCTACAGACATGTTACAACAAGGAATAATTCAACCAAGTATTAACTCATTCTCATCGCCAGTACTAGTGCTTGTTCGAAAGAAAGATGGAACATTCCATTTTTGTGTGGACTATCGCACCCTTAACACAACTACAAATTATTTGATCAATTGGGAGTGACGATTTTGTTCAGTAAATGGAACTTACAGTCCGCCGATGAGATATGTAAAATGGAATTTCAACCACGATGGCCACTATGAGTTCCTAGTGATGTCCTAGGTCTCTCTAATGCTATATCCACATTCAAGGCTGCTACGAACAATAATTTCAAACCCTTATTTGTGATGGTTTTATTCGACAATATCTTTATTTACAACCCCACATTGGTAGAACATGCAGCCTACCTATATCACATCCTCGAGTAAAGTTCTATGTCAAACTAAGGAAATGCTCATTCGGCCAGTTAAACGCGAGCCCTGCTAAATTGGATTCCATAAATCAATGGTTGAACCCCACTACACTCAAACAACTAATTAAGGGGAGATACTTATCGACGGAATTCTATGCTCGCTGCTTTAGTGGTGAGTGTGAGATAAATGGACCCCATGGAACTTTGGGCTTGGTGAATTAAAGCTTTGGGCTGATTTAATTCTAGCCCCAGATCCTGTGTGAAGGCCCAATCCTTATTGGCCCGTTATTTACCTGGGAGGAACCGATTGCTGCTGCGTGGCAACTCCACGAGGATCGTGCTCCTAAGCCGTTGGACCTGGAGCTGTGTTTGTTGTGTGAGACTTCTCTCATTCCAATCTATCCTATTCACTCTCTCTCTGTCAGACGCTTGCGCTCCTCCTTCTCTCTTGAATTTTATCTCTCTCTCATCTCTGATCTTCGCCGATCTTCATCTCCGGTAACTTCTTATCTCTGGTTAAGTGAGCGAAGAGTGTAGATCCTTCAAATTCTGTGTTGATAGATCGGTTAGCCATAGATTGAACGGTTGAGTTTGAATCTGGCGTTTGGGTGAAGATCTTCGGGCGATTCCTTGTGAGTTGAGAGATCTGTGACCACTAGTTCTTTCAGAGATGGTTCTGAGTTGTGACTGAACATCGTGTGAGAGGTGGCCGGTGCGAAGTAGCAATCTGTAGACTCCTAGGGTTTGGGGTCTGGTTTGTCTCGCAGTGTTCCCTTGTGACTTGTTGGTGAAGATAGAGGAGGTTCTTGGCCCTATGCAGTTGCTTGTGCGACGTGAGCCATAGTCCCTCGGTTTCCTCACTTGTGCTTGAATTACTCTCTTGGTTTAGATCCCTTAGGATCTGATTTCTTGTGTTATTAATCAATCTACTTAGTGTGCAGGTTAAGTTCCAGAGGAATAGCCATGAGTCCAGATGCGGTCAAGTGTGTGGACTAGAGCTAGGGTTCCATCTATAACTTGTAGCATTTGTTAGATTGTGTAGTCTTGTAATTCCAATTGTACCTTGGCTTGTAACTCCGAGATTAGCCATCTCGGACCAATCCTAATAAAGAGGTTTCGGTAATTAGTGAATCCCGAGTGATCTGATCCCTATAGTGGTATCAGAGCCACGGGGGGATCACTTGGGCCCGCCGTGTCGCAAAATTAAGGAGTTTTGCTCTTCAGAGTAAAGCTCGGCCTCCGGTTGTTAGAGTTTGTATACTAGAAATCACGTTTCGAGTGATTGAATACTGTAAAACTCTTATTTTATTTTCCAATGAATAAAACAGATTATTTTTGTCATAATGTTGTTATGTTTTACATTTAATGGATGTTAATGCATGTTTAAATGTATAAGTTAACTTAACAAAGTCTAAGTCTTTGTTTTAGTAGACCGGTTGTGGGCGGCGTCCACTTTAAGGTAACACGGTCAGTTCTAAACAAAGAAAAAGATGAATTTCACAACCTAGTTGGAATTTGACTATCCATCGAGAAAGGTTGCAATGTCAGTCCGCATATTTCTAAGCCTTACTGAAATAAGATGACATTGGTGTGGTATAGCACTGAACGGATCTAACAACAAGACTTGTCCTTATGCTATCTACTGAAAGGCGAGGTCTTGATAAATATTTGTTTCTTAATCAATGTAGGTTAGCATTGAGCATACGGTATTGATTATGCATTACTTTGACTTATCAAATGGTGCGGGTTTTTCGTAACCCAATAATCCTGATATATTGGGTAGTGGTGATCAATATCTAGCGGTGCTAGGATTGCTATTATATTGAATCGTGCGCGAGGTGAGTCTCGTTTGATAATGTCCTCAAGAGGAGCGCGAAACAAGGTTTTATTATTCGGAACCTAGCTAGTTGGAGTTTGATTACTCTATGAATAATAAATGAGCGTTTCATGCTAAGTCCACTCTTGGAATTAATAAGAAGTTAATTAATTAAGTCCATAGCAGATATTAATTAATTAATGGACATTTTTATCTTAAGCGCGGGAAATGAAAGTTAAACGGAAACCCGGATTACTTATAATTTCGGATTTGGATGGGGAGAGTTCAATATTACTTCTGTAGTGGCTGCTCGTAATATTCCAATTATAACTTATATTAAATTGTGGGTTCAATTTAATTAGTAAAAAGTAAATTGGATGAGCCCATATCCAAAACCTTCCATAGATCCCTGTCTGGGCCCAAAAGGAACTTAATATAAATAGGAGAATAAAGGAGACAGAATGATCACAATTTTATACTTAAAATTTTCGAAAATTTCGACTCCCTCTAGCTGAAGAGGAATTCGAATTCTACTCCTATTCCCAAAAGGATTTCTTCTGTCTTCTTTATTTAAGTCCTAGTATTCTGGTGAGATCAGCCCACACTGATATCGGAGTACAGTTCGGGAACCAGAGAGAAGATTTGTGGTCTAGTATTCAAAGCGTCACGTGGAGAAGCAGCTAGCCATCTTCAATTCTTTGGAGAATTAATAAGGTATTTTTCTGCTCCGTAGAAAAGCATGTTTTAGGTTTCAATATTCTTAAAGCATGATTAATTCAAGTTATGAGCATGATACATGTAAGAATTACGCGAATAGATTTTGTCTAAATAATCTGCTAAATAGATCTGATTATTATGTGATTTATTGGTGTGATTAATAATTGTTAAATTATGTTAATCCATGCAACACCGCTTCCGCTGCCAGTTCCATGTGTTATTTGATTTCGAAGCATGTTCTTGTTTTTTTATATGCATGATGAACTCAAGAACATTCGAATCATAGAACTTGAACTATTCGAACACATGAGATGTGCGATTCGTCGGCGCTTGCGCCGGGACTGACCTTTGGGTGGGCAAAGCTTGTCAGAATCAAAAGGACTTAATTAGAGAAGAAGACAAAATTCCAGTTCTGCAGAGAACTGAAAAAAATCACGTTCAATCTGGAGAGAGGAACAATTAAAATGAATTAATTAATTTGTCTTCTCCCTAATCTCCTTTATATATAGAGTTATGATGGGCCAGATTAGGGATCCATGGAGGTCGGACTTTGGTCAAACCTGTTGGACTTTTACTAATTAAATTGAGCCCCAATAATACAAGCCCAAATTACGAGTAATCCGGGCTTTACCTTTTTAATTTTTTATTTCTCGTGTTTAAGGTATAAATATCTGATGGTCTCAGGTTTTCGGTGTTGTGTTTATTAAATTCAGGGTGCGTCCAACTGATCAGGATAAAAATCCCAACCTAGTTGAGTCGTTGGCACGACGACCGGAACCTGGTATCAAATAAATTCCTCAACTCACTTCTACTGGCTAGTATAGTGGAGGTAAGGGTCGAATCCCACAGAGATGGACACGTTCGGATAATTGCGGTAAATCTGAGAGGTTTGGTTAGCTACCACGCTTTGGGTTGAGATTCTACCTAGACGGAAATTAAAGATGGTACTCTACTGAATAGTGGGCGTGAAAGTGACTGGCATGTGGGTGTGTTCGTGAAAATAGAGGACAATGTATCTCAGAGACATGTGGAAAGTAGACAGTTACTAAATGAGGAAATATAGAACAGCAGGTTATATTTGGTGGCTGGGTGGCAACTCTGACAGGTTTGGAGGGTACAAACTTAAAGTAAAGGACAAAAGTAAAAAGTAACTAAAAAGCAAAAGTAGTCCAAAGCAAAAGTGGATTGTGATGTTTTCTTCCTCAACAAGTATCAACAGAAATTACATGAACACAAACTCCATGGATGAACACAGATTCTCAACTTCAAACACAAGATCCATCAAAAGGCTTAAACTTAAAGATTAATGGCTAAAACTGCAGATTACTCCTACTGGCTAACATGCAAGGTGGTAATGACAATGCGCAATAAGAAACTCATCCATGAAAACTTAAATTGAAACATGAAACTTGAAATTTCGATTAACAACTCCAGATTTAGCCTACTCAAGTGGAAACTTGCGCAAACACTTTGAAAATGAAAGCGATAACTAGATCTAACTTCCCTAGGCAGAATGAAGCAGATTCAAACCAATGAGAGATGCAATAAACAAACTTCATAATTGAAACGTTTGGATCTTAACGAAATACTTCAAAAGGAAACAAGATTTAAGTTTGCAACAGATCCAACGAAGAAAGTTAGTAAAAATTAAACTAGGAAAACTATTAAAGATTGTTTATGCCACTCCAGGCGATGAAACTGCTACTGCTATGAAACAGACTGGCTGGAACGGTGGATGATGACTCTTCGATTTACGTCTGGACTTCAGGTGACCATGGTTGTGGCGAGGAACGAGAAGAATGTGGATAATGCTGAAGGAACTGATCTTCGAGAGAGAATTCTAACTAAGTATAGTGGTTGAACTTTCGAACTCGGAACTCTTTCTCTCTCTCCAAGTGGCTTCTTTTATAGGGAGGCTTGCCCTTGCTTTTAGGGTAGACTTCCTTCGCGAATTGACTTTTCTGCCCTTGTTTATGGTTGATCATCCCAGCTATCCTTCTTCTCCATCTCGAGCCTTTTCTCTGGCATGCATCCTGGTATGTATTGCACCCTTCTAGCGCTCTTTTCACTTGCGTCTTCCGAACCATCTCCCACTGACAAGGACCCCTTTATCCTGCACACTTAAACAACTATTTTGCAGATAATACATGCAAATCACGACATACTGACCAGTAACCAAGTCTTAGAATACGACTTATCAATATCCATTAATTAATTTAAGGCTGCTATTTGACTTTAATTAATTAATATATTTTTTCAAGAGTTGTCTAGTTCAAAACCTTTATTTATTATTCTGGAATAAATTCCAACCGGTTGAGTTTCTGAATAATAAAACCTTTTTCGAACACCTCTTGAGGATATTATCAAACTGGACTCACACAACACACAATTCATTGCAATAACAATACTAGCACCTCTAGACATTGATCACCACTACCCAAGATATCAGGATTCTTGGATTGCGAAAAATCTGCACCATTTGATAAATCAAAGTAGTGCATAATCAACATCGTATGGTCAATGTTATATCAACAATGATTAAGAAATAACAATCACCGAGACCTCGTCTTTCAGTAAATAGCAAGAAAGACTTATCTCAACTGTTAGATCCTTCAGTGTTATACCACACCAGTGTCGTTTGTTTCCTAAGGTAAGGAAACATGCGGACTGACATTGCAACCTTTTACGATAGGTAGCCAAAGCCTATCTAGGTTGTGAAATTCTGTTTCTCTTCTACAAAGGACCGACTGCATCACCTTTTTTGAACATCGTTCACGATCAGTCTACTATGCAGAAGAATCAGACTTGTTTGCTTCTTATACATTTAAATGTTTGAAAAACATCTTATAAATGCACAAGCAAACACCAATGCGATAAAATTACTTCTTCTCGCCTTGTTGAAAAAGGCTTTATATGGTTTGAAGCAATCTCCTAGATAGTGGAACATCAAATTTAACACTTGTATGCAGAACTTAGGCTTTGTTAGGAGCACCTTAGATGTTCTTGTGTTTCTATTGCTTTATGTGGATGATCTGCTGATCACGGGACCATGTTTAAAGTCTATTAAGTCTGTGCAAACTGCTCTGTGTGTGAACTTTGATATGAAGGACTTGGGTGATGCTCAGAAAATATTAGGGATCAATATTTTCAGGGATAGAAAGAAGTCTATCCTGGTGCTTCACCAAGAACCTTAAGTGCACAAGATTCTTCAAAATATGGTTGCTGCTAAAACTGCTTCTGTTCCTTTAGCTGCACATTTTTTTAATGAGTAAAGATCTTTGTCCCAAGTCTAATGTTGATATTGCTGCCATGAAAAAGATGTACTTAATGGTCAGTAATAGACCTGATATTGCTTATGTTGTCTCTGTGCTTAGTAGATACTCCCTCCGTCCAGCAATAGTAGTCCCATTTCTCCAAGGCACGGGTTTTAAGAAAGTTTTGGAGTGTGTAATAAATGGTGTGTGATAGTGGAATTTGGGACCCACCTCAATTGTGTTAAAATATTTTCTTCCATGTTGGAAGTTTTATTGGTATGAGATGAAGGTGCCAAATTTGGCTTATTCTACCAAAACTAAAGAAGCTGCCAAATTTTTTTTTGGAGTTTTTATGTCTTGAGTTTCACGGACAGAAAGAAAGAAAGAAAAACTGAATTTAAAAATTACACAAACATTAACAAAATGCTTTCAAATGCTAATTCATCACATTCATTTCAAATCTGTTCAAAATACACTTCCAAAAGTGCTAAAAATACAAGGAGGGAACTGAAATGTTCAAATTTCCCTCTACAAAAAGTTTGAGGGAAATTTAAATTCCAAAAAGTACAACTCCAAACATCAGCTATAAATACACCACCTACACTCATTTAAGACACTCTTACCAACCCCAAAATCTGAGAAACTCAAAAAAAAACTCCCTTAGTTCATGTAAATTTAAATCCCTCAGAGAAATTTCATCATAGGGATGGATAATGGGCAGAGGCAAACCAAACACTTGAACAGCAACATCAAGAACAATGTGGTGCAGTTTCTACTCAAGCACAGCCATGATGGAGTACTTGCAAGAGGGGCTGTAATGGAGGCAGCAGAGACATTTGAGGTCAGTAGGAAGATCGTGTACAGGCTATGGAAGGCAGCCAAGGAGCAGATGCAAAGGGGAGAACCTGCAAGCATGGAAGGAAAGATTAAAGGATACACACATGCTAACATATTACAACTTGATGAAGAAAAGGTTAGAAACTTATCTATTCTTGAGAGAGCTTCATTGAGAACAATGGCTGTAAAATTGAATGTTAGCAAGAGTACAGTAGGTGTATGGGTGAAGCAAGGTAAATTAAGGCCACATACGAATGCAATCAAACCTGCCCTCACCAATATGAATAAGCTAGCAAGAGTTAGATGGAGTCTTAGTCAACTTCAGCCACAAATTACTCAAGGTAGAGTTCAATATCAGAGCATGCACAATGTAGTGCATATAGATGAAAAATGGTTCTATATGACCAAGGCATCAGACAGGTACTACCTCTTGCCGGATGAGGATGATCCATATAGATCATGCAAATCCAAGAGATTCATCACCAAAGTTATGTTTATGTGTGCTGTCAGTAGACCACATTTTGGTATGGATGGGCAGGCAACTTATGATGGTAAGGTGGGAATATTTCCCTTCACTGAAGTACTGCCAGCATAGAGGAAGTCAAAGAACAGGCCCAGAGGGACCATGGAAACCAAGCCATTACATTCAGTCACAAAGGAAGTGATGAGAGACTGCCTTATCAACAAGGTATGCAACTTTTTCCATTCTATCAGATCTTAAAAACTCAACAAAGATCATCATTTAGCTATGTTATTGTTATTCATGCTAGTTTATACCTGCAATTAAGGCCAAGTGGCCAATTTGGGCAAGCAAAGACATCTACATTCAGCAAGATAATGCAACCCCACACATAACAGCTATGGATCCAGAATTTCAGGCTTTTGCCAACTCAGATGGATTTAAAATCCAACTGATTTGTCAACCACCTAATTCCCCTGGCAGTAACATCTTAGACTTGGGATTTTTTAGAGCAATTCAGTCACTGTAGTATGAGAAACCATGCAGCACTGCGGATGAACTTGTGGGGAATGTGTATAGCTCTTTTGCAGAGCTTTCACCACAAACTCTCAATAAATTTTTCCTAAGCTTGCAGGCTTGCCTCACTGAAATCCTACAGTGCAGGGGTGGAAATGGCTACAAAGTTCCTCACATCAACAAGGATAGGCTACAAAGAACTGTTGGATTGCCTAAAGTGCTGGAAGTGGAGGAGGATCTTGTGAGAGAGGTGTTGCATTACTTACAAATGCCAGAGAACAATGATGGGTCAATGTATGATATTGGCCCTCTGTCAAATGCATTTGGCTTCTAAGTAAGCCAAAGTGATGGTTATGAAATAGGGTGGACTGATCTTTTTGGTGTGTTGGTCAGGCCATAGTGTTTATGGAATAGGGTAGTCTGATTTTTTTGGTGTGTTGGTCAGCCCCTATTATTTTTTGGGTTAGGGTCTGATGTTATTGTTTTTTTGGTGTATAGAAATAGTGCAAACCTAATGTGATGCACAAATGCAGGATGATGCTATAAGACCCTCAGAAAAATTTCATCATAGGGAATGGGCACAAGCCTCCAAACCTAATCAAGGGGTGGCTTTTCACACAATATAAGCACCACAATTCACCACAGCACCACCCAACAACAAATTGCAGCAAGTATAGCAACAATAAACCATCATAAACATCCCTCAGAAAATTTTCAGCATAGGGAACCAATAAAAGCCTCCAAACCTAATCAAGGGGTGGCTTTTCACACAATATAAGCACCACAATTCACCACAGCACCACCCAACAACAAATTGCAGCAAGTATAGCAACAATAAACCATCATAAACATCCCTCAGAGCCATTCAGCATACAAATAAGCACCACAATTGGATTAATCAGCCAAACATCAGAAATTTCAGCATATAGCAGTAGAATGCACAAATTCCAGCAACCAACAATAAATTCCAGAGCGACCATCAGTCAAACATTACTAATTCCAGCATATAGGGCAAGATTAAGCCTCCTAACCCAAAAGGGGGTGGCTAAATCAACACAAAAAAATACTGTAACCCTAAATACAGACCAAGTCAGAATCTCCGAACCCTAGATAGGGGGTGATTCTTACAAAACTCACAATATTAGAGGAGATCTTTCATGCCGGGCAAGAGAATCAGGAGGAACTCCTTGAACCACTCCTCTTCCTCAACAGGACGCCGCCGCCTCTTCACCCGTGGAGTTTCAGGTACCACAGTGGAGTCGGGACTCTCATAACCCGGCGTATCAGGGACGATAAGCTCCGAATCGAGCATGGTCTCCGGCGTATCAGGGACGATAAGCTCCGAATCGAGTATAGCTTCCAGATCTGGGGTTTCAAGGAACATAGAGGGCTGAGAATCGGTCCACGGAGGGACTTCCACCATCGGCGTTTCAGGAAATACGGTGGACATCGAATCGGCCGAATCTAGCCCATAGATGGGGGATAGGGTTTCAGAGGGTACATAATCCATTTAGGCTAGAGTGGGGAAGAGGAGGAGGCGGCGATTGGGAGGAGGAAGAGGAGGCGGCGTGGAATTAGGGTTTCCACAACAGAGCGAATTTTGGTGAGCGAGAGAGAGAGGGAGAGTTGTGTTTATTTTAGTGATAGATAGAGTGAGAATTTTGGTGAGCGAGAGAGTGAGTATTGGTGATTTTAGGGATAGATAGAGTGAGAGAGATAAGTTAATTTTG
Organism: Salvia hispanica; assembly: GCF_023119035.1. Lineage (NCBI taxonomy): Eukaryota > Viridiplantae > Streptophyta > Magnoliopsida > Lamiales > Lamiaceae > Salvia > Salvia hispanica. Next base: position 20,682,729 of record NC_062970.1, read on the forward strand.
GGGGAGGGGGTGTTTTTTAATGGCAATGTAGTAAATTATTGAGAAGGGGGAGGGTAATTAAATTGTCCAAATATAGTAAGTAGAACCGGGACTCCTATTGCCGGACGGACAAAAACGGAAAAACGGGACTTCTATTGCTGGACGGAGGGAGTATATGTCTAATCCAGGACCTGCACATTGGGAAGCTTTGAAATGGTTGTTGAGATACTTGAAGCATACTTCTAAGTATGGTCTGTGTTACTCTAAGTGTGATGATGGTGTTGAGTTGTGTGGTTATGTGGATTCTAACTATGCTAATGATTGGGACAAGAGAAAGTCCACTACTTCCAATGCTTTTACTGTGTGCAGATCTTGTATCAGCTGGAAGTCCCAACTCCAACACATTGTGGCTCTATCAACAACTGTGTCTGAATACATTACTATAACAGAAGCCATAAAAGAAGCCATTTGGCTAAAGGGAGTGCTCTCTGAACTGAAATTTCTTAAGTCCTTGCCTGTTGTGTTTTTTCTGACAGTCAATCAACAATTCAGTTGTGCAAAAACCCATTCTTTCATGATAGAACCAAGCATATTGATGTTAGGTTTCATTTTATTAGATATGTTGTTGAAAAGGGTGAGATTGCATTGCGTAAAATTCACATTGATCAAAACCTAGTAGATATGGGCACTAAGTGTCTATCTGTTGAAAAATTGCTTTCCTGTATCAAAAAATTGCACTTTGATTGTGGTTAGCATTGCATGTCCCTCGGATAACAAGACCCAGACTTGAGAATCTAATTCTCTGATGTTAGTGTGTCTGAAGACCTCTTTGGCTAATGGACCTTGGTTCTTTGGTGCCTCTGAGGCATCCTGGTATTTCCTTGACTAATGAACCTTGTTCTTTGGTGTCTAGGATCTACCTTGTAGGCTGTGATGAAAATACATGTGGACCAAGACTCACCTCCGTTTACCCAATGTGGTCCAAGGTGGAGTATGTGAGATAAATGGACCCCATGGAACTTTGGGCTCGGTGAATTAAAGCTTTGGGCTGATTTAATTCTAGGCCCAGATCCTATATGAAGGCCCAATCCTTATTGTGGCCCGTTACTTACCTGGGAGAAACCGATTGCTGCCGTGTGGCAACTCCACGGCGATCGTGCTCCTGAGCCGTTGGATCTTGAGCTCTGTTTGTTGTGTGAGATAAGTCTTGAGACTTCTTGTTAGAGTTTGTATACTAGAAATCACATTTCGAGTGATTGAATACTGTTAAAACTCTTATTTTATTTTCCAAGGAATAAAACAAATTATTTTTGTCATAATGTTGTTATCTTTTACATTTAATGGATGTTTATTACATGTTTAAGTGTATAAGTAACTTAACAAAGTCTAAGTCTTTGTTTTAGTAGACTGGTTGTGGGCGACTTTCACTTTAAGGTAACACGGTCAGTTCTAAACAAATAAAAAGAAGAATTTCACAACCTAGATAGGCTTAGACTACCTATCGTGAAAGGTTGCAATATCAGTCCGATTATTTCTAAGCCTTACTGAAATAAGATTACCTTGGTGTTGTATAGCACTGAATTGGATCTAACAGCGAGACATGTCTTTATGGTATCTACTGAAAGACGAGGTCTTGTAAATTATTGTTTCTTAATCAATGTACGTTAACATTGAGCATACGGTATTGATTATGCACTACTTTAACTTACCAAATGGTGCGGGTTTTTCGCAACCCAATAAGCCTGGTATAATGGGTAGTGGTGATTAATATATAGCGATGCTAGGATTGCTATTATGTTGAATCGTGTGCGAGGTGAGTCTCGTTTATGAACATCCTCAAGAGGAGCTTGAAATAAGGTTTTATTATTCGGAACCTAGCTAGTTGGAGTTTGATTACTCTATGAATAATAAATAAGAAATTCTTATTGAGCCCACTCTTGGAATTAATAAGATATTAATTAATTGAGTCCATAGCAGACATCAATTAATTTATGGATGTTCCTATCTTAAGCGCGAGAAATAAATATCAAGCAATGGAAACCCGAATTACTTAAAATTTTGGATTTGGATGGGGAGTGCAATATTACTTCTATAGTGGTTGCTCGTAATATTCCAATTAAAAGCTTATATTAAATTGGGGTTCAATTAAATTAGTAAAAAGCTAATTGGAGGAGCCCATATTCAAAACCTTCCATAGATCCCTATCTGGGCCCAATATGTGACTTAGTATAAATAGGAGAATAAAGGAGACAGAAAACACACTTGTTTCTATCAAAACTTTCGTCCCCTTCTCCACATACAAGAGGGACGATTTTTCTCTCCCCCGTGAGAAAGGTTTTCCGTGTTCTTTATTTAAGTCTTAGTATACTGGTGAGATCAGCCCACCTTGATATCAGTCTACAGTCCGGGAACCAGGCAGAAGATCCGTGGTTTAGTACTAAAGATCTTCACGTGGAGAAGGTGCTAGCTATCTTCGATTCTTTGGAGAATCATCAAGGTAAAATATTTAAACCGTAGAAAAGCATGTTTTAGGTTTTAATTAATTTAAAGCATGATTTATTTGAGTTATGAGCATGATACATGTGATAATTGCGCGAATAGAATTTGTCTAAATAATCGACTAAATAGATTTTGATTATCTGATTTATTTGTATTGAATTGACCGCATACTTCCACTGCCAGTCCCTTCACTTCTCTCATTCCAATCCATCCTATTCACTCTCTCATCTCTGATCTTCGTCGATCTTCATCTCCGGTGACTTCTTCTCTCTAGTTAAGTGAGCGAAGATTGTAGATCCTTCAACTCCTGTATTGATAGACCGGGTAGCCATAGATTGAACAGTTGAGTTCGAATCTGGCGTTTGAGTGAAGATCTTCGGGCGATTCCTTCTGAGTTGAGAGATCTGTGACCTCTAGTTCTTTCAGAGGTGGTTCTGAGTTGTGACTGAACATCGTGTGAGAGGTGGCCGGTACGAAGTTGCAACCGGTAGACTCCTAGGGTTTGAGGTCTGGTTTATCTCGCGGTTTCCTCACTTGTGCTTGAATTACTTTCTTGGTTCAGATCCTAAGGGATCTGATTTTATGTGTTACTAATCAATCTACTTAGTGTGCAGGTTAAGTTCCGGAGGAATAGCCATGAGTCCAGAACCGGTCAAGTGTTTGGACTAGAGCTAGGGTTCCATCTGAGATTGTGTAGTCTTGTAATTCTCATTGTACCTTGACTTGTAACTCTGAGATTAGCCATCTCAGACCAATCTTAATAAAGTGGTCCCCGTAATTAGTGAATCCCGAGTGATCTGATCCCTACAGTGAGCATTGTAACATTGGAACACTACTTTGTTATGTGTTATGATTATAAATATTTTCTCTTTAACCAACATTTTACAATAGGACTATCTACAACTTTTATATGTATAAAACTAGTTTACATCTGAAATTCAACGCATTTAACTCAAGTGCTTTCATTCGCCATTCCGGAAAAAATATTTACAAACAAAATACATAATTACACTTGTTGAGATTCATCAACCTTATGAACTCTTCTATGTTCTTTTACTTTCTTTTCTGCATGGTACAATGAGGCTATAGCTACATTCCATAGCATTGCATATTCACATGAGAAATTGAGGCATTAATGAATACCATGCTAGTTGTATATATAGTAGGACTTGTGAGCAAGCATGAGAGAATGTGCAGCACCTAAATGGGATATTTGGAGATGGGAATGCTCATTGGAGTAAAGGATTGGTAGCCGACAAGACTCGAGCTAAAAAAAAACATAAACCCGACCTTGTATTACATGGAAACCTAAAACAAAGAGATTCGTTCGTGTGTGTGTGTGTGTGTATATATATATATAGGGATGTGATCAGGTCCATAAGTGAAATTTCGTCAAAAATCAAAGCAAATCTCAGCCATTGGATCATGTGATGTAATCGTTAGATTAATGCCACGTGTTACTTAATAATGTAGATTGTGTAGTCCAATAATGTAGCTCGACTAATAATGTAACGCGATTTAGTCTTATAATGTAGATTGTGCAGTCTAATAATGTAGCTCGGCTAATAATGTAAAGCTTATACTGTAATAATGTAGCTGGGATATTATGATCACAACCATCCAATCTAAGGATCCAAGGGCCGAGATTTGCTTTGATTTTTGACAGAATTTACCTTATGGACCATAGTGCGCCCATATATATATATATATATATATATATATATATATATATATATATTCATGCACAAGTCTTACTTGTTATTTAGTGGTTTCTCCTTGTTAGTAATGTTGTATTCTGATTCAACCAACTTATCTGGTTCTGATTGATAACAACTGCGGTCCTTTAGAAACTGCACACTATCCTGTTCAATAAATAGCCATCGTTATATCTATTGATAATAGTCTTGTTAACTTTGTTCTCTCTCCATCTACCAAAAATAATCTTATTGGTGAACATAACAAGTTTTAATACCAAATTGTTAGATTAGACATAAAATTGCATTATCATCTATTCTAATTCTATGTTTATCATTTAATTATGTTTATTTTCAAATGAAATAGCTCTAACTTTGAATTCAATATTTTATTCTCCTCCGTCTCAAGGTGGATGTCACACTTTTTTTTAAGCTAACCCGCAAAAGATGTTACATTTTATATTTTAGGAAAAAAGTAAAATCACTATGAATACACCCAAACACACACTCTATCTCTTCATTATTACTCTAATTATCTTTTTATCTCCACATCAATAAATTCAAATATATTTTCTCTCCACTTAACACACTGAACAATAATCCCTTCATCCAATAAAAATTGACACTTTTGGGATGACACGAGTTTTAATACACAATTGACAAAATACACAATTGGTAAAGTAGGAGAAAGATAAGAAAAATGATTGAAATATTGTTAGTGGAGAATGATATTCACCTCATTAGAGAGAGAAAAATTAACCAAAAATAGAAATGTAGTTTTCCTTCCGTCCCAACTAAGCTGGTGCAAAACTTTTGGCCATAGAAATTAAGAAATTGTGTTGAATGGATTAAATGAAAATAAAATAGAATATGAGAGAGGAAAAAAGTAGGAGAGGTAAGGTAGAGGGAGTAAGAGTGATTAGATGTTTTATTTTTTGTCAAAAAAGTAAATGACTCAACTTGTTTCGAACGTCCTAAAAATGAATACGGCTCAACTTAGTTGGGACAAAGACCAAAAAGAAAAGAATGTATTCCCTCCGTTCCATAGTAATAGAGTCATTTTGCCATTTTGGTACGTTCCATAGTAATAGAGTCATTTCCCTTTTTAGTAAAAGTCAACACATTTTTCCACATCTACTTTACTCTCTCTTACTTTTTTCTCTCTTCATCTCTCTACCTTTTTCATTTTCCACTTTATTCTCCCTTTACTTAACTCATCTAACACAATTTTTCTTAATTTTCGTGCCAAAAAGAAACGCCTCCATTACTATGGAACGGAGGGAGTATATTTTTTAATGGGACGGGGGAGTATCTCCTAAAATCATGTGACATTCATAAGTGTGACATCTACTCCATGAAAGAGGGAATAATATTTACAATCATATCTTTTATTCCTCCGGTGCCTATTAATTGTCCTATTTGACTTTTACTCCCTCCGTCCCGCTTTAGCAGTTCCATTGACTTTTCTGTCTTCTTTTTGTAAAAATGATAAAAAAAATAGTTAAAGTTGAGAAATGGTAAAGTAAGAGAGACAATAATGTAGATAAGACTCTTCTCTATATTATTCTCACTCTTAATTTATCATTTCTCCTCTTTAACTATTTTTTATCATTTTTACAAAAAGAGGACAGAAAAGTCAATTGGACTACTAAAACGGGACGGAGGGATTATTATTTTTGGTAAGTGGACCTTATGATACACTAATTCATTTCACTCACAGTTATTACTCCCTTCATCATAAGGAAAATGATTCCTTTCTGAGACGACATGGGATTTTCGTCTGATTCTCATTAATTGTCCTATTTTTATCTAGGATGTACCAAAAAGGTTGTGTGGCATTAGAAAGTAGGAAAGATGAATAAATCAAAAGAGAGTAAAAATTGTTGGATGTTTAAAAATATATGTGAGGAATAAAATAAAAAAGAGAAAAAGTAGTTTTATATTTTAATAAATATAAAGTACACTAGGTGAAAAAGGTGGAAAAAATAGTAGAATAACAGAAAAAGTAGTTTTATATTCCTTCCGTCCCACAAAGATAGTCCCACTTTGATTCGGCATGGGTTTTAAGAAATGTAATGAAAAGTGAGTTGAAAAAGTTGGTGGGATGTGGTTCCCACTTTTAAAGTATTAGTTTTATAATAAAATGTGAGTAGGAATGAATTGGTGGAATATGAGGTCCAATACTAAAAATGGTAAAAGTGAAATGGGATAAACTTTGTGGGACGAACGAAAATGGAAAAATGGGACAATCTTTGTGGGACGGAGGAAGTATATTAAATGGTATTCCCTCCGTCTCATAATATATGTCACTTTCCTTTTTAGTTTGTCTCACAAAAGATGCCACATTTTTTTTTTGAAAAAGGTTTCCTCTCACAATAATATAAATATATTATTTTCTCTTTCCACATAATACATAAAACAACATCTCCTGTAAAATCTTGTGTCAATCCTCAAGTGTGATATCTACTATAAGACGGAGGGAGTAATTTTATATTGCAATCCCGGCTTCAAATCGCGGACAAACGGACTAGATGTTTTATTTACGTGGTTGGTTGAAATTTAAACATGGATTATAAAGTGAACAATGCAATACTTTGTACGGTATGAAAATAAAGTTTATTTTATGAACTTTTTACAACCTCAGTCCACCAAACATAGTTTTAGTAATAGACGACGCAAATTTTAATATAAAAATTGATAAATTAAGAAAGATAAAAGAGAAAATAACATTGAAGTATTATTAGTAGAAAATTAAAATTCATTTGCCTTATTATTAGAGAGAGAAATTTATTATAATAAAAATAGTCTAACTTTAGTGGACATGCCAAAATTTAATACTAACACAATTTGTCATTGACGAAGGTAGCATTTTATACTCCTTCCATCTTTGATGTCTTTGAGTATGAACTATTTTTATATTAGTCCGTCCTTGAAAAATACGAACTTTCTATTTTGAAATAGTTAAACAATACATAGGTCATGTTTGGTTGTCAGGATTCTATCTGAGAAAGTAATCTGATTCCTTAAATTTTAAATTTTTGTGTTTGTTTCGGTTTTTAATCAAACTGGGAAAGTAATCATTATCCAAGAAAAAGGAAAGTTAGTACAACTTTCCAAGATTATGAATCCTAACTTTTCTTAGGTATTCTTTTTCCCAATTTTAGGATTCTTACATATTTAATCAATATAGTATAGTTTTATTATTATTATTATTATCATTATTATTATTATTAATTACAATGTTTTAATAATAATTTAAAATTATAAATCATACTTCATTTCATTATAATAAATAACTATAATTAAAATTATCATAATTATAACTATATTTTATAATAATTCATAATAATAATTAATAATTTATTAAATAATTAAAATATAAATATATAATATAAACTTTAAAATAAATAATAATTACTGTATTTTATAAATTAACAATTAATTTATAAAATTTATTCAATTATAATATCCATAAATATTATAATTATAATATAATTATTATTATATTTATTATTATAATAAATGAGTAAAATACTCCATATAACTATAATTATAATTATATTATTATATATTATAATAATATATAAACTATCCATCGTAATAATAAATATAATAATTATTATTTATAATTAATAATTTATTAAAAAATTTACAATATTATTCTTTTTATAAATAAAAAATAATAAGTATATTTTAGTTCAGTGTTTAAATTAAATATAAATTTAAAATCTTGATATTTTCCAAACACAGGAAAGTAAAGTTACTAGAAATCATATTCCCGGGATTCATTTTCTCAGGAATCATTTTCCTTGCCAACTTTACTTTCCCGCCAACCAAACATGGCCATAAATCATTTTATTTAGAACTTATACTATTATACCATATTACTAATGATGTAAGGCCTAGTCTCCACTAACACTACTTACATTATCTTTTTTATTACTCATATTTTATCAATTATACATTAAAACCGTACTGAACTAAATGTTCATATACTTTCTAGGACAAATGGAGTGTTTGATAGTACTCCATCCGTCCCTAAAAAGTATGAACAATTTACTTTTTTGTCCGTTTTTGAAAAGTATGAATATTTTAATTTTTAAAAGTTTTTTCTCTGAAAAGGTGAGATTCATAATCCACTAATAATATTTTAATATTTTTTTATAAAAGGCTGATGGGATTTATTCGTCGTGTGTTAAATGAAAAAGAATGTATATGTAAGAGGTAGCAATGGAGAAATAACCTTTGTTGATTGGGTGGAAGTGTTAGAGTAGTTGACAAAGGGATGGTCTAGTAAGTTAGTTGCCGTTGGGCGGTCTGCTGGGTTTCTCCGAAAGCAACATTGCAAGAAATCTTTACCCTCTGCTGACATTGTTTGTGGTAATGGTGGAGTCTCCTTGAGAACTTTGAATAAGGCTGCAGCCTGTGCACGAATTGATTGAATCAAATCTTATTGACAAACATCTTCAATCCATCATTTAAAGAGTAATTTTGTCATTTTAGGTTTTTCGCTATTTAAATAATCATTTACTTTTGTTTCACTTTTGGTATGCGAAACTCGCATTACACTAGCTTTTTACGCTCACAATTCATTACTTTTGATATGCGGACCTCACGCTCCACTTACTTTCTCCGTTACTTTTCTATACAAAGTCAACCTATTTCTTAAAATCAGTGTTGAATTAAAGTGGTTCTTTAAATAGTGGAGAGAGGGAGTAATTAATAATCACAATTAGAAATGGAATTGAAAATGAGATTATATTACTGACCCCTTCGTACTCACTCCAAGGAGGTTTTCCATTCATCATCTCAATGATAGTGCATCCTAGACTCCATATATCCACTGCTAAGGCCATGTCCCAACTAGCATCTGTTTGCATCGTGGTTTGCAGAAGCTGCATCCACAAATTGATAGATAAGACGTGCTAACTTGATACATAAAAATATGTGTAATTAAAATGATATGAGACTTAATACAAAATTAGTAAAGTAACAAAGATGATGAGAATAATAGTTAAAATAGTGTTAGTGGATAGTGGGATCCACATTATTATATTAGTGTTTTATGATTTTTAATGGTGGGTCATAGTGGTATAATTTATAAATAAATTTATGTATATGAGTAATAAGTTGGGGACAACTTTCCATGAATGGAAATGTTCATATTTTTAAGGGACGGATGGAAATGGAAAGTGCACATTATGAGACAGAGAGAGTATAATTTGTCACATATTTTCATTTCCGTCCGTCCCACAAAATTTCTTACAATTTCACTTTTTACGATTTGGGTAATGGACCACTAACTCATTCTCACACACATTTTATTATAAAACTAATATTTAATAGTATGACTCATATTTCAATATCTTTTCCAACCTAATGTACACTCATTTCTGAAAAAATATGGTCAGTCAAAATGTGCCAAAATTTAAGGGAAAAGTGGAGTACTAGTCTATGTTGGAGCAAAATAAATGGTCGTGAGAGTCACTCTGTTAATTAACTGTGCTACCAGAGATATGTTGAGAGACCATATAACTCTTGTACCTTGTATTCGTCTATTCTATATATCAAACGGAGCCTAAATACATAACCAAACATACAATCAACAATAAGTTTTGTTTCACCTACCTCTGGAGCCATCCAGTATGGACTTCCCTTCAGGGACAGGTTCGCTGTTTGTCCATGCATCTGCCAAATCCAATTTAATCTTTCAAACACACCACTAATAATCTTATGTACAGAATTTCCAAAATACCATTATCGATCTAATGTTTTCTCAACTCAATTTTGCAATTATGAAAAGTTGGGACCATTTGGATATAAGACCTAACCATGGAAATAAAATTATGGATTAATTGTGTTTTGGTTTTCTACCTCTCCTAGTCTTTGGTAAAAATATACATCAACTGGAATTTTTGGCCCGAGTCTAGTTTTCGCTAGTCGACAACTTGATTCTCTGGATTCCGGTGAAAATTCCAACGGCATCGTTAGAAAGATCTCAACAATAAGTTTCAAGAGGTAAAGTGAAATAACTCACATGCTTTGCCATCCCAAAATCTGCAAGCTTCACAACTCCACATGCATCAACAAGTAAGTTAGCACCTTTAATGTCCCTATAAATTAAAGCCAAGATCCATCAAACAAAATAAATCAACAAACAAAATTTCACAACATGAATACCTACCTATGAATAGTTTTTTTGGCGTGCAAGTAAGCCAATCCGAAGAGAATATGACGAGTAAAATTGCGCACAACAGATTCCGTAATGGCTCCACAATGGTCGTTGATGAATCTATTGATCGAACCAGGGTGCACGTATTCCAGATAGATAAGAAACTTGTCACCAATCTGAAATAGTACATATTAATTACATTCTCACCTATATTCATAACAATCAAACAGTTACTCACAACTTCACTCCCATAATACTGCACAATATTTGGATGCTTTAGGCGGCTGAGAACCTTGATTTCCTGTAACCAATCCAAACCCTAAAATGGGCAAAAATATATATATGTATTTCATCAAAACCCTAAAATTTGGTAAGCCAAAATGACCTGCTCCAATTGTCGTATGCATTCTGCAGACTTTGAGTCATCAGGTAATATGTCAACTTCTTTCATTGCACATAAGGCTCCAGTTTCTCTATCATCAAGAAGAAGAAGATGTTATTAGCAAAGAGAATAAGATGAACATGTAAACTATGTTCTCTCACAAAATATAAGCTTTTAAACAATTTAGGGTATGCTATTTTCAATATATACCCTATTCTAATAAAAAATGCTTCATTCGTTCCTTGTTAATTGAGGGGTTTCTTTTAGAAATGGAGATTAAGAATAGTGTGCTAAATGGATGGTGAATAAAGTAAGAGAGAATAAAGTAAGAAAGTAAAGTAAGAGAATAAAGTAAGAGAGATGGTTACTTATTATCAAAAATAGAAATGACTTAATTAACATGGAATGGAGAGAGCACCTCACATTTCTCTATCTAGCTCAAAGCTACAATCATTCACACATTAGGACAAAACTGAAAGATCTTATAAGCTCTCACGGATACACAATATTCTCAATTCGTACATGACAACAATTGACACCATTCTATTTTCATTTCTCTTCAATTTTCACTCCCCCGCTTATAAATCGTGAAATTTGATCAAATTCTGAGATGTTATGCACCTTTTAAAATGTGAATGACAGATCATTAAATTTAAAAAGTTGTCAATTGTCCCATACGATCAAATCTGTGATATATTCTTAAGTTCAAAACGAGGTCGTTTGGTCATCCATGTTGTTACATTACACAATTACAAGATTATTCATTGTCAACACCAAAATTTTGCACGTGTGCACCAATTTAGCATCGAATTTGCATTTTAAAAAAAAGTTAACATATGACAGTTGAGAAATTTTTGACACATCGTGATTTATCATGCAAATATTAAAGGGCGGAGGCGAAATCAGAATTTGACCAAACTTCGTAATTTTTACAAGCAATTAACCATATAATCAAACACTTTGAAATAAGCTTAGTCAAGTACCTGTTTGAAGCCACATACACACTCCCAAAGGTACCCCTTCCAATAAGCTTCCCCTTTTGCCATTTAGACTTGATGGGTTCAAGTGTAGGAGCAAATTCATGTTTAGCAACTTGCAGGGGGGTGTGAGTGGATTGTGAGGCACCGGTGAGATCACGCATGGGCGACAAAGGAGGGAGGGGCAACCGGTGCCCTGGAGTCACTCCGGGGCTTGGAAGAGGGGAAGCATCGAGACTGGCTGAGTGCCTGTGGTGGGGATTCAAAGGCATCTCCGGCGCCAACCAAACTTGGAACATAGCAGCTTGTGGTGTGGGGTAGTAAGCTCCCCACATGTCGTTCCGGGCCGGGCTTAGCTCGGTGCTTGAATACGGGCTGCATGGAGCGCTGCCGTAGCCTTCAAAGGATGTTACATTTGGGTTTTTCCTTTCTGGGGAATTTCTACCTAAGTGTTTTCTGCCAAAAAACAAGTTCAAAACTTATGAAGTACCATATTGCAATTACAGACCTCATTACTATCGTCGGACCAACCATTAAATTATCAATTATTTGAGTCATTAATCAAAACTTACTATATTCTCCTTTTAACTTTATTTTTTCATCTCTTTCTTTTATCTTCTACTTATTCTCTCTCTTCATAATCCTTCCGTTCCATATTACTTGCACTGTTCCATTTCAGCTCGTCACAGACTACTTACACTATTTCTAGTTTAAGTTAGAATTAATGTATTTAAATAATATATTAGTTTAAGTTAAGAGCTCCGTTATTAAGTGATGTCTCATTACACTTAAAAATTAATTTAATTATACTAAAAAACCAATCCCAAATTTACGGTCTAAAATGAAAAGTGCGAGTAAAATATTATTTTATCTTCATTATACCTACTAAACACAACTTTTTTAAATTTCGTAGTGGAAAGAAATGCCTCAAGTAGACGTAAAGGGTTTAAATTAATGATGTGGATCTCATTATATACTAACACTAATTCGACCAATTTCACATTAAAATGTGTGTACCCCCAAAAAATTTCTATTTTTAGAGATACTCTCTCCCTCCCAACGAAGATAACATATTCCTTGGATAGTGCGTGATTTTATGCAATCTAATTTTAAGAAGTTAAAAGAAAGAGAGAAAATTGTTGGACGTTTTAATGTATGAGAAATAAAGAAAGTAAGAGAGATGAAAGATTGTTGAGTGTTTTAAAGTAGGAAAGAATAATCAAGTAAGAGAGATAAATGTTCGTTGAGTGTTTTAAAGTAATCCCTCCGTCTCATAATAGATGTCACACTTTCCTTTTTAGTTTGTCCCACAAAAGATGTCACATTTCCTTTTTTTGGAAAAAGTTCTCTCACACAGTAATATAAATATATTATTTTCTCTTTCCACTTAACACACAAAATAATATTTTCTAAAATCATGTGCCAATCCCCAAGAGTGTCATCATTTATGGGACGGAGAGAGTACTAAAGAATGATAAATTAAAAGAGAAAAAAATTATAGGTGTTTAAAAGAGAGAGGAATAAAGTAAGATAGATAAAATCTAATTTGAAAATTTTAATTATTTCCCAAATAATGGGTCATCTTGATGGAAAAAAAAAGAAAGAGGATCTTCTTCGATTGGCTAGAGGGAGTACTATATTCACTTTTAGTTTAACAATCAATTATGCTCCATCTGTCCACCATTAGTTGTTACTATTTTTTTTTTTGGTCAGTCTACCAACATGTATCACATTTACTTTTAACTAATCCATTTATAGTCCAATTTTGACTTGGCACGAGTTTTAAGAAATTGTTTGACTTTATGAAGAAAAATGGAAAAATGAGTTAGTGGAATATGGACTCCACTTTTATAATGGTACTTACTTACAATGGAAAAGAGTAAATGAGACTTTAAATCGCGAACACTCCGAAATAGTACGATGAGATATTTTTTTCAAATCTTTATTCTTGAGATGGGATAGAAGGAGTAATATATTTATTTCTTAAATTTTACTCCTTCCGTTCCTGAAAAGTAAGAACTTTCTAATTTTAGAAACTCATTTCTCTCTAATGAGGTGTGAGACCCATTCTCCACTGACAATACTTTAAAAACTTTTTCTTTCTATCTCTCTTATTTTTCCAAACATGCATTAAAATCATTGCCGAACCAAATATTCATACTCTTTAGGGATGAACGGAGTATAATTTTAAAACCAATTTAAGAAGTTCATACTAGATTTAGTAGTCCAAAATCAACATACTTTTCATATCTCTAACATGTAATATGACAGAACTACTAATTTAGTAAAATAAGTTTTACTCCCTCCGTCCCCTATTAGGAGTCACTCTTTGACCGAGCACGGATTTTAAGAAATGTAAAGAAAAGTTGGTTGAAAAAGTTAGTGGAATGTGGGACCTATTTTTTTATATTGGTTTTATAATAAAATGTGAGTGAATTGAGTTAGTAGAATGTGGGACCTACTTACTATTTATGGTAAAAATGAAGTGTGACTCTTAATTGGGGACGGACCGAAATGGAAAAGTGTGACTCTTAATGGGGGACGGAGGGAGTATTTCTAAAATATTTATATACTGATATACTCCCTCCGTTCCATAGTAATGGAGGCAAAACTTTTCGGCACGAAGATTAAGAAAAATTGTGTTAGGTGAATTAAGTAAAGAGAGAATAAAGTGGAAAATGAAAAAGGTAGAGAGATGAAGATAGAAAAAAGTAAGAGAGAGTAAAGTAGATGTGGAAAAATGTGTTGACTTTTACTAAAAAGGGAAATGACTCTATTACTATGGAACGGACGGAAATGGAAAAACGCTCCTATTACTATGGAACGCAGGGAGTATTAGGTAGGTAAGCTCAAAAATTTGCAATGCATGTGATTGTACCGACTTTGTGTGGCCATTGTTATTATACCTCGTATGACCACCGTCGTCCTCCGCCGTCTCCCTCTCTCTCGCTTTAACCACATCCGGCGATGGCAGCGGCACGCTGCACGAGTCGTGCCTGGACTCACGCGGGACGTGGAGCTCCGGCAGCGGCAGCGGCAGGGGAGACGGCGGCGGCGCAGGCCGCGAGGAGTGGTTTCGGTACTTCTCCGGCGAGGCGGCGTCGAGCGGCTGGAGCAGTTTCTTGGCGCGCGTGAGGATGCGCTGGCGGCGCGAGGAGAAGAAGCCGGTCTTCCCGTTGGCGGAGGGAATGGCGCTGTCGTCGCGGGATTGCGGTTTCGGGATGGAGGTGAGGGAGCCGTGCCACCAATTAGGCATTCTTTGATCACGGCGGGGAGAGGAAGGAAAGGAGGAACAAGTTGGCCCTATGATGGGCCCCTACAATATCTCCAATTCACAATGCATGCATGGACAATATATTTTCATCCGTTTTAAAAGGGGATTATAGGGGAACGAGTTTTCAAGGGGCCACCATCTTGTTTTTTTTGGGATACATACTATTTATAATGATATGTCATGTTATGTTATGCGTGATTAATTCTATGCATTCCTTAACATTGGTCTCTCAAGACTCGATCACAATGACCACATTGTTGTGTTGTTGGCTCGTTTCCCAAGTTACGTGAGATGATATAGTAGTCCATCCGTCGCTTTGTAATAGAGACATTTCCTTTCGACACGGGAAATAAGAAAAATTGTGTTAAGTAAATTGAAAATAATAGAGTAGGAAAGGTAAAAGGTAGAAAAATGAAAAGAGAATGCAATAAGATAGAATGTAGTAAGAGATAAGAAAGGTGTAGCTTTTTGCAAAAGAAGAAAAAGAAATGACTCAGCTATAGTGAAACTAACCCAGAAAGATACGACTCAACTAGAAGTACAATATTATAATTACAATAATGTTGATCAGATTCTAAATTTCTATCAGATTATAATAATTTAAAAGTTTGCACGATTTTTTTCCTTAATCTTATGCAATTTTCAAGTATTTTTATATTTTTGTTTCATTTGGTGAGTTTAAAGCTGGTATTGTGATCTCCGGTTTATTTTGTAGAAATATTTTTATTTGTAGGTATATATTAGTATTACGTGATATAAGAGGTTGTTTAGTTTGTATAATTATATATTGTGATTAAATATATAATGTTTTTAGTTAATGATCTCGAATTTTACAACTAAATTTTAGATGAATAATTATATAATAATTAATTATAATTATCATCTTCAAATAAAGTAATTTTACTCTTAAATGGAATCAACCGACAACTAAGATGTGGGGACATCCATGTTAGATGGTGTGGAAGCACATCTAGCAGATTTGAGCACACAATTGATAATTGTTATCATGTGTCTTGAATGTGACAATTATCAAGGTAGATGACAATTACAATCATATTCATTAATACGTCAATTGCTAACAATTGGTCACATCAGCAAGACATCAAGAATCAATAATGTCACGGTTATATTGTATTCTCTCCGTCCCACCTAAGATGACACGTTTCTTTTTTTAGTTTGTTCCAACTAAGATGATACATTTCTTTTTTTGGTAATTTTCTCTCTTCAATTAACACAATCAACCATTTTTTCTCACTTCTATTAAAATATTCATCTTTCTTTATCTCTCTACTTTAATACTTACACCCACCTTCTCTCTCTCCAATTAAACACTTTAACCAATAACTTCTAAAGCCTCGTGCCGGCTAAGCAATGTGTCATTTTAGCCGGGACGGAGGGAGTAGTGTATGAATATATGACCAGTGGTGACTAAATTGGTAAAGTAAGTGAGAAGAATTGATAAAGTAAGGGAGAAGAAAAGAAAAATGAGTAGAGTAAGGAAGAGAAAAAGTAGTGAAAGTAGAGTTGGTGGATTGTGGGGTCCATGTCATAAAATAGAAAGATTCTAAAGTTTCTATTTTTAAGGAACGGCTTAAAATGGAAATAGTTGCCATTTTAAAAAAACGGAGGGAGTATTATCCTATCGGTTATGAATGGGAAGAGTAAGATAAGATTGACTGATTGTCTTTTTAGGACTTGTTCAATTTGCAAAATTGTATCTCGAGATTAAATATATAGTGTGTTGGTTCATGTCTTCGTTAGATTGAATCTCACAACTCAATCCAAGATAAATAATCATGAGATAGTTAATCATAGTCAATCTCTTCCAACTAAAATAATCTCACAACTTAATCCTAGATTATATTTTATTATTATTTATCTAGCAAACAAACGCCAAATTAAGAGACAAGAAATCAAGAATTTTTAGAGATTAGATCAAACTCAATTTACTTTATATTGCTCGTATATATTTTGCGTGTAATTTTGCATAAATCAATACACAAAACATAATTAGTGAGCTTAATCCAGTCAACTTTGTCATGAAATGTGACTCCAAGTTAATATTAAAAATATTGTCATGGAAATAGTATTATAAATAAATGTTTCTCAGGTGCCTCAGCAAATAAAATAAAAAGAGGAGAAAATTTGAGTCAACCCTCCAAATCATCAAAGTTTCACATGGTGCCACACAAATCGCATCATCTAATATGTAAGTGCGAATCAATATTCTTGAACCGTACGATTTTGTTGTTGTGAGAAACACATATCATCCCATCCTTTTATATATAGAGGTACATTAATGAGCAATTAGTAAAATAAAAAAGTTAATAAAACAAAAAAAAATGATTAGTACTCCCTACGTTCTATAGCAATGAAGACATTTCTTTTCGACACACAACTTAATAAGAATTGTATTAAGTGAGTTAAGTAAAGGAAGAATAAACAAATAGAGAGATGAAGAGATAGTAATAAATCAAGAGAGAGTAAAATAGAGTAAAGTAAGTGCGTTGACTTTTTACTTAAACGAAATTATTCCACTACTGTAAAACGTACCAAAATAGTAAAATAATTTCACTGCTATAGAACGTACTATGGAACGGAGGAAGTATATCAATAACGGAAAATGAGTTCACCATTTATCTCATTGGAAGGAAATTTATTATGTATGTAAATTAATTTTTAGGACGAGACAAAATTAAAAAAGAGACTGTGTATAAGACGGAGATAATAGTACAATTCATTATTGATGAAAGAATAGTATTTTAATGGAGTATTTAATAGTATTTTAATAGTTATAGTAACTATTAAAATAAGATGAGAGAATAGTATTTAATGGAGTAGTAGTCAGAAAAAAATATCAGAAATACTAATTTTATATCTATGGAGATGCTTAATTAGTAAAAAGAGTACATTGTCATTCCACATAAGAAAATTCACTTTTTTTCGCTAGTCTTAAGAAAAATGACCACTTATTTATTTAGAAAATAACTAAAATATTCTATCTTTCTTTTCACTTGCTTTATTCATTTGTCATAATACTTTAAAACATCCAACATTTGTTTTCTCTATAGTATTACTTTAAACATCCAATTTCTCATAATACTTTAAAACATCCAACATTTGTTTTCTCTATAGTATTACTTTAAACATCCAATAATATTATCCCTTTCTACTTAAACTCCTTAAAATAAGAGTGCATAAAATCTAATAGCGTCTCAAGAAGATGGCATGTGACTTGGATGCGAATACACAAGCACGCACACCCATGTCAATGTGTAATTTTTAAAGGAGATGGAATAGTATTGAAGAATTAAGGGGATTCCGGCAAAAACAAGTAACTCTTTGAAAATGTATTCAACACTAGCATTAAATCCTACTTCTACTTTTCTAATGTATCAACTCCTCAACTAGAAACTGTTAAATTTCCATCAAATTTAATAGAAAAAATACTGGTGACTTACGTACATGCGAATGCCTCCATGATTTGTCTATAGCTCTACTTCTCATCTATGTATCTCTCTCCCCTTTCGCTAGCTAATTACTCTATCCAATTTTCTGCAAGAAAATATAATTCAGTATCAGTGAAGGAAACAGCTGAATTGATAATATGATTAGTTCCAATCAAATCCGTGATTTAAAGTTCCATTTACGTTGTTCAATTTTAGGTAAGTGGACACACCATTTAAATAATTCGTTACACTCATATTCTATTATAAAACAAATATATAAAAATGCCGAGTCAAAAATAGGATTATAAATGGCAGATAGAGGAAGTAACATGACTAGTCATTGTCTGTTACTTTTAGACCATTGACTAAACCAGTTAGATTCAGATCTAACAACACCATTATTGCAGAGATAATTTTACATGCATCATTTATTCTATTGTATTCAAATTTAAAATTTCACTAAGTCCCTGATAAACCAATCAATATAAGCTTTTCCTTTTTCACACAAAACATAGGCAGGAGATTGATGCATAAACAAAATATTAATATAAACATGGAAGACTCATATAGATATTCCCTTAAATGTTCCTTCAAATTTCTAATTCCATCACATTTATTAGTACTAACTTCATATTACTAACTAAAAAGGGATATTAGGGTTTAGAAATAAAATAATTACCTGGAATAAGGGTGCGAGGGCATGTGAATATGTATACTTGGCAATTAGAAGATTAACAGGAAGGGCCAATGCAAGGGTCAGCCTTCCCCTTTCCCTTCTGCATCCGGCGCTCGTTGTCCTGCTGAGCCTCGATGTACTCCTGCAGCTGCTGGAGCTGCAGTTGATGAAGCGGATGCAGCTGGCCATGCTCGTACTCATGCTCGTGCTGCTCTTGATGTTGAAATTGCTGATGACTTGCTTCGTAAGAGCTCCCCAGCGTCAACGACGGCTGCTGCTGCATTGCTACACCACCGCCTCCACTTCCTCCGCTGCTAATATGGTTCAATCCCGTGGCAGTCACTGCCCCTCCTCCTCCACCTCCCTCGCTGTTAAACCTCATCAAATCATTGCTCCGGTTATGATGTTGCTGCTGCTGCTGCTGCATCATTTCTTGCTCCCGAGCCATCTGCTGCGCCTCCAGATACTGCTGCTGCGCCACTAGATGCTGCTGTGGTGGCGCCTGCTCGCGCATCATGAGTTGTTGTTGCTGTTGTTGATGATGATGTTGATGTTGATCTTGCTCGCAGATTAAGAGCTGTTGTTGCTGATGCTGTTGATCACGGAGCACGAGCTGCATCCCCATCATCGGCTGAACATTTTGGGGGATAAGCTGATAGGCCTGCTGCGGCCCGTGCTGCTGGACAAATCCGCGATGGTTCAGCATTGGAGCCATCCCGGACGGGCCGATGTAGGACGCCAATTCCTTCTTCGCATTCTCCAAATTGGCATGAACCTGACTGAGCCTCTGCTGGAGGACGGAGATGAAACCGACGCAGCCGTAGATTGGGTC
Organism: Salvia hispanica; assembly: GCF_023119035.1. Taxonomy (NCBI): domain Eukaryota; kingdom Viridiplantae; phylum Streptophyta; class Magnoliopsida; order Lamiales; family Lamiaceae; genus Salvia; species Salvia hispanica. Next base: position 20,702,663 of record NC_062970.1, read on the forward strand.
GCGGAGGCGGTGCTCAGCCTCGTACGCCAGCGAATTGACGGCGTCCTCGCGCTGGGCGGCGCTCAATTCGTTGAGGAGCTTCGAGACGTTGCTGGCGCCGAACACCTTGTGCACGTTGGTGAACTTCTGCGGATTGTCCGGCGGGAAATACGGCGCGAACACGCACTCCTGCGTGCACTTCCGCCGGAGGCATTTGCACGCGGCGCACGGCGAGTTTGACGACATTTCCTCTTCAAAAGGGAGGAGGAGACATTGTTAGTCATCGATAATCAATGGAGCTTCGAAATCAGTGATTTAAGTTGCAGTTTAAAATTCAGTAAAAAAATTGAAAACAGTGCACGTATCATTCAGCCAATTTTCGTTTCACCGATTCAAGACAAACAGTAAAATATGGGGGAAAAATTAATTAGGGAATCGAAGCTGACATATAAAGTATTGTTAAATTGTAGCAAAAGTCAGAAGATGATAAAATCAAGTTGAATTATACTTTAATTGAAGAAATGTGAATGCATTAACTGTAGAAGATTGAAGGAAACGCAATGATCGCCGGAAAATCAAGTTGAATTATACTTTAATTGAAGAAATGTGGAAAGCATTAACTGCAGAAGATTGAAGGAAACGCAATGATCGCCGGAACTCGGTGATGAACTCAGTAAGTTTGTTTACTTCTTAGAGGAAAATATGCATAAACTTGGAATGCAAGATAACCGCAAAGAAAATTTCAGATCCAAAAACAGTAGTAAAGAGAAAAATCTGAAACGATCAACGATAAACACCTTTTTCTGTGAATCTTCACATTCCAAAAAATCAACAAAGAAATTGAAAGTTTGTTCACCTTATTGAATTACTCGAAGCTAAAATTGAAGAACAATGAGAGTGGAAATATGAGAGACATTAACCCTGGGTTTAGTGGAGAGATCTAGGGTTTGATTCCAAGAATTTCTGGATCCGATCTTCAAATTTCTCAATCCCCCAAAAAACTAGGACAAAATCAAACAATATAAACAATCACTATTTGAAATGTTGAATTTAATTTTATTATGATCTCAGATATGGGAATAAGGGATTTGTTATTGTGTACGTGTAAATATTGTATGTATATGCGCATATAATTTCAGTTATAAGCGAAGGGTTGATTGGAGCCGTCCACGTGTACTGAAGGAGATTTTCGGGCCGTTCACTTTTAAAATGTCAGCATATTAATCTAAATAAAATTTCAGTAGTCATTATTTAAATTTCAAATATTTCATTTCCAAGCCCATCAGGCTTGAATAAACTAAAATTAAGGCTATTAAATTAATAAAATTATCGATAAATGGTTTAAATAGGTTTGGCTAATGAATACCATCATATTTAATATATACTCCTCATTTGCGGCTCTGCCTACTTTGATATGAATTATTGGACGAAGACTCAAAATATTAAGTTAAAGTAATATTTCAAAAACCAGACCGATAAAAAGATCAGTGAAGCTACTGGTTCATGTTTCAATCGGTTCAATCGATTCAATTATCGGTCGAACCGTTTTACTGTTGCGCATACATAAAATTAAATATACAAAATATATTAAATTTACATACAATTAAATATACAATATACCAATTTATCATATTATATTTTGACAAAAGAAATTCTAAAAAAGTTTTACTCTAATTATACATGAAATCTAGTACAATCTATATTCGTTCATTACTTAGGGAAATTTCTCAAAAACAAGTTGCACCTTCCACATATACATACTCCCCAAGTGCAGATTGTATTCAATATGAGTAATATATGACTAATACATTGCATAAAATTTTACTTTCCTATGCTATTTTAGTTTGTTATTTTGAAATTTGTTGAGTTTTTACAAGCTATAAAAATATAATTAAAAAAATGAAAATAATTACTCTCTCCGTCCCTGAAAATTTGTTACCTATTTCCTTTTTTGTCCGTCCCTAAAAATTTGTCACCTTTCCCTTTGACCATTTTAGTAGCGGACCCCACATTCCACTAACTCATTCACACTCATTTTTTTATTTTAAAACTAATATATAAAACTAGGACCACATATCACCAACTTTTTCAACCCACTTTCTATTACATTTCTTAAAACTCGTTGACAGTCGCGATTGTTTCTTTCGTACGCCCTCCCTCTTCTCCTTTTTGAATTCTTGGCATTGTTGTGGACTGCTCAGATTGGGTCGCCAACTAATCCGACCAACCTATTTCTGTCTGCTACCTGCAAATTGCAGGTGAGTGGATCCGGTAAAAGTTCAGGCTGATCAACTTGACTAGCTCTGACCCGAGTAGGAAGAAGGGAAGAGTTTGAAAGTGTGTTATCAAAAAATTTTATCCTACTAATACTATTTGATTAGTATAGGGAAGTAAGGATCGATCCCACATAGATGAGGCGTTGTAGAGGTTGTTTGCATGACACGGCTTGGGTGGCTTGGCTGCCATGCTTTCTAGGGGTTGGGTTAAGTTTTAACTACTTGACATGGAAAAGAAGACTGAACTGAACAACTAAGCTAAACTACTTGATCAAATTGGATAAACTTTCCATAATTGGACAAATAGAATAAACGGGGATTGTCAGTCCCCTGCAAAAAGTACGATAAGGTAAAAACTTTCTGACAACTTGATCTTCTTAAAAATATCAACATAAAAAACAGAATAACAAACAGATCTGAAAGACTAAAGAAGACAAACATTAGAAAATACATAAAACTTAAATTGTTCCTACGATCTAAGCAACGACGAAGTGGAAACGAAAACTAAAGCATTTTCATGCAGAGACGAAACATAACTCCTAGATCTAAGCATACGAAGACGAATCAAACATAAAACATCAAATCTAAGCTAAAACTCAACATAAAATATGAAAGCGAAAACAGATCTAAAGTATAAGACATAAAACGAAACTCAAAGCTTGAAAACGAAACAAAAACTTGGATTAGACTAAAACAGAAAATAGAAAGTCGATTACATCAAAAGAAAAGCGGTAAACTAAGCTACGAAAGCAGGAAACTATTTCATCACCCCTTCTAAGAGTGGAATATTGAACAGAGAATGGAAATTGTGCGAAAACAAACACTGAAATTAGAACTAACAGCTAAATTGAGCGGAACAAAGTGTGTGTGAAGAAATCAAGAGCAAGGAAAATGAAAAGAGACTCTGGTTTCATCTCTTGAAGAGAACTGAGACCCTATCCTACTCTAAGAAGATTGGTGAGAACCCCCTCTAAGCTATGGTACAAGAAATGAAAATTCAGGGAACTCTCTTCTCTTGGTGTGTTGAGCTTCTTTATATAGGGAGGCGTAGGGCTCTGATCCCTAGGGTACCACCTCTCGAAAATGACGTTCCTGCCCTTCACACCTTTAAGTGGAGCCATTAGTCTTCTCTCCCTGGTTGGCTCCGGTAGAATTTCAACTTGATCAGCTTGTGCTGCCTTTTTCTCCACCTTTTTTCGACTTTTGCTTTCGCCCTCTTGAATTGTGCGACCTTCGGTTTACGGTGAAATTTACACACACCTGGCTTAAAAAGGATCGTTAATTCACTGATTTAAGTGCAGTTTTACCATGGAACACATGCATGAAACGAGCCTCATCACTCGTGCCGGGTCAAATGGTGCCAAATTTTAAGGGACGGAGGGAGTGATAAGTAATTTGCTAATAAAATTTAAGTTAATAACCACACTTTATTATTTATGTATAATTTACGTTATATAATAACGTGTATAGGAATGTGATCAAATGCAAACTCTATATATTGTACAAAATTCAAATTAAGATTTGGACCATTAAAAATTGTCAACAGATGACAAAATAGTAGCAACAAATTATATCAACGGTTGATGTTGTGTTAATATTGAGTTGACATTTTCTGTTGCTACTATTTTCTCATCTATTGATTTTTTTAATGGTCCAAATCATAGTTTAGAGTTTGTACAATATACTCCTTCCATTCCGAGGCATTTCATTTTGCGCACTCGTTTAAAAATAATAATAAAACATAGTTAAAATGGAGAAAAAAGTAAAGTAAGAGAGAGAGAATATTTAGATAAGACTCTTCTCTACATTATTCTTTCTCTTACTTTACTCTCTATCTACTTTAACTATTTATAATCATTTTTATGAGAAAATACTTGTCTAAGGGCATTTTGCTAATAAAATTTAAGTTAATAACCACACTTTATTATTTATGTATAATTTACGTTATATAATAACGTGTATAGGAATGTGATCAAATGCAAACTCTATATATTGTACAAACTTCAAATTAAGATTTGGACCATTAAAAATTGTCAACAGATGACAAAATAGTAGCAACAAATTATATCAACGGTTGATGTTGTGTTGATATTGAGTTGACATTTTCTGTTGCTACTATTTTCTCATCTATTGATTTTTTTAATGGTCCAAATCATAGTTTAGAGTTTGTACAATATACTCCTTCCATTCCGAGGCATTTCATTTTGCGCACTCGTTTAAAAAAAATAATAAAACATAGTTAAAATGGAGAAAAAAGTAAAGTAAGAGAGAGAGAATATTTAGATAAGACTCTTCTCTACATTATTCTTTCTCTTACTTTACTCTCTATCTACTTTAACTATTTATAATCATTTGTAGAAAATGAAATGCTTCTGTTACTATGGAACAGAGGGAGTATGAGTTTGTATTATATCACTACCCCATGTGTGTGTATATATATATATAGGTTTGTGTTAAAATGACAACCCCTCTTAAAGTCACACTGTGACACCACTTATACAACAATATTATAAACGTTACACAGCAATCTGTAGATTGCTGTATAGCGTGTTGGATATTGCTGGCGGTCTTTTTCAGAATTTTTTTTGCCACGTGGCAGCTTTTTATTCGTCCACGTGTACAAATGATTGGCTAGGAATGGTGGTATGATGTTATTTTAAGAGGTGGTGACACCCTAACACTCTCATATATCTCATATATACATATATATATATATAGAGAGAGAGAGAGAAGTGATCAATGTTTAACTAATATTAAGTGTATAACTAGAGAATTAATTTCAGCCACACATTTAACATTCCAAATTAATCATATGGTTTAAATAAACTTTCAAATTTTTATGAGAAAATACTTGTCTATGGGCATTTTGGGAATTCAATATTTCAACATGAATTAATGAAATTTATAATTACCCATCGTGAATTTATCGTCAACAATCTTCCCAAATCATTCTCCAATCTGAACCAAATTTAGCTTAGGATTTCTTCCAAAAATATGAAATTCCCGATCTGAATCAAATCTGAACCAAATTCAGCTTCGTTCTGATTGAATTCAAGCGCGATTTTCTCAAATCTGATTGGATCGATCAGCGCGAATTAGTTTGGATCGATCAGGATTGACCAGCGCGAATCAAATCTGTTTGATTCTGATTGAATTCATCACAACTGATCAAATTCGCTCAGGATTGACCAACGCAATTTGATTCATTCTTCCCGTTCATTCCTTCATCGCGACGTCTGGACTCCTTCAAATGGATTCAATTCCGATACATTTATCGGAAGATTATTTCGATTCTGATTCCTCTTCATCGGGAGAGGAAGGAGAAACTGAATCTAAAAGTAATTATCAATTATTATCAATTAAGTGTTGTTGCTCAGCATGATTAGATCGTGTATGATGTGAAAAAACGTTAGAGTGAACTATATGTGATGAACAGTGAAGTAAATATGCTCAATATAAGTTGTAGTGTAGTAAATATGCTTTATATTGAAGTAAATATTGTTTGTATTGATGCATTTAGTGAATTATTTTCATTTTAGTGATGTATATTATGCATTTCAGTAAAGTACATCATAATTAAAGCGAAGTATTCCAATGTTAGTGTAAAGTGTTTGTGATTCATGGTTAGAGTGAAGTAAAACATGGTTAGATTGAAGTATTCCAGTGTTAGAGTGAAGTATCTGTCATCTATGCTTGTAGTGGTCTGTTTTTCCCTTTCGGTGAAGTAAAACATGGTTAGAGTGAAGTATTCCAGTGTTAGAGTGAAGTGTCTGTCATCTATGCTTAAAGTGCTCTGTTTTATCGTTTCAGTGAAGTAAAATATGGTTAGAGTGAAGTAGTCCATGGTTAGAGTGAAGTGTCTGTCATCTATGCTTGTAGTGCTCTGTTTTTCCATTTTAGTGAAGTAAAACATGGTTATGGTGTAGTATTCCAGTGTTAGAGTGTAATGTTTGTTATCTATGCTTAAAGTGCTCTATTTTTTCGTTTTAGTGAAGTAAAACATAATTACAGTGAAGTATTTTATGCTTACAGTGAAGTATATATTTCTTACAGTGGTTTACATACCAAAATGTCCCGATGATTTGAAACCAAAAATTGGACAAAGTTTCATGACCCTTGATCGTGCATTGGACTTCTACAACAATTATGCTCGATATGTTGGGTTTGACACCCGTAAGAAGGGATCAAAAAAGGAAAAAGATGTCATTACTTGGATTTATGTGGTGTGTAGCCGAGAAGGTACAAAGCAAAGAAAAAATGAACAACATGAGGTGAAACGCAAGCGTTCTTCTATTAAGTGCTTTTGTAATGCTAAAGTGTCTTGGAAGTTTTTTATGGGTGTTGGTTATGTTATACAAAGTTTTGTTGAAGAACATAATCACGAGATGGTTGAGGAACGCCATAAGCGTTTTATGAAGTTGAACCGCAATTTGGATTTAGTCCATCAGAAATTCATACTTGATTGCGCTAACGCAAATATCGGTCCAACTTTAAGTTTTAGCTTACTCAAGGAAGTTCTTGGTGGATTAGATTATGTAGGGTGTACTGTTTTAGAAGTGCGCAACTACAGACGCGACCTTAGAGCATACGTGGAAGGAGCTGATGCACAAATGCTATTAAATGAGATGCGCAGGAAGAAGGAACTTTGTGCAGCATTTACCTATGAATTTGAGGTCAACTCAAAGGATAGACTGACACGTTTGTTTTGGTGTGATCCAACTGCCAAGAGAAATTATCATTTGTATGGTGATATTGTTTCTTTTGATACGACATACTCAACAAATAGGTACGTGCACACTAATTATATTCATATGCCTCATAGTTTACTGTCTTTCAATTCAATGAAGTATATTGAGCGTATAATGATATATATTGTTCATATAGTGAACTAGTATATGATTATAGTGTATTGTTTATTTCTGCATGCTTATAGTGTTGTTTTTCAATTCAGTGAAGTATATTAAGCATTTAGTGAACTACAATAAGCTTACAATGAAGTATATTGAGCATTTAGTGAATTACAATATGCTTACAGTGAAGTGTATTGAGTATTCTTATATTGCTCTGATTTTTCGTTTCAGTGAAGTAAAATGTGCTTAGAGTGAAGTATTCCTTGATTAGAGTGAAGTGTTTGTGATCCATGTTTATGTGCACTATTTTATCATTTTAGTGAAGTAAAATATGCTTAGACTGAAGTATTATAGAGTTAGAGTGAAGTGTTTGTGATCCATGCTTAAAGTGCTTTGTTTTTCCATTTCAGTGAAGTAAAACATGCTTAGAATGAAGTATTTCGTGATTAAAGTGAAGTGTTTGTGATTAAAGTATATTCTGCATGTCTTATAGTGATTTTAACATGTAGGTACTGCATGATATTTGCTCCTTTTACGGGCAAGGATAATCATGGTCGCCCTGTGACATTTGCTGCTGGCCTTTTGTCCAAGGAAAATGCCGACTCCTTTTCATGGTTATTTAAACAATTTGTGAAATGTATGGGTGTGGCTCCCAAGCTAATCGTAACCGACCAAGACTTAGGAATGAAAGTTGCTATTGCAGAGGTTCTTCTTAATACAAGACACAGGTGGTGCATGTGGCATATAATGAATAAAGTTGCTGACAAATTGCCAAAGAACATGCTTGGTAGTGAAGAACTAAAGAAGGAATTGAATGCATGTGTTTGGTCGGAGTTGATAGAGCCTGATGCATTTGAAGAATCTTGGCATGCTATAATGGAAAGATATGGGCTGGCCAATAATGACTGGTTTTTATCAATGTTTGCATCCAGAAAGTTTTGGGTTCCTGCCTTTTTCCGTGATTTTCCGATGAGCTCGTTGATAAAGACAACATCTTTGTCCGAATCACAGAATAGCTTCTTTAAAAGGTACTCAAAGTGTCGGGCTAACCTTATGCTATTTTATATGAACTATAACCATGCTTTGGAGGCTCAAAGAAGTAATAGTGCAAAGCTTGAATACTATGATTCAACAAAAGTGCCTATTTTGCGAACAGAATTGGAAATCGAGAAACATGCATCAACAATATATAGTGGCAGTGCTTTTAATGCAATTCAAGAGGAGATAGTTTATGCATGTTTCTCTTTGTCTTGTGCAACTCTAGGAGTGTCTACCAATAGAGAGAATGAAGTATATAACATAAATGACAAGGATTCAAACTCATGGACAGTGACTTACTCCATTGGTGATGACACCTATTTGTGTGGATGTAAAAAGTTTGAGAGACTTGGTCTATCGTGCAGCCATATATTTTGTGTGTTGAAATATAAGTTTGTTAAGTTGATACCCGAGAAGTTGCGTGGATGGAGATGGTTGAAGTCACAGTTTGTGAAGCCAATACATGGAGGTTTTTGTGATGATCATGAAGTATTCTCTGCTGTAGACGAGAAGAAGATTGCATTTAAAAACATGTATGCATTATTCTTTGAAATAGCACAAAGTATTGAAGGGAACATTGACCAAATCAATGCATTTACTGCAATTATTGAAGAAGGTAAGAAGCAGCTTCTTGGAGAAGGTGTTGTTCTGTCTTCAATAGAGAAGAGAGCATTGATTGAAAACTTCTATGGCTCACAAGTACCAAACTTTATTGAAGTTCATCCTCCTAATGTTGTCAGTACAAAGGGAAGTGGAAGTAGGAGGAAATCAAAGAAGGAGGCAGCAATCAAGTTAGCAAAGAAACCAGGCCGAAAGTGTGGAAACTGTCATGTGATAGGACACCATGATTCGAGGAATTGCAAAAAGGTGAATGAGAAGACAAAACAGAGGCAGTGAGGATTTGGAAAGAAATAGTTCACTCTGGTTTTAGGAGGAGAAGAACAAGAAAAAGAGTAGAAACCAATGTTGAAGCTGGTTGTTTTGTTCCAATAGTTCTGTTCCAAAATTTATTACTTCATTCGGATATTTCTGTTCTTCATTCCTTTAAATCTGTACTTCAGTCTTATAGTTTCTTCATTTACATATTGAATTTGAATTTGTTTAAACTTTTTGCAAGCTTAAATAGAATAGACTGAAGTGTTTTTATAATGGCTTATTTTTAGTAATAAAACCTACTGTATAACTTATTACTTCATTATATGAATTCAGTACTTCACAACAACTAATATAACAACATATCATCCACAATTATAGATAGTTCACTTGGAATAATACTATGTTAATTCATTAAGTACACATTAAATATCAATTCATTTTTTACCTTTTGTAGTAGGGATTTCAGTAGGGATTTGAGTAGAACTACTTGCTTTTTTCCTAGTTGAAGAGGAATTTTTACCTGTACATAACAAATACAGAATTAATTTACAACATATAATCCACAATTATAGATAGTTCACTTGGAATACTCTGTTACCTCATTTAATATGATTACAGATAGTTTAATATGATACTTCATTATCATAACTTATTACTTCATTATATGAATTCAATACTTCACAACAACTAGATTATAGTTAATAGGAAAACAGATCAGTTGCATTACCTCATCACATAAAATATGTAGTTCATTTGAATATGCAAACAATGCAGCAGTTAATTTTAGTTCTAAATCCTAAACTCATACAAAACAGTAAACATATACTTCATTTTTAGAGTCATTTACTTCATTCTAATGTTTTATTACTTCATTTTAGTAATAAAACCTACTGTATAACTTATTACTTCATTATATGAATTCAATACTTCACAACAACTAATATACAACATATCATCCACAATTATAGATAGTTCACTTGGAATAATACTATGTTAATTCATTAAGTACACATTAAATATCAATTCATTTTTTACCTTTTGTAGTAGGGATTTCAGTAGGGATTTGAGTAGAACTACTTGCTTTTTTCCTAGTTGAAGAGGAATTTTTACCTGTACATAACAAATACAGAATTAATTTACAACATATAATCCACAATTATAGATAGTTCACTTGGAATACTCTGTTACCTCATTTAATATGATTACAGATAGTTTAATATGATACTTCATTATCATAACTTATTACTTCATTATATGAATTCAATACTTCACAACAACTAGATTATAGTTAATAGGAAAACAGATCAGTTGCATTACCTCATCACATAAAATATGTAGTTCATTTGAATATGCAAACAATGCAGCAGTTAATTTTAGTTCTAAATCCTAAACTCATACAAAACAGTAAACATATACTTCATTTTTAGAGTCATTTACTTCATTGTAATGTTTTATTACTTCATTTTTGTAATAAAACCTACTGTATAAACAAATGATTTATATTACTTCATTATCATAATTTATTACTTCATCTTATCAATTTACTACTTCATTAAAAAGAATATGTAGTTCATTTTGATGAAGAACACAACAGTTAAGTTTAATCCAAAAATCCTAAACACATTAATAAGAAACACAATATCAATATACAACATATCATCTACAATTTTAGAAAGTTCACTTGGAATACTCTGTTACCTAATTTTCATAATTTATTTCTTCATTTTACAAATTTAATTCCTAGGTTTTACCTTCTGGATCTGAAATTTTCTTTCCAGCATCTGCATCGAGGTTCCGAGTTGCTTGTTTCATATCCGGCTGCTTCTGAGTCGATTTTTGTACTATTTTGACAAAAATCAGAATCGAAGTTAGGAATGAGATGAACTTAATGAAATAAATTAAGAGTAAGAACCTTGAAAATCTTCAGATGTGTATTACCTTCACTAGATTTTCGGCCAGAACGCAAATTGCGGCTTGAATTTTCCGTTGAAGATTTTCGAGTATCAACCATTTTCTAAATGTGGATTCGATGTAGATGCTTAATGGTACAAATGCTGAACAAATGTCGTCGATTTCAGTCGTATATCGCCGGAGATAAGTAGTGGAGATGAGTGGTGAGTCGTCGATTTTCGGATGTCTAGGGTTTTGTGAGAGAAATTTTGAGAGAAAAAATGTGAGCGGAAGACTTGAAGCGGGAGGAAATATTTTGGGGATTTTGATTTTTTACCCTAATTCTGAAATTACATAAATACCCCCGCTGAAGTAAATTGTGTATACAATGAAGTGCGAAAAATAACCCTTGCTTATCTAATCTAGCCCTTGATTTTCTTGATCTTGTGGCTATAATTTGTTCTCTAGTTATGTACTTAATGGGCACTTGCCCTATATCACTACTCTATATATATAGAGAGTCCTATTAACCACAAATTCACCCTTAAAGACCGAACTAGAGACCAAATTGGGGCCACTCATTTTTCTTAATCTTATGGTTATGATTAATTTATAATTACTTTAATATTTTATTAAATAAAAACGTTTTTTTTAGATTTTTTTAATTTTATTTAATTTTTATTTATTTTTAATTTTTTTTTAAATTTTTTTAAAATTTTTTTTCTAATTTTTTTTTTCTAATTTTTTTTTAATTTTTTTTTCTTCGATAAAAACTCGCTGGAGTAATAATGAACTATATTCACTACATAATGAACTAAATGAATGTATGTTATGAACTTATTACTTCATTCAGTCGTGCTATTACTTCGTTCCGTTAGTTTATTACTTCATATATTCATGCTATTACTTCATTCTATTAGTTTATTACTTCATTCCGTTAGTTTATTACTTCATTCAGTCATGCTATTACTTCATTCCATTAGTTTATTACTTCCTCCGTCCCGCTTTAGCAGTCCCATTGACATTTTTGCCCTCTTTTTGTAAAAATGATAAAAAATAGTTAAAGTGGAAAAATGGTAAAGTAAAAGAGACAATAATGTAGATAAGACTCTTCTCTATATTATTCTCTCTTTTAATTTACCATTTCTCCTCTTTAACTATTTTTTTATCATTTTTACAAAAAAATGACAGAAAAGTCAATGGGACTGCTAAAGCAGGACGGAGGGAGTACTTCATAATGTGTTATGACATAATTATCTTTCAGTTGGGTTTAGGGTTATTACTTCATTCCGTTAGTTTATTACTTCATTCAGTCATGTTATTACTTCATTCTGTTAGTTTATTACTTCATTCAGTCATGTTATTGTTATGAGCTTATTACTTCATTCAGTCGTGCTATTAATTCATTCCATTAGTTTATTACTTCATTTATTCATGCTATTACTTCATTCTGTTAGTTTATTACTTCATTCAGTAATATTATTACTTCATTTATTTTTTATTATTAAGCGATTATAAATGTAAATGTAAATTATATACAAATAATTAAGTGTGGCTATTAACTTAAATTTTCTTCACATAGTATTATTTACTTTCAATTTTTTATATTTATTTATAGAATATAAAATACAAGAAATTTAATATGTAGGAATTAAAAAAATAAAGTAGTGACGCCATGTATTTTATGTACATAGTAGTCCCTTAGTAATCATTTGATTTGAGAGTATATAAAGTAGGGAGTAGTGATACGTTAATATATACAAAGTAGGATATTTTAGGTATTTTGTATTTTACAATAAATTTATATTGATTAATCAATTTAAGATTATTATATATAAACCCTTCTTTGATCATTTTGGAAAAAAACCACACCTTTACACTTGTGGCATGAATTTTGAATATTCCTTGAAATTTGGTGATAGAACAAGAATATAGAACGTAATTATAGCTTGATTAATATATGAAAATAGATTTTGAGTGTGGTTAATCTAGGAACTGAAATTTAGGGTTCTTAAAATTGAGAATTTTATATTTGCAATGAATTGTGTAAATTGATTATGAAATTATGGATTTAGGTTTATGTTATGATATTAATGTTATGAAAAATTGGATTTTAATAGAGTTATGTGTTGGTCATATACTTTTGACATGAACTATGAAGATATTAGAGTATTTTGTGATAAGCAAAACCGTTTTAGTTGCTGTACTATTTGAAAGTTATGTTTTAGCAACTGAAATATGGACACGAGATGTTTTTAAGCTCCAGTTACTAAGTTGTTAAATTATAAGCTAATTTTAAGTAAAGAAAGCTTTCTTCTTGATGCAGTTCGGGACGATATTAGAGTATTTTGTGATAGCAAACCGTTTTAGTTGCTGTGCAGTTTGAAAGTTATGTTTTAGCAACTGAAATATGGACACGAGATGTTTTTAAGCTCCATTTACTAAGTTGTTAAATTATAAGCTAATTTTAAGTAAAGAAAGCTTTCTTCTTGATGGAGTTTGGGACGATAAAGTTTGGGGGTTCCTTGTAAATGCAATACTATTGTTTAGTATAAAGACGAAAAATTGGGAGTACTTTCCTGGCAGCCTATACGTTGGATTAAAGTTGATAATTTTATTTTTATATTTTAATTATGGCTTTTAAATGACTTTTATCTTAGTAATTGAGTATGAAGCTTAACAAAAGAGTAAATTTTTGAGGTTTGAGTTTTGGGACAGCCACGATGTAATTATGCTTATTGAGACTTTTGATTATTCATATTGAATTAGTATATTTCTTGCTGACACGAGAATATACAGAAATGCTTTAACTTAGTTTATGAGATGCAATAGCATTATCTTGGAGAAATATGAGATAGCATAAAAGATAAATAAATGTTATGAGCTAATGAAACTCAAAAGCCAGGTTTAAAAATGCAAAGGAGAGATAATAGTTGGTTTTGGATTGTGCTTTCTGTGTTTGAATATATAGTACGTGTATTTATTTTTAAAAGTAGGCGAACCAAATTTGAGTGCAACTAAGAAAGGAAAGAGCAAGACCTTGAAGTAAACGGAGTTTGTTGACGTGTATAGGTAGTGCACGTGTATTCTAGAATATAATGCCTTTAAATTTGGTAAATATTACTATGTGCTAATGTGGTTAGTTGCTTGTGCAATGAAACTTAAATATAACAGTGAATACAAGAGACTTTTTTTAAGAGCATCTCCATCCGTGCTGTTAAATAAGAGCACGGAGGTGGGCCCGGACCCACTTTTACTCTTTGTCTTTAGGCAAGGGCACAACACCCACATCCGTGCTCTTCCGCAAGGACAAGCTCAAGGGTCCCACTATTCTATTATTCAATTTAAATATTTCAATTACTAAAAATATTTCTACAATATAAAAATACATTAAAATATAAAAATTACATAATTAAATCCTAAAAAATAAAAATTACATAATTAAAATCGTAAAAAATAAAAATACATAATTAAAATGTGAATTTTTTGGGGAAAAAATTGAAAAATAAATTAACAGTGTGTAGAAAATGGATATAATTTATTGAGAAGTGTGAAAATTTGTGAAAATAATTTTTTTTATTTAAAAATGATTTTTTAAAATTAAAATCGAATTTTTAAAAGAAAACAAAAAAAAAACGAAATTGCCGTTAGCCAATCGCGTGCCGCCACGTCAGCCTGCTCAGCGGCACGGACGTGCTCTTATTTAAGAGCACCGCCCTGCCCCTGGCAAGGACGGACAAGCTGCATTGGCGGATGAGCTCGTCCTTGCCGCTGGCAAGGACGGACGGACAACTTTTTTCATACCGATGTGGATGCTCTAATAATATATGATAGTGTGAATTAGTCAAATAATGATTACATCTTGTGTGGACTGTATAAATGGAATACGATAGGAATGATATTGAAAGGTGCAATGTTTTAAAAACCGGACCGGACCGGCCGGTTCGACCGGTTCGACCGCGAACCGGTAGGCAGTCCGGCCCGATTTACCTCTAAAAACCGTCTGTAGGTTGGCCCGCTCAGAACCGGCAAAACCGGCCGGTTGAACCGGTCGAACCGGTGACCGGAAACCGGTTTATCTATTTTTAAATATTTTTTGAAATATTGTTTTACTTGGTTTCTGGGATTTTGCGTGATCAATTCGACAATTAAGAATTCAGCGTCGCTTCCACTTCCCCCACCTTCCTACTTCTCCCTCCACTCCGTGACTTTCTGATTTCTCCCTCCCATTTTCTCCTCGATTCCCCACACGTACCTGACAACCGCCGACTGTGCTACCTCCGGCGCTCCAAATTGCCGCTCCTACCTGCTGGAATCTCTCTCGTCGTTTCCTCTCCTCGATCACATCCAACACCGCACCTCGCCGCCTCCGTATCCCCATCACCGCAGCACGTTTTGAGGTTGGCAAGCCTTCCATTTTTGTTTTTCATGGTGTGCATGTGTCTGTTTCTCAAATTTAAAACCCCTGCAGTCTGCACTACTATGTTCTCTCATAATTTTCTTGATAAAATGGAGTAATTAGCTTCCAAACCTCCCAATTTGTTGACAATTTATTTTGAAAAGGAGAAGTAAAACCGTAGTGAAATTAAATAATATATAATATATGTGTTTATTATATATTCCGGTTCAACCGATGGTTCGACCAATGAACCGGTTGAACCAGTGAACCAGTAGCGACACCGGTTCGCCGGCCGGTCCGATTTTTAAAACATTGGAAAGGTGAGATGGTGTAGATTGTTGGATTTATATATATTGAAATTGTGAATATGTATATGATATGTAAAGTAATGAAAAGACATTTATGTGTTGAGCAATGTGAAAAAGAGATGTAAATATATGTGCTACGCCTCATTGCTAAAGTGAGTCACATGGTATAGTTGGCATGTGATAGGGCTCGTTACAAGCATGATTTTATAGGGTTTATTACATTAACCTGGTTTATAATGTGCGAAAAAGTGGTGAATTTAAGTGTGCAGGAGCTAAAAAGTGTTGAAGTGACAGAGTGTAGGAACAACTTGATCAACTCGGAAAAGGAGCGAAAAATGGCCAAAGCTGAAGACAAATTGATCGGTTGGAGACAAGCAGAGTAATGGAGCCTGGCTTGCTAGCTGAGTTGATCAAGAGGAGCTCCCCACATGAAGACGTGAGATGACTGAGTTGATCAAGAGGAGCAAGAGGAGCTTACCACATGAAGATATGAGATGATTAAGTTGATCAAGAGGAGCTCACCACATGAAGAAATGAGATGACCGAGTTGATCAAGAGGAGCTCACCACATGAAGATATGAGATGACTAAGTTGATCAAGAGGAGCATTGAGTTGATCAAGAGGAGCTCACCACATGAAGAAATGAGATGACCGAGTTGATCAAGAGGAGCTCACCACATGAAGTAATGAGATGACTAAGTTGATCAAGAGGAGCTCACCACACCAAAGAACCGGAAGAAGGGCCAGCCCACGCAGTAGAGGAGATGAAAAGTGAGAAGGCGGTAGAAATAGGCCCCGAAGTGCCAGGGTACCAGCCAATGGCAGAGGCGGGGGACGAGCAATTGAAAGAAAAGGAACCCGAAGTTCCAACTGACGAACCGGAGGCAGCAACACCCTCAGTAATCAAACCGACGGCGGTTAAAAGGAAGTTAGTGTTGAAGAACGATCAAAGGGCTCCGAGTCAGAAACCAACACGGGTATCACAAAAACAGAAGTGGTGCCACCTACCCCAACTGACCAAGAAAAGAGAACCTCTCCGCAAATAAGGGACGGCACTGCAGAAATGGCAGAGGGTCTAGACCTCGCCGAAGGCATCGAAGGCAGTAGGAGACAAAGCACCGGAGGTAAAGGAGCCAAACAAGACCATGGAGACCAAGAATACCGCCTAAGATGCCTTCGGCGTCGACCAAGAGGAAGCCAAGCGATGATACTGAGGAAGACCTGTACCTTTGAGAGAGAAAAAGAAAGGGGAAGGCCCCTGTGAAGCTGAAGCAGAAGCAAAGTAGCAAGAAACCTCTCACAGCCAATACAAGAGTGGTGATCAGAGAGCCGAAGAGGAGAGATCCACCACGATGGAGGGATATTAGCGACGACGAATACGCCTCAACTGAAGAATCAGAATCCGAGAGCGACGTGTCTTTTGAGGATGAAGAGTTCCAGGAGCACCAGCTGCCTGAGAACCACAGTGAGCTAATCCATCCCCCAGTTGAGAGATTAGAGTACCTGCCGTGGGAAGTCTAACTGGATGATGATCTGATGGAGGACATGAAACACTACAACACCAAGAAGCTTCAGGATTCCTTTGATGAAAAGGAGGTTAATAGCAAACAGATCAAATGCAACAAGGTACTCCACTTTCCCTCGTTAGATGAGCTAGCCCCTCGTGAACCGTTTCTGTCATATATGCGTGCGTTGGGGTTTGATTGGTTGTTGGAGAATGGAGATCCCACAATACCCGTGATATTGGCGAAGGAGTTTTTAGCCACATTCAGGTTTCAAGTCACAACTGACATGGATGAGGTATCTATATCATTCCGGGTGCTTGGGAGAGAAGTAAGTATGAACCTGATAGAGTGGACAGTTAGGCTAGGGATGTGTACAGTTGAGGAGGCAATAGGGCCAGAATGGAGGAGTAGGGAGAGGGGAATCCCTCGGAGACATGTGGAGTTTGACCCCTAGGCAGCTTGGGAAGAAATGAGCCAACCAACTGCTGGGCAGTTTGCGTCTACCTTATCCCGCTCCATTCATTTCAACCCATCATGCGCCTTGTCCAAATCTATTTGGATTACAACCTGCTGGGACAGAGTTACCGTCCGAACCTCCATGACTGAATAGTTCCTTCTATGGTGTGCTAGACGTGGAAGAAGAGTACACCTGGGGTTCTGGACCGCCTACCAATGCCACCTGATCGCCACCCACCCAGCAAGAAACCTGTCTCTCTGCAATATAGCCACTATAGAGACCGAAGGCCTATCACCGATGATAATGGTGGACCCTCTTGGATTTTTTGATACCCTCTTCTTCACCCACACCAACACAGTTTACATCAGTGAAGGAGTCCCACGTTTTTATGCCATGGGTGAAGCCGCGATCCCTGCGGGACGGGTATCGGCTGGGCAAGGAGTGCAAGCTCAGGACCAGAGGCAAGCAAACCTGGAGAGGGTTGTGGCGGAGTTGGCAGCTGAAAACAGGGAAGCACGGATCGAGTTAGCAAGGCTGGCAGATGTAATGGGAAAAATACTCAAGGAAATGGCAGGAAGAGCAGCGAGGCTGGAACGAGTGGCCGAGCTAGGGAAGGTGTGAACCAAGTGAATAGGCTGAGAATGAGGAGGAAGACGAGGTGTCTGAAGAAGATGGAAGTAAAAAACCGTAGGAAGCACCGGAGGAAGAACCAACACCTAGTCATGCTCAGAGGAGGAGCACGAGGAACAAATGACCACCCACCTTACTGACTAGTTAGTTTTTCTTTTATTTTTATGTTTCTTTTTACTTTTCTATTTTTGTGAATTCTTGTTTTCTGTGTTTAGTTTTTAGTAGTACTTGTTAATGTGAACTCCAATTCACAAAACTTAGCCTATTTTATAGTCTAAGTGTGAGAAGAAAGGGTTTGCAAAATTTGGCGCATGTTTAATTGTTTTCATGTGTTTAGTTAATATTCTCCCACTTAGCCTATTGCATAGTCTAAGTGTGAGAATTTTTTTCAAATATAGTATGTGTTTCTGTGAAGTTTTCTTTTTGTCATATTAGCCATCTTCTTTTCCACTTCACAGCCTGTTCCTAAGGGCAGACACGAGTGAAGAGGGACGAGGGAGATAATGGCAAGTATGACATACTTGTTATGTGTTAGATTTTCCTTAGGTTTTCGCTTCTAGGTAATTTTTAGAATAGTTTTTTTTGGGATAAATATTAAATGAACTGGCTTAAAACTCAACTTTTTCGAACTGACGGTGAGTGGAATTGATGGAAATAAAGCATGCTAAACAATGGGAACCACCCCTCCTAGTAGATCCTAGTCAGTATAGATGATGCAAGTATGAGAGAAAAGCCCAACCTTAGAGCTAGACACGAAAGCCCTCTAAAATGGCGAGTTAGAAGCCTAAAGTGGAACTACTTTCCACTAAATATATGAAAAAGAAGAGTGGCTGCCACATGATGTCTAGGGTGTAGTGACCGCGTGTAGCAAAATCCTAAGGGCAATAGGAAAGAAGGCATAAGGCAAGAAGCTGCTCCGCATTAGAATAAAGTAGTGTTGTTTTGAACCTTAAAGCCTTAGGAACATCCACCCCAAACGTTACAAGCCCATAGCCCCGTTTCAAGCCAATAAAGACCCTTGGGAGCTGCGTGTGAGATCTAAGTCCGAAGCATCTGTGGTTCAGCGTGTTGAGAGAAACAGTCCTAACATCCCTGGTGAGGAATGAGTGACTGAGCGAATCTAGTGTTTAGCCGAGGGTTTGGGCGATCTTGACAAGCGGATATACTAGCTGGGAAGGAAAATGGGGGTGGCGGAAGTTCAAGGATGCTTAAAGCCGGACTGCACTTGATCCCAAGGGGAGGGACGGTTGAAAATATAGCATGCTCAATGTGTTTTGTTATGTGTTTTCTCTTGTGTTTTTCTTTCTTTTCAGAGTTTCTGTATATGTACGCCAACAGTTTAGGGTCGTTAGAGTCTTTTTAGTTTTAGTTTATTTTGTTTAGGGTCAGTGAGGGGAGTAACAAGCCTAGAATCCGACTTATTTCTTTTTAGTTTGTTCCTCCATGCTTGAGGACAAGCATGTGTTATGTGTGAGCAGTTTGATTAGTCGTATTCTAGGCCTTAGTTAGTGGTCAGTATGATGAGCTTAATGTGCATATTTTGCATGAAAAGTGCGTAAGTCTGCAGGGAAAGGTGCAAGTCAGTAGGAAAGCAATCGAGAAGTTCAAGTGAAAAAGGACGCTAGAAGAGTGCAATACTAACCAGGATGCATGCCAAAAATCTCGAGATAGAGAGAAGAGGATTGCTAGTAGACGGGGGCAAAAGCGACAATTTGCAAGGAAGAGCAACCCTACTTTTTAGGGCAATCCTCCCTATAAATATAAGGTCACATGAAGGAAGGAGCATCTATCCATCAATTTAATCTTTTATCCATGCTCCATAATCTACAATCTACCTACTGAAGAGAAGGAGTTTTTGCACGTGTGTTGTTTGCACGTGTCCCTCCTTTCAACAAGATTTACAATTTTCCCACTAATGCAACAAATATTACAAATATTACAAGTATAAGCGGCAAGAGCGGGGTCGAACCACATGGACTATAGACCTACTCGAGATTGTTTCTACGACACAAGCGGAAAAGGGGTCAGCTGTTGCCACGCATTCATTGAGTGGGTTAAGACTCTAATCTAGTTGACCTGGTGGAATTAACTGGACTCTATCTAACTGACCTAGTGGATGGGAAAAGTACGGACACTTGCATGACAACCAAACTCAAGGCAACTTGTAAACTAGAGTTAAACTAAGTAGAACATCTAAAGGAACTTGCTAGAACTTTCCCAAAATAGGCAGACAAAGTGTAAAAGTAAAGTTGGGACCATTTTTCCTAAATAGGCTAGGGCTGGCAGAAAGCTGTGAAAGGCAAAAAAGCAAAAACAGGAAGCAGATCTGATTTTCTAACTAACTTCTACTTCATCTTCTCCAAACAACCAAGTAAAAACAGAGCATGGAACAGAGCTTCAACACCATTGACGAAATAAAACAGAGCATGCTTCAAAACAAGATGTAAACACGAAATTCAAGCTAGAACTACCAGATATACGCTACTAGGTCAAGCTGAAAACGTAATGAACACAGATTACCTTGTATGCATCACCTAAACTATCAGATCTCAGGAATCGAGCACGTGAACAACTAAATCTCAACCTCTAAACTACAGGAAATCATGTAAACAACATGGATCTAAGAAACATAAATAAATAGCATAATCAACATAAAAATAAACATCAAAGCTTCATAAAACTGAAAATAAGTCGATATCCAATGGCGGAGTCGTCAATTCCTCCGACGGAACTCGAGATCTAACTACATAGTCTCAAAAAGCGGTAAAGAAAACAAGAATCCAACGTTGGAGTCGTCAATTCCCTTGTCGAAACCATTGAACTAAGCTAAGAAAGAAGTTAACTATCTAAACTAAGCTAAGAGAGCAGTGGCGTTAAGCGCCTATGAGAGCTTCCTACCTAAACTACGATAGCGTTAAACGCTACTTCTTTATTGTGGGAAGCTTCTATTTATAGAGTGGCTTCAACTTCAACCCTAATGCAACTTCTTGTTGGTATTTGACCATTTTACCCTTGAAGCAACTGAGGATCTTCATGCCATTTCGTCATTCTATCTCCTTGACCAGGTAGACGACTTTTTTTGCACTTCTGCTCCATTCCGCCATTCTGTCTTCTTGACCAGTTAGACAACTTTTTCTGCACTTCTGCTCCATTCCTGCTCCTGTCGTCAACTTCCTGATTCTCCTAGGTCCGAGCGACGACTTCTGGTATTTTACTTCAAAATCAGCTCTTTTGCATCTACCAGATCAATTAGCACAAACTCCTGGATCCAGCAGATTTCTGCACACTTGAGCTCAAAATTTGTGCATTATCTCTCCCCAAAAGCAAATAATATCACCCAAAACCAATGCATGAAATGAGCCTTATCACCTACCAACACACAAGCTCACTTAGAATCCGCTCTCGGAAGTCTTAGCTCCGAGGCGTAGGCTAGCTCTTCAACTCTCATTCCTCGCCACCAGTCATGATCACTTGAAGCCGTCCTAGTTCCACTGGAGATCATCCACCGTCTACTCTTCCAGCCATTTTAGTCGCCAGAAACTGTTTCATCGCCCAAGTGGCAAAAACAATCTTTACTCGCTTTCTTAGTTTAATTTCGCATTTTGTTTTAGCTTATTGGATCTTGTTAGAACTTAAATCTTCAGTTGCTTTTGAAGTCTTTTGTTGCGATCCAAACATTTGCTATGGAAGTTGCTTTTCTTTTGTTCTCTTTGATCGTCGTTGCATTTCATTATGCCTAGTTTAAGTTTATGTTATTTACGTATAGTTTCTAAGTGTTGAAGCATGTTTCCGTTTGAGTAGGTTAGATCTGAGTTTATTAGCTAGAATTTCGAGCTTTCTCTATTTCGATCTAAGGTTTAATTCATGAGTTTTTCACTTTACTGTTGTCACCTTGCATGCTAGTCAGTAGGAGTAATCTGGAGTTATTAGCCGTTAATATTTGAGTTTAAGCTTTTTAAGTTATGGATCTGATGTATGAAGTAGTTAATCTGAGTTTATCCATGGAGTTTGTGCTCATCTGAATTTTATGCATACTTGTTGAAGAAGACAACATCACAATCCACCTTTTCTGCAGATATGTCAGCGCATCTGCCAGTTCGTTAGGATATTCACCCCAGCTTTTGTTTAACCACTTTTAGTAAACTTTCATTTTTTCACATGCACTCCAGTAGAATATCTTCTTTTTCTCATATGTTCCACCGGACCTAGATATCAGATAACCTTACCAGTCAGTAGAGTCTAAGTCCATCTTTAGTTTTTGTCTAGGAAAACCTCAATCTAAGCGTGGTAGCTAACCAACCATCCATCGTTCCTCGTGGGATTCGACCCTTGCTCTCCCTATACTAGCCAGTAGAAGTGGGTTGAGGAATTTCTTGATACCAGGTTTTAGGTCTTCGTGCCAGCGACACGACTAGGTTAGGAGACACCTTCTGATCAGTTGAACACACGAGCCTGCGCAAACCCATTATAGGTCTATCAGGGGCCTCCTCTTCCTCGAGCTCTCTAGTAAGTGAATCCCAAGATCAGTAACTTATCTTTATAGCCCATACATTATGCATTAACGATATGCCGATTAATTACCCTATTCATTTATATAAACATTTGTATGCAAGTGCAATAATGAAGATCATATACGGGAACAATCAAGTACTTACGTAAGCCTTACTTATCTTAAATAGGTCTAGTGGATTAAAAAAAGTTGAAGAGAGCTAGGAGTAGATGCAGTGCAAAGGTGATATCTCACAATCTAACAGGTCCAGAGGATTCAACTAGTTCACAAAGGCTAGAAGACCATGAATCTATCAGACGGGGGTCGTTGGGTGCACTCTACTTTCTTCAAAAACCTCAACTCAGTATACTACAACTAGTACAAAGAAGCAAAGGATCGATCCCACGAGGACGGATGTGTTACGAAACTGCATTTGGAATGGTTTGGGGAGGGGTTGGCTGCTGCCATGCAATTTGTGGGTCGAGTACTAAACTACTGGGTCTGAGAGACTTAAACTACTTTACTCTCCCTACTGGGTCTAAGAAATGAGAACGTACGGAACATGCATGACTTTGAGAAAGGAAATATTGAAAGTTTTAAAACAACGGGAGTTAACGGACTAGACTGACTTTCCTAAATTAGACAAACAAAAGAGAGACAAACAGTGGGGACCAATTTCCTTAAACGGCTAGGGTCTGGAATAAGGCATGTTTCAATGCATGGTTTCCCATTCAACCGAATCTAAAGAAAAAGAAAAAGACACAAACTACTAGACCTAGACTCAAAAAGACTTAGACAAAGAAAAACAGACACAAACACATACGAAAACACATTGACACATAAATGCATAGACTGGTTTATTTTCTAGTAGCCATCCCCACAAGATTAAGGTCAATCCAAGAATATACGGTCTCCGAATCCTCCCCTTCCCTTCTTCTATCTAATCGGTTTGTCAGTTCGTCCAGATAGCCTCTAACTTCACCAATCGTTGGATTCACTCGATCACTCATTCCTCACCAGGGATGTTAGGATCGTTTACTCTTTATGTTGCCATACCAATGATGTCTTGGGTCAGAGAGTTCCCCTTTTTGGGTCAGGTTACAATTGTTCCTTGCCCTGGATCTTTATTTTTCCCTTCCCCTCTGGACAGCTTATACCTCCGGAATGATCATGGAAGCCGTGCGTCAAGGATTTCAACTACAGTTGGATTCAACTGGAAATCGTCCTATTGAGATGACATCTGAAAGCTATGAAACTACCACCATTGTCTTCGTCTTGGAAACAACTTCGCGTGGGTATCTTTCACATCCCAATCGGAGCCCGAATGAGGGAGGTATGGCGGTTTTACGGAAGTCGCGCAGAGAAGGCCGGGAGCTTCGGGAAAAACGCCCGACCGGGCGTTTCGCTTGTGAAAATCGCCCGGGGACAGGGAAAACGCCCGGGCCGGGCATTTTGGCATGTGAAAAATGCCCGACCGGGCGATTATGCCGATTTTTAGATTTTGTGGGCCAACTTTCTATTTTTGGACCCATAGTATAAATACCTCTTGATGTCATTTCTTTTCCGAGGTTTTTGCTGAATTATATGCTTGAGAGCTTTGTTTCCTCTTGGAGAGGGTTTCTATCCAATTCCTAGATTTAGGTTGCTTGAATCCATCAATTGCTAGTTCAAGCATGGGATTTCCATCAATTGCTAGTTCAAGCATGGATCAAGTAGAGGTATGCTTTGAGGTTTGTGGTTCCCTTGAAGATCTAGCCATGGATGCATGTTAGTTATGTTGTAAGTGCCTTAGCTTGCTTCATCAATGACTATGTATCACAATTTCCACCCTATCCAATGTTATTTCCTTCTTGTTTATCTTAGCTTCCTTATTTCTTGTTGGGTTGCCCTTTATTGATAAAATAGAAAATCAATTCTCACAAAAAAATACCTAGATCAAGCATCCAAATTGGGTAAATCCTTGGGAAATGGACCTTACAATACATGGGTCCACATCATTTTGTATCTAGAGCCTAGTACCCACTAGGTGTTTGATCTATTGTTGCTTTGGGTTGGGTTATTTTTTCCTTTTGTCCTTTGTTTTTGCTCTGTTTTGTTGGGATGATCGGATTGATCAATTGTGCTTAGATTAAGCTGAAATTTGGTGTGTATGATCTATGTTATGTGACCTACGTACCTGCAAAAGGTCATCAAAAAATTCCTTCGTTTGCTTAGTTAACCGTGGAGATTAACATCATTGCCCTGTTTTGGCATAGTTGGGGAAAACCATACAAAACATATCCAATTATCAAATCTGACTATATATGGCCATTTTTCCCTTGATCTATACTTGTTTGGGAATCTATCCACCAAAATTCATCCAAATTGGGCGTGGGAATCAATACCAAAAAAAATCATAAAGATCAGCCAGATTTCAGCAAAAGTGTCACCCCTTGTTTGTTTTTTTTTTCTTTGACTTGCATCTTGCTAATATGTGTTTATGGCTTTGTCTTCTTGATTTTGTTGACCAAGGAGTATACCTTGATTGATCCACCTCAAGCACTTAAATCTTGGAATTGGAGTTGTGAGTGTGAGTGAATCCACCTTTCTCACAATATTCTAAGCCTTTGTCGAGAGTTATTGGGGAGTGATTTGAGGGGGGTTTGGGACATCAAGGTTGAGTTCATCTTCTTAAATTCTACTTTCTTTTATTACTAACCTCTAGGACTAGTTCCTAGTGTTTGTTTGATTTGTAGGTACTTACTCTATGCCTCCTCGCACCCGGTCCAACAAAATGGCGGGGACAAGTGCGGAAGGGGAGGAAACAAGCATGACTCACCCTACACCCGATGGGGACCTTGTGAGCATGATGGCCCGAATGATGAAGGAATTCAAACAAGAGATGATGATCCAAATGGATGTGCGAGCAAAAGAATCCATTGCTCGATCAAAAGAATCCGAAGCCCGCATGCTTGCCGCCCAAAACACTTTATTTGAGGAGTTCAACACTTGGAAGGGAGAGCAGGGGACGAGGCCTCCCACTCCTATGGGCAATTTTGTGCCTAATGAGGTTCCGGAGGAAAATGTTGAAGATGAGGAGTATGAGGGGTGGCAAGGAGGGAATGTTCGGGATAGAGTTAAAAACTTGGAGAATGGAAGGTTTGGAGGAGGAAATAGGGAGTATAGTCGTTTTGGGGTAGGAAACCAACATGGAGGGATGGAGCCTTATGGGGTTAGGTACTATGAAGAGGAACTCCGATCATGATTTGGGATGGGTAATAAACGAGGGAGAGTTGAGCTCTATGGTGATGATAGAGGTGACTATGAAACAAGGTACCATGAAGATGGACTTGAGAAGGGAAGTAGAGGGATACGAGCTCCCATGTCTCATGGAGAGTGGCATTCTAGGAGGGTGAGAGACCATGTTAGCCATAATGAGTTTGAGAGGCCAATTGAAGAAGAAGTCTCATATAGAGCTCGATGGAGGCCTACCTACCCACATGGTGGTGTTGACACAAACCAAAGAGGTAACTCATCAAGTCATTTGACTACATCCTCTTCTTTCCATTTCTCACATAAGCCTCTTGATGTATATGGAAATGTCTCCTCTTCGATGAGCTTAAACCAAATTAGTAGAGAAAAAGAACGAGAGAGAGAGTGATAAGGCTAATTTCATGCATCGGTTATGTGGTGAAAAACGTTATAATTTGCTGGGTCTAACACGTTTCCTAGCCAGGTGTGTGAGAAAATCGCTAGACCAAGGAAATGATGAAGGAGATGGTCTAGCAAAGGAATGAAGCGAAGTGAGCAGAATTTAGAAGAAAAAAAGGCGTGACAGAGGGAGCCAATAGCTGAGGGCAACAAAGTCTATCTATACCTCGCTGGGCCCCACTCCAACGCCTATATATAGAAGATCATGCAACGCACATCATAACACTTTTTCACTCTCTTTTTAGCTCACACACATAACACACACTTGGGAATGGGAGATCTGGGGTAGTCGGGTACGAAGGGTTACTTTTCTTTAGAAGTTTCGCAGTTGCAACACCGTTCGAGTGTGGACGAAGATACAATCTCTCTTAATTTCAGTTGTTTTACTCCTTTTGCTGTCAAACTTCACTTTCGGGAGTCGACTTGGCTGTTGATGATACTCTTTATCTTTTCGCTTTGTTGAATTGTGTTTAGCTGTGATATTTTGAGTTGATTTACGTAGATCTCGCCGCTGGAAGTTTGTTTTAACAAGTATTATGTCGATCTCTGTTTTATTTTGATGTTGTGGTGTTTGATATGGGAATTCGGTGATAGATCTGTGGTTTATTGACTGATTGGAGGTTGTTGTTCGAATCGGAAGTGATGAAGTATTTCTGTTGGTTGGAGTTTGTGTTGGACGCTTGGATCCGGAGTGGATTTAGCGTCTGAGGTTGGATCCGAAGTGAGAAAAGGAAGTTGTTAGATGGATTCGAGTTTTCTTCTTGTTTTCTGTTTTACTTCGTCTAGCGTCTGCAGATCTGTTCAGTTCTTCGTTGATTATGCATAAATTTGACTTAGATCTAGTTTGCTCTGTTTTGATTTCGTTCATGCTGATTTTCTTATGAGTTTTTATGCAATTTGGTTGTAGAAGATGATGTCGCTGTTAGTTAGTTATAGAGTTAGTTATTCTGCCAGCTTTTCGTCCGTACTCTGCTTTTTCAGTCATGGTCCCCACAGTCAGTTTATTTCCTAGGTCTAGGTAAGTAGAGTAGTTCTCTTAGATCTAGTGATCAAGCAGTTAATTTTCTCGCAACGTTTTCTTATTATTTCGCCTAGGTCTAGCTATTAGCTTAGGAGTTTTAAGATTCCCAAGTCAAGTTTAATTTGTTTTCCTCAACCCAAGAAAAAATGCGTGGCAGCAGCCAACACCAAAAACACATCCAAATCCTTGAACATGAGTATTACGCATCCTTCTCTGTGGGATCGATCTCTACTTCCCTATACTAGGTTTAGTAAAGTGGTTGAGAGTTTTTGAAAGAAGTGCTCTGTGTGTCCGACGACCAGGATTTCCTGCGACCAACGAGTTCCTAGACCGCGTGATCTAGTGGATTTGCTGGACCTAGGAAACCTGTTATTTCCTTCTGAACACACATCGAACAAACCGTACCTTTCAAATGGCGCCGTTGCCGGGGAAGGATGGCATTTATTGTTATTTCGTTTAAGGATTTGGTGTAAATATTTTAATTTTTGTTATTTTCTTTCTCCTTGACAGTTTATGAAAGCAGGCTTCCATTCTGGAAGTTGGGCAAGCTCATCTGGGTCAGGGAGTGGCCAATACAAGTGGCGAGTCAAGGAATCTACATCTACCATTACCACCAGATCAGGATTGAGGACGGAGGATCCATTCCCGTTCGAGTCAGAAAGTGAAAAGGAGTGGAATTCGTCGACAGAGGAGAACCCGGGGTCGTCAACAGAACCAGAGCATTCCGAGACCGAGGAGGAGGAGGACCCAAATATGGCTCATCTGCTAGATCCCGATCCGGAAATAGGGTCGCTCACCGCACATCTTGACGGTGAACCCGCTCATGCAATAGTCTCGAACCCACGACGGAGGTCGATCGATATCAAGACGAATGTACTTGGAGTTCTACCCACTTTCTCTGGGCGTAGGAGCGAATGCCCCTATGAATTTTTGAACGAGTTCAGATAAACTATGCAGCATTCAAAAGCGACCCAACGAGGCAACGAGAGGAGGACTACCGTCTTCGAGCAATTCCGTTTGCTCTCAAAGGGGAGGCGAACACTTGGCTGCTAAGGCTTCCACCGGACTCGATCAACACGTGGAAGGATTTTAAACTAGAATTTCTATTTATTTTTTTCCATCCAACAAGACGAATGCCTTGAAGAAGGAGATTCGGGAGTGCAAACAAGAATACGATGAGTCTCTGAGTTCTTATTGGTCCCGTTTCAAGGGGCTGCTGGATGCTTGTCTGAACCATAGGATGATTGAAGCGAGACTTACTATCTGTTCTACGAAGGTGCAAACCCTGAATCGAAGGACTTGATGAACTCCTCGAGCGGGGGAAATTTTACCAAGAATAAGGCAAGTGAAGCTCGGGAAACCTTGGGAAGGCTGATCGAGGCGAAGAAGGCCTATGATAACCCGCGAAGCATACTGAGGAGAGGATCAGCTAATGCAGTAATGGAACAAGAAGACAAGAAGGTGGAAGATAGGATCGATAAACTGGAAAAGGCCTTGCTAATTGCAATTGAGAAGTACAATCCGCATGCTCCAGTGGAAATTGAGAAACCCCCTGGTCAGGAGGAAAGGCAACTTCAACCATACTACAGTCAGCCCTGCGAAGGGGAGTGTCAAGCTCAGGCAAATTCGATGGGAAGTTGGAATCCCGACGGAAGTTGGAATCAAGGAAGACAGAGGGACGCTCCATGGAGGACTCACCCAAACTTCAGATGGACTGATCATGATCAAGGCCAACCACCTCCACTTCAGCTCACGAATTATGCACACCCTCCGGAGAGGCAGTCCAACTGATGTACATGAATCAGGACCATACTAATTGGGGAAATAGGAATCAGAACAACCCAGGAAGCTCCTATGTGCCACCTCATCAGAGAAACAACCAAGGAAACTACCAGAATTCCCAACCAAATCATCAAGGGAATCAAGGGTCTGGTAGCCAGTACAATAACCATCAGGGAAATCAAGGGTCGAACAACCAATACAACAATCATCAAGGCAACTATCGTCAGAACCAAGGTCAAGGACCAAATTCTGGTCAATTCAATTCCAGACCACAGAGGAGTTTGGTTGACATGGTCCATGATCTAGTGAATTCACAGTAGTTCATGCAGGGTAACCTGCACTCCAACAATGACATGGTGCACAAGTTACAAGATGCTCAGTCTGAACATAAAGCCGCCATGGACATGATGGCAAAGCAACTTTCCCAGATCGCAGTTTCCTTAAATGAGATGCGAGGGAATGAAGGGAAACTTCCTGCCACCGTCAAACCGCCAGACCGAGCAAACATTAGTCAAATCACCTTGAGATCTGGGCGGGGTTATGAAGGGCCGACGTTGGAAATTGATGAGGAAGTGCCTATGCAGGCTAGTGAAGGGAAACAGAGTCAGCAACATAAAGAGGAAGTCCCTAGACCCAGGGAAATCCTTGTTCAGGGAGAACCTCCAGAAGGGAGATCTAGGGGGATCCCTACCTCGACCAAGGGATCCGTTCTTCCTAGACCCCGAACCTGAAGAAGTGAGTAAGGAAGGAAACAAGGGAGTTGATGAAACCCAGGCTGGGACTTCCACAAATGCAGTAAAGCGAGCAAAACCATTTCCATATCGCGGGGAGGCGAAGAAGAAAAAAGATGATACAGAGGATCTCATGGAGATTTTTAGCAAGTTGGAAATCAACTTGCCCTTCTTGCAAGCCTTAAAAATGCATGCATTCAGTAAGTTTATCAAGGATTTTATTGCAGGGAAGACCAAGCCAGATGGGAAGATTGTGATCGGGGAGACTGTGTCTGCTGTGATACAAAAGAGAAGGATGCCCTTAAAATGCACCGACCCAGGTATGTTCACATTACCCATTTCTCTAGGGGATATCAAGGTTGAACACGCTATGTGTGATCTAGGGGCGTCAATAAATATTTTACCACTTTCGATCTATAAGAAGTTGACTGGGGTGAGAATGGTTGCTACCAAGGTAGTGATCCAGTTAGCAGATAGAACTTGCATTTGCCCTGAAGGAGTGTTGGAAAATGTTATAGTCAAGGTGCATGATTTTCTATATCCTGCTGATTTTTATGTGATCAAAATGAATGATAATGAGTCTGCTGAGTCCAGTGGGGTACTTTTAGGGAGACCATTTTTGCGTACTGCTAAGACCATTATCGACGTCTTTGATGGAACAATTTGCTTGGACTATAACGGGGAAAAGTATACCTTTAGCATAGATGAGGGGATGAAAAGGCCTTTAGATGTTGAGAATCTCTATGCTATTGATGTTATTAACCCTTTAGTCCAAGAGTATCTTGAGACGGAATTGATACAGGAACAAATCGACAACTCGGAGTTGAGCCATTCGATTGACAAGGAAGTTGTAGGATGGTGTGCAGCAATGAACACAGCAGAATTGACAGATGAAGAACTCACGGAGGCCATTATGGAATTCTGCAAAAGCCCTGAGTCAGCTAGATCTAAGGGATCGGCTCATGTGGCTAGTCTGGAAAAATCTCCTGGGTCTGGGAAGGAGACGTTACCAGAAATTACGGACAAAAATCCCTTGCCCCAGGAGACGAATGGAACAAAAAAGGAGCTGAAGACACTTCCACCGGGCCTCAAGTACGCTTACTTGGAGGAGGATGAGACATTTCCAGTAATAGTCAACAGCAACTTGACCAAGGAGCAAGAGAAGGAGTTATTGGAAGTCATCAAAAGAAACAAGAAAGCAATAGGATGGACTCTCTCAGATTTGGTGGGAATAATTCCGGATCTTTGTATGCACCACATTCGTTTAGAAGAAAGTGTGAAGGCTCATCGAGATGCACAACGGAAACTGAACCCGAACATGCGAGAGGAGGTCCTAAAGGAGGTGTTGAAATTGCTTGCTCTAGGGATTATCTACTCCATTCCTGACAGCGAGTGGGTCAGTCCTGTCCATATGGTGCCAAAAAAATCTGGAATACAGGTTGTTAAGAATGAAAAGAATGAGTTGGTACCCACCAGATTAGTGACAGGATGGAGGATGTGCATCGACTACAGGAAGTTGAACGAAGCCACAAAGAAGGATCATTTTCCCTTACCTTTCATTGATCAGATGCTGGAGAGACTGGCAGGCAAACAGTACTTTTGTTTCCTTGATGGATACAACGGCTACTTCCAAATCTACGTTAATCCAGAGGACCAAGGAAAAACCACATTCACGTGCCCCTTTGGTACATATGCATACCGGAGAATGCCGTTTGGATTGTGTAATGCACCGGGAACTTTCCAACGGTGTATGATGAGCATTTTCTCGGATCTGTTGGAAGTATGCATTGAGATATTCATGGACGATTTCACGGTATATGGGAACTCATTTGATACTTGTTTAGCCAGCCTTGATCTAGTGTTACAGAGATGCCAAGAGAAGCATTTAGTGTTGAATTTCGAGAAATGCCACTTCATGGTGACTGAAGGCATTGTCCTGGGTCACGTGGTTTCTGAGAGGGGTATTCAGGTGGACAAAGCAAAGGTGGATGTGATATCAAAATTACCATACCCTACGAACCAAAAAGAGGTGAGAGGCTTCCTAGGCCATGAAGGGTTCTATAGGAGGTTTATCAAGGATTTTGCAAAAATCGCGCAACGACTCACTCGATTGTTACATAATGATGTGGAATTCGTCATTGACGAAGGATGCGAGAGGGCGTTCCAGTTGCTTAAGGACAGACTAGTATCAGCACCAATTATCAGGGCACCAGACTGGAGCCATCCTTTCGAGATAATGTGTGATGCGAGCGATTTTGCTGTGGGAGCTGTCCTAGGACAGAAAATTGATGGAAAAAGTTATGTGATCTTCTATGCTTCCAAGACGCTGAATCAGACTCAGAAAAATTATGACACCACGGAGAAGGAAATGTTGGCTGTCGTATACGTGTTTGAAAAATTCCGACCCTATCTCCTTGGGTCAAGGGTTGTAGTTTTCACGGATCACGCGGCGATTAAGTACTTGCTGGCTAAGAAAGAATCTAAGCCGAGATTAATCCGTTGGGTGTTACTCTTGCAGGAGTTTGATTGGGAAGTAAGAGACAAAAGAGGAACAGAGAATAGAGTAGCCGATCACTTGAGCAGAATACATCAAGGGGGAAACCCCTGTTTCGATGAAGTTCGTGAGGGGAAACCCCTGTGTTAGATGAAATTGTGGAGGGGGTAACCCCTATTGTGGATAGTGTGGCTGAGGGGGAAACCCCTATTTTAGAGAGATTTGCTGAGGGGGAAACCCCTATGGAAACTGGGGATGAGACCCCAGTTGATTTTAGGGGTGCGACCCCTGAGTTCGTGGAAGAGGGGGCAACCCCAGGAGATGTCGGGGGGAGAACCCCATTTATATTGAGGGGGCAACCCCGATGTTGGTTGGTGAGGGGGACACCCCAGAAAAGCTATTGGAAGATAGCAGATCTACTCACGACTGGAACACCGGAGCCCGAGGGAGGGCTGAAATTGATTGTGGACCTGGTAGGCGACCAGGATGAAGATGAACCGAAGGTTGATGAGAGGGCAGAAAGGAGGCGCACCAGGAGGAGCCTCCTCGATGAAGTCGATGACTTAGTTCCTGACGTAGCAGAGGCAGAGGAGCGCCGCTTGACCAAGGAAAGGGCGAGGAAAGGAAAGGCGGCTGCGACCTCATCTACCCGGTCTAGGAAAGCTCCCTCCGTCCAGGAGGTCGAGGAGACCCTTTCCCCTATAACCGAGGAACCCTCTGTCGAGGAACAAGACGAGCCCATCCCTGAACCCATCTATGACTCTGAGGAAGCTGAAGAAGAACCGATTCCAGGACGTCCGGAAGTCTGGCTGACTAAAGAGTTGTTAGAGGAGATGAGGCAGTTCGACGACCAAAAGAGGATCGCAGTGTACAAGGAGAGATGTAGCGCCGGGAAGATGGCCAAGTCAGGGAAGCAGTACAGCTCGAGGGAGCTTAAAATGATTGCATGTGATAAGGAATTCCGCGCCTGTATCCAATCGATAGGATTTGAGTGGTTGTTACAGCACAGTCAGGAGAGGGTGCCAGTGGATCTAGCAAGGGAGTTTTTCTCCACCTTTCGTTTGAAGAATACCACTGATCTCGACGCGGATTCTATTACGTTCAGGCTTTTTAATGAAGAGTATGAGATGAGCATTCGGGAGTGGTCTCTGCGGATGGGGTTGTTTACCCAAGCCGAGGATGAAGAGGGGGCGTGGAATGATAGGATGGTTGGAGTGCCGAAGAACACACCTGGTTTCAAGGTGCAGACGGCATGGGAACTGATCACGCACCCCAAGTCGGGGACGTTTAAGTCCAGCTACTCCAAGGCCTCCCACATTGAAGACCGGATTCTCCGCTTTGCTCAGACGTTTGTCAGTTATAACTTGATGGGTACCGCGAATTCAGCTCTCACCACTACCGACCTCTACTTCACATGGTGCATGGCGAAAGGTGTAAAGGTGCACCTAGGATATTGGCTGGCGCAGGCGTGCCACCAAATGACGAGCAACCCTGCGCGTCATATGTACACCTGCCACCTCATCGGCGCTTACCTCCAGAGGAACATAGAAATGAAAATTGCCAAGGCCGCTCCGTTGGTAGTCATGTGCGAACCCCCAGAAGTGTTCAGTGTTGATTATTTTTTCAACAAGGGGTTACTGCAGACTCACGGCACCAAGACTCTCTTCTACTCGTTGGGAGATAAGGTGAAAGCAGAGCCGGAGGAAGCCGAGGAAGCCATGCCAAGTGAAGAGATTGAAGAGCTACGCAAGGAAGTCCAGGACGTGAAGAAGGAAATGCAGTCGATGAGGAGAGAAATGATTAAGGAGCTTGGTGGGATAAGGAAGGAATTGTTGGGGAATCGGGAGGAAGTGAAGACCCTGAGGGGCAACATTGCTGATTTGGCGGTGAAGTGCGCCAAACAAAATGAGCGAATGACGGAAGCGGTGGAGCTTTCAATGAAGATGTTAAAGTGGATGCAGCAGACGCTCCCCTTGACCCAGTCGAGGACAACTCCTGGGTCCAGCAGTGAAGTCAAGCAGCCCACTCAGAGCAGTCCCTCCGTCAGGCAATCGCAGCAATCGCTCAAGCAGTTGATTCCCCCGGCCGTTCCCAAACAAGTTCCAGCCCCATCTAAACCGAAGTCTATAGTGAGGAAGCCAGTACCCGAACAAGCAGCACAGGAGGAAGAAGAGCTGGAGCAGCCAGCAAAGAAGAAAGTAAGAATGACCCGACCCGGAATCCCACCCCAGTCTGGCTCTCGAGGGAGCCAGCCCCAGAAGTGAACCACCATCTCTTGACCAAGTAACTTTTATTTTTCATTCCTTTAGTTTTTTTTTATTATTCCTGTTATCTACGTGTGTTTTATAATTGTTGTGTCTTCTCCCACTTAGCCCACTGCGTGGTCTAAGTGTGAGAAGTTTATATTTTCTGTTTTGTTGTGCTTTTCTTGTGTTTTCTGTTTTATTGTGTTTTTCTCCCACTTAGCCCAATGCTTGGTCTAAGTGTGAGAAGTTTCTGTTTTTGTAACCTGTTTTGTTATTTTGCATTGATCTCTCTGTTCCCCCCTTCACGACGATGGCTTGGGGACAAGCTTGAGTGAAGTGGGAGGGGGAGAGGAGTCAATGCATTACTTTGTCTGCATATCAAGAGTCTGTAAGTCTAAGTTTTGTCGCATGAGCCAGTGAATATAATACGGCATGATTCCCTTAGTGAAAGTAATTGAAGATAGGAGGCATTTCAACTTAGAAGCTTTTTCCTTAAATAAGCCTAGTTAATCTGAGTGAAGCGAGAACGATGGAGGATGCCTCTACTTACTTAGTTGTGAAGCCCTACTATAATAGTGAGTTATAAGCCTTAAATAACTTCGAGCTAACACATGATTAAGGGCCACCACTGAATGCTTAGGGAGAAGAGCTGTGAAGGAGAAAAAAATGGGAAATTGGGTTATGAAGGTATAAGCTGGACGAAGTCCAGGGTAAAAAAAAATAAAAAAAAAATAATGGATAAGTATATATATATATATATATATATATATATATATATATATAAAAGGAGGAATAAGCTGGACGAAGTCCAGAGGGAAGTTGTCTAGAAGGCAGGAATGATAATAGCCTGACCCAGGAAGGAGGAACTCTCATAACCCGACGCTTCAGTGGTGTAGCATTAACTTAAGAGAGAATCGATCCTAACATCCCTGGTGAGGAATGAGTGATCGAGTGAATCCAACAATCGGGTAAGTAAAAGGCTATCTTGACAAGCTGACAGATTGGCTAGGTAAAGGAAGGGAAAGGGCCTATTTGGAGGAGTGCAACCTATTGAATTGACCTTAATCTTGTGGGGACGGATGCCTAAAAGTTGAAGCTAGCTCATGTATATGTGTTTATGTGTTTGTATGTTTTTCTTAAACTTTTTAAGTTTTTAAATTGTGTCTAGGTCTAGGAGTCGGTCAGGAGATAACCTTGCTTGTAATTCGCCTTATTTTTTTTCTTTTTCTTGTCTTTATACTTGAGGAAAAGTATGGTTTAAGTGTGAGCAGTTTGATAAGGCTAATTTCATGCATCGGTTATGTGGTGAAAAGCGTTATAATTTGCTGGGTCTAACACGTTTCCTAAGCCATGTGTGTGAGAAAATCGCTAGACCAAGGAAATGCTGAAGGAGATGGTCTAGCAAAGGAATGAAGCGAAGTGAGCAGAATTTAGAAGAAAAGAAGGCGTGACAGAGGGAGCCAATAGCTGAGGGCAACAAAGTCTATCTATACCTCGCTGGGCCCCACTCCAATGCCTATATATAGAAGAGCATGCAACGCACATCATAACACTTTTTCACTCTCTTTTTAGCCCACACACATAACACACACTTGGGAATGGGAGATCTGGGGTAGTCGGGTACGAAGGGTTACTTTTCTTTAGAAGTTTCGCAGTTGCAACACCGTCCGAGTGTGGACGAAGATACAATCTCTCTTAATTTCAGTTGTTTTACTCTTTTTGCTGTCGAACTTCACTTTTGGGAGTCGACTTGGCTGTTGATGATACTCTTTATCTTTTCGCTTTGTTGAATTGTGTTTAGCTGTGATATTTTGAGTTGATTTACGTAGATCTCGCTGCTGGAAGTTTATTTTAACAAGTATTATGTCGATCTCTGTTTTATTTTGATGTTGTGGTGTTTGATATGGGAATTCGGTGATAGATCTGTGGTTTATTGACTGATTGGAGTTTGTTGTTCGAATCGAAAGTGATGAAGTATTTCTGTTGGTTGGAGTTTGTGTCGGACGCTTGGATCCGGAGTGGATTTAGCGTCTGAGGTTGGATCCGAAGTGAGAAAAGGAAGTTGTTAGATGGATTTGAGTTTTCTTCTTGTTTTCTGTTTTACTTCGTCTAGCGTCTGCAGATCTGTTCAGTTCTTCGTTGATTATGCATAAATTTGACTTAGATCTAGTTTGCTCTGTTTTGATTTCGTTCATGCTGATTTTCTTATGAGTTTTTATGCAATTTGGTTGTAGAAGATGATGTCGCTGTTAGTTAGTTATAGAGTTAGTTATTCTGCCAGCTTTTCGTCCGTACTCTGCTTTTTCAGTCATGGTCCCCACAGTCAGTTTATTTCCTAGGTCTAGGTAAGTAGAGTAGTTCTCTTAGATCTAGTGATCGAGCAGTTAATTTTCTCGCAACGTTTTCTTATTATTTCGCCTAGGTCTAGCTATTAGCTTAGGAGTTTTAAGATTCCCAAGTCAAGTTTAATTTGTTTTCCTCAACCCAAGAAAAAATGCGTGGCAACAGCCAACACCAAAAACACATCCAAATCCTTGAACATGAGTATTACGCATCCTTCTCTGTGGGATCGATCTCTACTTCCCTATACTAGGTTTAGTAAAGTGGTTGAGGGTTTTTGAAAGAAGTGCTCTGTGTGTCCGACGACCAGGATTTCCTGCGACCAACGAGTTCCTAGACCGCGTGATCTAGTGGATTTGCTGGACCTAGGAAACCTGTTATTTCCTTCTGAACACACATCGAACAAACCGTACCTTTCAGAGAGAAAAGGCTTGAGAGTGAAAGTGAGTCTAAAAAGCCAAGAGAGCGTGATAAAAGACAAGAGTGTGAGGTGCAAAAGTCAAGAGAGAGTGGTGGGAGTGAGAGAAAAGAAAAATATCAAATGAGAGAAAAACCACAAGCACAAGTGAGTAAAGGGTGCTTGTTAGATTCTAAGGCCTACCTTGGGCGGGCACCAAATGATCCTTTGCCTTTTGCCTTTGGTGAGGAAACTAAACCCTTACCCACTAACACTTCTTCTATGTGTTTTTGTGTTGATGAGTTTGTAGGAAATTTAATTGAAGGCATGGAAGTGAAGCATCATGTTGTACATGGCTTGGAAACTATTCACCCGGAGAAGGAACAAGAGGAACAAGGGCAAGTGGATGAACTCCTTGCCCAAGGTTCAAGTGCACTATCCTTATCTCCTTGTGATGTTTCATTGAATGAGATTACATTAGACAAGCCTCTTTGTGTTGATAGATTTGTTATTGATGACTTGTATAAAAAGTGGTCTCGTGAGCTTGAATCTTTGAATGCTAAATCTACCTTTACGCCATATATTGATCCTTTCTTGGTAAATCCAAGCAATGAGAGACATGAAATTTCTCTTGTGGCTTCTACTTTGAATGTTGGAGTGACTTTCTTTCATGCTAAGATGCCTAAGCTTTCATTTGTTGGTAATTTTGAGCTTCATGAGTATGTGGATGAGGATAGTAGGACCAAGAGGAGTAACATAGATAATAACTTTAGAACTTGGTGTTTGCTATGTCTTCATTGCAAAGTGGTTAAACCCTTCAATGGGATTGGAGTATTCTATGGCCGTTTTGTGAAGGATTTTTCCACTCATATGTCTCTTGAGGATGATGTTGTGACTAATGGCATAAAATTGCATCGTTCTCATGTTTGTGGTATTGTTTTAAAATTGCTAGAGCAATTGTGTGGGGCTAATTTGGAAACATTTCTCATGATACTTGATGTAGTTTTTTACAAGTATCATATGCATGGTGTTGTGTCTTGTCTCCATGTCGTGCATGAAGGTTTATGGACACATTGCTCCCTTATGTTTGATAATCTCTTGAAATTGATGGGGCAATGGGATGAAATCTATATTGATGAACTTTGTTTGTTAAATGATAATCCTTCTTGCAAACTTGATGTGTGTTGTGATGAACCTACTCTATGTGTTAAATATGGGCTTGTCAATTTGTGGAGTAGCTCTCATTTGAGCAAGAATGATGTATCAATGGTTCCTTATGGTCTTTTGTTGTTTAACCTTGAGAATAGGAATCTTGTGAATAGACCTTATTCGGTTACCTTTGAATATACACACTATGAGGACCCTTTCTTGTATATGCCTAGTCTTGTTGAGAATGCCAAATCTTTTGTGAAGATGTTCAAGAATTTGGGCATCATTTGTATGAGGATGATCGAACCAAATAGAAACAAGGTGCTTGGGGCATTTGTGTTTTGGCATGTTGATTGCTTTTATTGCATGTCCATCAAACCATTCAATGGAGTTGGGATGTTTTATGGTCTATTTGTGAAGAACTTTATATCTAATGGCTTTGTTTGGGACTACATTGTGAAGGAATGCCTATGTTTATTTGCACCTACATCTTATACCTATATTGTGAGGTTGTTTGAGTTTTGTTATGAAGGGTATCTTGATGATTTTGTCTTGATTTCTTATGGGAGGGATTTGGACATGAAAGGAATCATTAATTCGTGCTCTCATATTTATTGTCACTTGGCCTTGAGCTTGAGGGAACATGAATTTGGAGGCCCACACAACGTCTTTGGTGTATTATTGTCTCTTAGAGCCGTTAGTGGTCTTAATCCTTTTCATCATACTTTCATATTTGATTTGCTCTTTTTCCATTTCATAGGTGTACGAAATCCGGATTTGAGGACAAATCCTTTCCAAGGAGGGGAGGATGATATGACCACGAGTGCTAGACGTCAAGGGTCTTCATTTCGGCGTGAGCCATGGGTTGATTGGGGCCCAAGGATGAAAGAGAAGACAAGCCAATGGTCCAACAAAGCTAGAGGGATTCCCGATGAGGCAATGAATAGAGACGGCTCGGATTTGAGGACAAATCCTTTCCAAGAAGAGGAGGATGATACGATCATGGAAGCCGTGCATCAAGGATTTCAACTATAGTTGGATTCAACTGGAAATCGTCCTATTGAGATGACATCCGAAAGCTATGAAACTACCACCATTGTCTTCGTCTTGGAAACAGCTTCGCGTGGGTATCTTGCACATCCCAATCGGAGTCCGAATGAGGGAGTTATGGCGGTTTTACGGAAGTCGCGCAGAGAAGGCCGGGAGCTTCGGGAAAAACGCCCGACCGGGCGTTTCGCTTGTGAAAATCGCCCGGGGACAGGGAAAACGCCCGACATGTGAAAAACGCCCGACCGGGCGATTATGCCGATTTTTAGATTTTGTGGGCCAACTTTCTATTTTTGGACCCATAGTATAAATACCTCTTGATGTCATTTCTTTTCCTTAGGTTTTTGCTGAATTATATGCTTGAGAGCTTTGTTTCCTCTTGGAGAGGGTTTCTATCTAATTCCTAGATTTAGGTTGCTTGAATCCATCAATTTCTAGTTCAAGCATGAGATTTCCATCAATTGCTAGTTCAAGCATGGATCAAGTAGAGGTATGCTTTGAGGTTTGTGGTTCCCTTGAAGATCTAGCCATGGATGCATGTTAGTTATGTTGTAAGTGCCTTAGCTTGCTTCATCAATGACTATGTATCACAATTTCCACCCTATCCAATGTTATTTCCTTCTTGTTTATCTTAGCTTCCTTATTTCTTGTTGGGTTGCCCTTTATTGATAAAATAGAAAATCAATTCTCACAAAAAAATACCTAGATCAAGCATCCAAATTGGGTAAATCCTTGGGAAATGGACCTTACAATACATGGGTCCACATCATAAGGGAAAGGGCATCAAAGTTTACATGCATTCTCTCTTCAATTAATCTCAATAAGGGGCTTTTGCTTTCTACTTACCGGTTATGCTTAAACACAGAATTACCTACTAAGCGATTCACTACTAACTAATAGACCTAACAAACAGACACACATGCTTGACACTGACTCGCACTAACTCCCTCCCCCCTCCCACTTCACCATGCTTGTCCCCAAGCACTTTCGGTGAAGTGGAAAACAGGGCTAAGTTAGTGCAACAACCAACAGACTCGCCAAACATACATTCACAAAAACAAACTTCTCTCACTTAGACCGAGCAATGGGCTAAGTGGGAGAAAAATTCAACTAACAGATATCAAAGCATTCCATATTAACATAAACTTCTCACACTTAGACCAAAGATTGGGCTAAGTGGGAGAGGACAACTAAACACATATATATGTTGGAACTACCGCAGCGGAAGACACGAAAACCAAACAGGTCCTAGAACGGATCTATTTAGGTGATTATGCATTTGACTCCAATTTCATGCAATAAACCTAGATCTATAGATATAACATCAAATAAACACATAATCATGCATATTCGATGTAGATTCGATTGTTACCTCATAATCCATCATTGGATTGACGTTGCTAGCTGCACCACCCGGAGATCCTTGGTTTATCGACCACGAATCTTCCGTACTATTCCCTTGTCCTTGATTCTCCATCCGTGTGGGCGGATCTTAGATAATCAATTAAATAACTTTGAATGGATCTAGGGAAAACCAATACAAACACCAAATTGTCTAGATCTAATCCTATGAATTAGGATAGATCAAGAACAATAATCAAAACCCTAATTCTCTCATGTGCTAGGCATGAAAATCGAGACCAAGTGAGAGAGAATAGGAGGCGCCGATTTCTAGGCTAGGGTTAGGGTTTTCTGTTGTCTTGGATTGTGTGCTAGGGTTTCCCTTTCATTCATTATTTATAGTGGACCTTATTGGGCTAGTAAGGGGATCCATGGAATGACTTAAGTGTTGGACTCACCCATTAGATAAATTGCTAATTAAATCAAATGACCCATGATTTAATATATTATCAATGGAATATTATTTTATTCCACTAAAGAATAATATTGCACTCCCACTTAAATCACCAAATTACAAATAACTTGGGTCCATTTTATTTTATAATATTTCTCGCGTTTAAGATTATCTTGATCCATCAATTTAATTCTTTTGTCTGCTATGTGACTAGAATTAAATTAATTCTCCAAAGAGTTTTTCTAGTTTGAAACTTTATTTATTATTCATGGAATAAATTCCAACTGCGCAGATTTCTGAATAATAAATTCCTCTTTCAAACACCTCATTGGGGATCACCCTTTTAGGGATTTAATCATACCACACTGGGCACACGAATTCTATGAAATAATATTCCAATACCTTCATGTTATTCAATTACTACCACCCAAGATATCATGAACTTGAGTTACGTACAAACTCTCACATATTGATAAGTCAAAGTGGCGTTTGATTGAATAAACAATATTGATATTCATAGACTAGAAAATACTAAACTTTCTTGAAATATATTCTTTCAGTAGATAGCAATAAAGAATACATTTCGGATTAGATCCTTTCAGTGCTTTACCACACCGGTGTTATTAATCTCATCTTAGGTAAGAGAGAATTATCACAAACACCGCAACCGTTCCAATAGGTAGCCAAAGCCTATCTAGGTTGTGAATACGTTTTTCTTCTTACTAGATCTGGCCAAGTCCCCTACTGGAAAACTTCTTAGTAAAAAGCCTTAGACTTGTTTATCATATTTCAATAATAAACCATTTATATTATATTATTTATTCTCATAAATAGGTAAACAAGTGGATGTGGCGTTTCTCGTATACATGCACAAGCTGACTGTACAAAGGCATGTACGCTCGAAGCATCTTTTAGTATACAAACCCCAACAATATATACGAAGATAACACAAATATTCACAGACACATATATATAAGCATGCTACACACAAACTAAGATAACAATAAAAAAAAACTGAAATTTAAAATTACTTTGTTTATGGGGGAAGTTCAATTCTGACTCTGGTCCCCGTGGGACCAGACTTCCTGCGTACTGTCTTCGCTTTCTTGGGTGGTGGTGGGGTTAATTCATCATCCTTCTTGGCCTTCTGTCCACCTGGCCTTGAGGTATCCTTCTTCACGGTTGCACTGGTGGTGGTTGTACTATCCTTCCTCTTCCTGGTTGATGGGATTTCTGGGGCGCTGGATGCTGGCTCCTCTGAGGTGACTCCTGGGGCTAGTTGCCTAGATTCTGTAGGAAACTTCGGGGACATGCGCTGCTGTTGGACCCGGAGGATTTTCTGGTCGATTAGGGCAACCATTTTCATCATTGTCTCCACTGCCTGGGCCATCTTCTCTGCTTGCGCTGCCATCATTCCCCTCTAAGCCGATGCCTCCTTGCTCAGCTTCAACATAATCTCCTTCTGCTGCATTGCATTCTCCCCCAGCTTCATCTTCATTTCTTCCGTCCTAGTTTGCCATCCTTCATCAGCTACTCTTACGCTTCCTTTACCTTCCACATTCTCAGTCTTCACCTTCGGTCCATCAATCTTCCCCACTTCATAGAACCTGAGCTTGTCATCTTTGATTATTGGCAGTCCCTTGTTGAAAAGGAACGCAAGATCAAAGCTTCCTGGGGAGATGCACATGGGCATGTGAGTGACCGTGTCAGCTATCTTCATGGACACATTTCTTTGGATGAAGACTCGTAGCAGGTTGCGTGTAGAGATGGCGGTCAGAATGAGTCCTGACTCGTTGACATGCGTAAGCAGTCCATGATAAAGTATAGCTCTGGAGTAGTGAGGGTTGCACCTACTTGACCCGGGAGATTGTACCTGATGTACACTTGCGCCAGGCGGAGTACAGGATCAGTGATGTGTACTCCCTTTGATGAGCTCGTTTTGAACTTGGCCACCTTCTTGTAGGAAATCATCCTCAAGGCCTCCTGAGCATCGAAACCCTCTGTATTATTCGGTGCGCCAATATCTCTTTCATTCCAAGTTCCCTCTTCATCTTCCACAAGCGTAAGCAGCCCCATCCTCAGTGACCATTCTCGGATGCTCATTACCATCTCTTCGTTAAACAGCCAGAATGTGATAGAGTCCGCGTCGAGATCTGTGGTGGATATGAATTTGAAGGATGTGAAGAACTCCTTCGCTAGCGCCATCAGTACTTCCTCTTCACAGTGGTTCAGAAGCCACTCGAACCTGATGCTTTTGAAATAGGAGATCAACTTCTTCTCCACTCCTAGCTCCCTCAGGTCCGAGAGACACAGACTCTTTCCAGACTTCGCCAATTTTCCATTCACAGCTCGTCCGTCACACGATTGCTGCAACGTTGGGTCCTCAAACTGAACCATTGCGTCTAGCAACCTCTTGGTTACCAGGACCTCCATATTTTCGTACACACCCTCCTCAGTCTAAGGGTTTACCGGCTCTTCATGTACTTCCTCTTTCTCTGTTTCCTCTTCGGTTGGATGGGCAAATGACACTCGGATCGCCTCCGGGGTGGCTTCGTTAATCACCACAGTTGTAGATGCCTGGCGAGATTTCTTCTTTTGGGGCCTAGCTGCGTGCTTCCCCTTTCGCTTACTCTCTGCCTCATACCTCGTTACCAGGGCCTCCGGAGAAATATCCCTCTCAGCCGCCAAAGTTTCCTGGACCTGGGGAATGTCGTCCCTTGTTTCCTCTATGTCCTCCAGCCTCAGCCTCTTGGCCCTGCTTGCCAATGCCTCATCGTCCAACTTCTTGTTCCGGCGAGAATGCCTCCTTGTGGATCTATCATCTGTCGGGGTCCCTTGGTCATCAGTAGTAATGACGTCTACCAAGACGATCTTAGTCTCGATCTCCCCCCTACATCCTCGGCCTCTTTCTCATCGCCGTCTCTCTCTCCTTCTTTTTCAATGACCTCCTTATTAACCTCTTCCTCCTTCTCAGCAACCTCTTCATCAACTTCACCTACTTTACCCTCGATACCCTTCTCATTACCAGCAGTCTTCTCTACATCCTGCCCTTCTGTTTCTTCCACATCCCCTATGTCCTCCTCCTTGTCCTCCCCTGCCTTAGTACTCTCTTCATCATCTACACCCTCCCCCGTCTCCACTTCATCCCCTGACCCAGTGGAATCTACTTCCATGATATCTTCTTGCACAACTTGTTCACCCCCTCTCCTCACTCTCGGATTCCTCAGTATCCATTTCATCACCCTTCTGTTCGGGTTCCTCTTCTTCAATCGTGGGGGTTTCAGTAAGGAATTCGGTTTCTGTTTGGGTTATAGTGTCTGAGGGGTTCGTCTCTTGGGTTGAAATTTCGATTTGGGGGTTCTGAAGTTTAGGGTCTATCTGTTGGGTTAGGGCTTCGGGTAAAATTTGGGGGTTTTCTTGATGTGTGGACAAGGCTTGTGATATGGGTGTTTCGATTAAGGTTGGGGTCTCGG
This sequence comes from Salvia hispanica, assembly GCF_023119035.1. Classification (NCBI taxonomy): domain Eukaryota; kingdom Viridiplantae; phylum Streptophyta; class Magnoliopsida; order Lamiales; family Lamiaceae; genus Salvia; species Salvia hispanica. The sequence continues at coordinate 20,747,525 of NC_062970.1, forward strand.
CGGGATTGTGAGTGGGGTTAGGGCAGGAATTGCTTCTTCTTGCTTTCGACACGCCTCCGACATCTGAGCAAACAACTTGCTTGCTTTCGGTCCCTAGCCATACCTCCTCATGAATTCTTGTATGACCTCCTCGGGATCCGGTTCTTCATCGTCAATCACTGCGGCGGAGGGAGTAATCTGAGTAGTGGGGTTGCTCTGGCTGATGTCTGGCTGCGGTTGAAGTAGGGCCGGCATGGGCACTGGAATTTCTTCGGGCAATGACGCCGGCGGCTCCTGGGCAGTTCGGTTCGAACTCGTCGCCTCCGTCGACGCTTTACTTGTTTTATCCTTCGCTAGGACTACGTTTTTCCAGCGGGATGAGCGGGGCATCGGGTTCCTCTGCATCTTGTTTAGCGGTGGTGGTTTACGGTTTTGGATGACTGGTGGTGATGGTGCTTGCTTTCGGTACTGCAGAGAGAGAGAAGAAATTTTGGAATTAGGTTTTTGGGGAGTTATGAGAAATTAAATTGAGAAGAGAGACGTTAATTAGTTTTAGGGAAGTTATTTTAGGAAAAAGTAAAATAAAAGAAAGGAAATAAAAGAAAAAAGAAAAGAAAATAAAACAAAATATCATGATTGGCTGCAGCCGAACGGTCGCGTCCAAACGCAAGCAACCGTACGCTTCGCCCAGATTTTGAAATTGAAATTTTAAAACTTCCCCCTAATTTTTCTCCGATTCCCTCTGACCATTTAGATTTAAACAATTAGTAAAAAACAAAATTTTCTTAGCATCTGGGTCAAAGAGATCAGCTTTTCAAACTTGTGTATTTTCCAAGGATGCTCAGAATTTCAAAAAATCTTTTTGGGTTTTAGAAATATTTCCCTTTTTTGTATTTTCATAAAAAAAACTTATTCAGGTTATTTACACCTTGGTGTTTAAATATTCTTGGGAACTAGCTGGTTCAGTCAATTGATTGAAATTTTTTATCCTATCTACCTGACCCAGGAATTCCAAAAGAATATTTAAACATGACTTCTTAGGCAATAGTGGAAAGTGTGTCGAGTGGAATTTCCTCCACTTCACACAACTCCGAACTATCCCTAAACACCTTTACTCTATGTCCATTAACAAGGAAAGGAACAGAGATAGCATTGACACCCTGAATTTCCACTGCTCCATTTGCCCGAATGCCAACGATTATATATGGCCCTATCCACTAGGACTTCAGCTTTCCAGGCATCAACTTGAGCCTTGACTGAAAAAGGAGTACTTTCTGCCCGACTTGCAGTTCCTTGACCCGAAGGTTTTTGTCACGCTAGAGTTTGGTTCTCTCCTTGTACCATATAGCTGAATCGCATGACTCAGCCTCAATTCCTCCAGCTCCTGCAGTTGCAGCTTCCTTTCTTCCTCACAAGCATGCGCCTTCATATTCATTTCCTTGACGGCCCAATATGCCTTGTGTTCTATCTCCACGGGCAGGTGGCACATTTTCCCAAATACCAATCTATAGGGTGACATTCCAATTGGTGTTTTGTAAGCGGTCCTATAGGCCCAGAGGGCATCATCAAGACGCTTACTCCAATCCTTCCTCGAGGTATTCACCGTCTTCTCCATAATGCTCTTGATTTCTCTGTTTGAAATTTCAGCCTGACCATTTGATTGGGGGTAATATGGAGTAGATAACCAATGGTGGACTCCATATTTTCTCATCAGTGCTTCAATCGTTCTATTACAGAAGTGAGTCCTCTGGTCTGAGATGATCGCTCGGGGCACCCATATCGGTTGAATATATTGGCCTTTAGAAACTTTGAAACTTCCTTCGACTCGCAGGAACTTGTAGCCTTGGCCTCTATCCATTTGGATACATAGTCCACATCAACGAATATATACGTATCCCCGTATGAAGATGGGAGTGGGCCCATGAAGTCCATGCCCCAAACATAAAAAATCTCACATACTATTATCAGAGTCTGTGGCATCTCATCTCTCATAGAAATCCCTCCAATCAGTTGGCACCTATTGCAATTCTGGCAGAACTCATAAGCATCCCTATTCAGCGAGGGCCAGTAGAAATCGCTATCCATAACTTTTCTCGCAGTTTTCCTTGGGCCAAAATGGCCACCACATGCCAGTGGTAGGGGTCATCCCAAAAGTAGTACTTGGCTTCACTTTTAATTTTCATCCTCTGGGCCCTAGTGATTTCCTGTGCAACAGGTAGCTCTCCAGTAACTAGATAATTCGCTAGGTCCGCGAACCCGGGTTCCTCATTCGGCTTGCCTTTTCATTTCTCTGACTCCTCAGGGCCGGATAATGCTAACACTTCTACCCATCTGATGAGGCTAGGAGATCCCCCTAAGTAGTAGAGATGTTCCTCGGGAAACGCATCGGGTACGGCTTCTTTATCTTCCCCTTGGATGATTCTGCTTAACTGGTCAGCCACTCTATTCTCGGTTTCTCTCTTATCTCTGACTTCCCAGTCGAACTCTTGAAGCAGTAGCACCCACCTAATCAACCGTGGTTTGGACTCCTTTTTGGCTAGGAGATATTTAATGGGTGCGTGGTCAGTGATGTTAGGTTTTGTATACTGAAAAGCATGTTTCGAACAAGTTTCGCTCGAATAGAATCTTGCTTGTATACGTAAAACTCTATAATCCACTTTTAACCCGATTCAGTATTATTCGAGCAGTTTCGCACGAATAGAATCAGTATATTATTACATTGTGTTTGCTTATGCATTTATAAGATGTTTTATAAACATTTAAATGTATAAGAAGCAAACAAAGTCTAAGTCTTTTGCTTAGTAGACTGGTTGTGGGCGTCGTCCACTTTAAGGTAACACAATCGGTTCTATGCAATGCTTTGCAAAAGAAAAAGAAGAATTTCACAACTCTAGATAGGCTTAGACTACCTATCGTGAAAGGTTGCAATGTCAGTCCGATTATTTCTAAGCCTTACTGAAATAAGATGACGTTGGTGTGGTATAGCACTGAATGGATCTAACAGCAAGACGTGTCTTTATGCTATCTACTGAAAGACTAGGTCTTGATAAAATACTATATCTTAATCTACATACGTTAGCATTGAGCATACGGTATTGATTATGCACTACTTTGACTTATCAAATGGTGCGGGTTTTTCGCAACCCAATAATCCTGATATATTGGGTAGTGGTGATTAAAATCTAGCGGTGCTAGGATTGCTATTATGTTGAATCGTGCGCGAGGTGAGTCTCGTTTGATAATGTCCTCAAGAGGAGCTTGAACAAGGTTTTATTATTCGGAAAACTGGCCAGTTGGAGTTTTATTACTCTATGAATAATAAATAAGTGTTTCTTGCTAAGTCCACTCTTGGAATTAATAAGATGTTAATTAATTAAGTCCATAACAGACTTCAATTAATTAATGGACAATAATATCTTAAGCGCAGGAAATAAATAATATAAATAATGGAAACCCGGATTACTTGTAATTTCGGATTTGGATGGGGAGTGCAATATTACTTCTGTAGTGGCTGCTCGTAATATTCCATTATAAGCTTATATTAAATTGTGGGTTCAATTTAATTAGAAAAAAGCTAATTGGGAGAGCCCATATCCAAAACCATCCATAGATCCCTGTCTGGGCCCAAAAGGAACTTAATATAAATAGGAGAATAAAGGAGACAAAATAATCACAATTTTACTTCTTGTAATTTTCGAAATTTTCGAAAATCTCCAGCTGTGGAGAATTTCGAATTCTTCTCCTATTCCCAAAAGAATTTCTTTTGTCTTCTTTATTTAAGTCCTAGTATTCTAGTAAGATCAGCCCACACTGATATTGGAATACAGTTCGGGAACCAGAGAGAAGATCCGAGGTCTAGTATTGTAGATCATCACGTGGAGCAGGCGCGAGCAATCGACGATTCTTTGGAGAATCAAATCGGTAACTCTAAACCGTAGAATTCATGTTTTAGGATTTACTTTCTATAAGCATGAATTATTTGCGTTCTAGCAATTATCTGTTTAACATGTGAATTGATTAATCGCATAATCGATCAAATAGATCCGTGTCTGATTTATTTGTTTTGTACAAGTTTTCCGCTGTGCAAGGGAAACCAAAGTCCAGCAATTGGTATCAGAGCCAATTTTTGGCTCTGATTATTTGGATTAATTTCATGTTATGTGAATTGTTTGAATGCATGATGATGATGAGAGCACGTTCGACGAGAATGTGCAGCCGGCGCTCACGCCGGTGCTGCACATTGCCGAACGCGTTAGTCTCAACATCAGAAGATGAATGACGTTTTAATTGAGGAATTTTCGCGTGCGTCAATAAAGCTGGGAGCTGTTAGTTGGATTGGAATTATTTATCCAACATAATTGAAAATCATTACGTGAATTCCTTTTGTCATCTCATGAATTGAAACTAATTTTTCAATGCGTAATCATTACGTGGATTGAAATTGTTATTGTTTCATGAATGTCCTATGTATTATCAATTGGGAATTTCAGCGTATGAAATTAGTTTCGTCCAATTACGTAATATTGGGAGCCTTCCTCGTTCACGGGCAGCAGCAAGGCGGCGGCGAAGTCGACGTCGCACAAGCGACGACGCAGCAGCAGCGCCAGAGGCGTCGCAACAGCAAACAGCAACACCGGAGCAGCTGCGAGACGGCAGCAGCGATGTCGGAGATGTCGCAGCAGCAGCAGCAACGGTGGTTTCGCGAGGCAGCAGCACCGCTGACGCCGGAGACGCTTCAGCAGCTCCAGCGCAGCGACGTCGACGCAGCAGCGTCGGAGACGTCAGGCTCGGCGAGCTCGCGAGACGAGTGGGAGCCCGCAGCGGCTGCGGTTCAGTGGGAGTACGACGACGCAAGATTAGGGTTTCCCTATGCGTGATGTCGTTTTGTCTCGTCTCACGACTTCGCTTTCCAAATTTTGATTAGGATTTCCAAATCCTTGGATTCAATTTCGGAAATAATTCAAGATTAATTTGCAAATAAGATTTGAAATATCTTTTGTGGATTTTATATATTATATGAGATTTAATTATGAATTAAATCATGGATTAATTAGATTCTTTCCTTATTTAATGGATTTATATGGATTTTATTCCTAGATGAATCCTAGTTATATTTGGAAAATGACAATCTAATTTTTATCTATATCCTATGGATTAATGTGGATTTATCCCTAGACAAATCCTAGTTGGATTTAGATAATGATAATATTATTTTATTCTTGTCTTATGAGTTTATATGAATTTATTCATAGATAAATTCTAGATGGATTTGGATAGTGATAATATAATATTTTGTTCTTATCTTATAGATTTATATGGATTAATTCCTAGATAAATCTTGGATAGATTTGAATAATTATAATATAATATTATCTTATTCTATGGATTTACATGGATTTATTCCAATATAAATCCTAGATGAATTAGGATAAACATTTATATTAATTTATTTTATCCTAAGGGTTTGAATAGATTTAATTCTATTTAGACAAATCTTAGATGGATCAAAATAAGTATTAATTCAAGTTATCCTTATCTTTTGGATTTATGTCCTAGATAGATTAGGATGTTAATGATCTATAAGAAATCTTTATTTAATTGGATTTAGATAAATTTATTTATCTAAGAAATCCTAAGTAATGCTTGATATATTCTGAATGTCTATTCTAAATAAAATTGAGATTTGTATAAATCTTGATTGATTGGATTTTATTTTCATCTTATGGATTGTGATGGAACTGTTTCTATCTAGTAATATCCTAGTACGATTTAAATGATGATATCCTAGATCCCTGTCTGGGCCCAAAAGGAACTTAATATAAATAGGAGAATAAAGGAGACAAAATAATCACAATTTTACTTCTTGTAATTTTTGAAATTTTCGAAAATCTCCAGATGTGGAGAATTTCGAATTCTTCTCCTATTCCCAAAAGAATTTCTTTTGTCTTCTTTATTTAAGTCTTAGTATTCTAGTAAGATCAGCCCACACTGATATTGGAATACAGTTCGGGAACCAGAGAGAAGATCCGAGGTCTAGTATTGAAGATCATCACGTGGAGCAGGCGCGAGCAATCGACGATTCTTTGGAGAATCAAATCGGTAACTCTAAACCGTAGAATTCATGTTTTAGGATTTACTTTCTATAAGCATGAATTATTTGCGTTCTAGCATGCAATTATCTGTTTAACATGTGAATTGATTAATCGCATAATCGGTCAAATAGATCCGTATCTGATTTATTTGTTTTGTACAAGTTTTCCGCTGTGCAAGGGGAACCAAAGCCCAGCAAGTGAACACTATCGCCCTCGACCCCAGTAAGTATGGTCGGAATTTTTCAAATGAATATACCACAGCCAACATCTCCTTCTCGGTGGTGTCATGGATCTTCTGGGCCTGGTTGAGAGTCTTTGAGGCATAGAAGATGATAAAATTTTTCCCTTCGATCCTCTGACCTAAGACTGCTCCTATTGCGAAGTCACTTGCATCGCACATTACCTCGAAGGGGTAATTCCAATTGGGCAAGCGAATTATTGGAGCCGTGACCAATCGATCCTTAAGTAGCTGGAAGGCTTCCTTACACTTATCCTCAAACTCAAACTCCACGTCGTTCTGGAGAAGTCTTGTCAAGGGCTGGGCAATATTTGCGAAATCCTTAATAAACCTTCGGTAAAATCCAGCATGACCCAAGAATCCTCGAATTTCCTTCTGATTCATGGGATGTGGGAGTTTAGAGATCACATCCACCTTCGCTTGATCTACCTCGATGCCCCTTTCCGACAGAACAAGCCCCAGTACTATTCCCTCCTTGACCATAAAGTGGCATTTCTCATAGTTTAGCACCAGGTTCTTCTTCCTGCATCTCTCCAAAACAACATCCAGGTGCCTCAGGCAAGTCTCGAAGGAATCTCCATATACGGTGAAATCATCCAAAAAAATTTCTATGCAATCCTCCAGTAAATCTGAGAAAATGCTCATCATGCATCGCTGAAATGTCCCAGGTGCGTTGCATAGACCAAACGGCAACGGCGCCATTTGAAGAGAGCTATGATTAGATGCAGTGCAAAGGTGATATCTCTCAATCTAACAGGTCCAGAGGATTCAACTAGTTCACAAAGGCTAGAAGACCATGAATCTATCAGACGGGGGTCGTTGGGTGCACTCTACTTTCTTCAAAATCCTCAACCCACTATACTACAACTAGTACAGGGAAGCAAAGGATGTTTTGGGGACTCTACTTTCTTCGAAACTGCATTTGGAATGTTTTCGGGAGGGGTTGGCTGCTGCCACGCAGTTTGTGGGTCGAGTACTAAACTACTGGGTCTGAGAGACTTAAACTACTTTACTCTTCCTACTGGGTCCAAAAAACGAGAACGTATGGAACATGCATGACTTTGAGAAATGAAATATTGAAAGTTTTAAAACAACGGGAGTTAACGGACTAGACAGACTTTCCTAATTAGACAAACAAAAGAGAGACAAACAGTGAGGACCAATTTCCTTAAACGACCAGGGTCTGGAAAAACTGCATAAAAGCAAAAGGACATGCAGAAAGTACTGACAAAAGCAGATCTGATTCTAACTACCAACAAACTTCATCTTCTTCGGGAAGAAAACGAGAATAGCAGATAAAACAGAGCATTAAACACCATGAAAAACAGAGCATACTTCAGATCTAAACTTAAAACAAGAAATTAAAGCCAAAACTATTAGATCTGTACTACTAGAGCTAGCAGATGCAGAAATAGAAAATAAATGGCCATAATCATGTAGAATATAAACAGCAAACACCAGATCTACCAAACTCCAACTCAAATCCACTGTGATTCAACAGATCCAAAATCTCCATATGTAAATCCACAGCCTCCAACAACAAACCAACAGATCTCAGCTCCAAACATCCAACAATCAACAATAATGAAAGTTAAAAGCAACACAACAACATCAACTCAACAGGATCCAACATAAACTTCCGTAATAACGAGAATTAGGTTTGAATCCAGTAGATCAAAGCCAGAAACCAAAGTTACGAAACTAAAAACCAACAAGTACTTAAAACGAAAAGCAAACTAAACAAAGCAAAGTAAATATTATTTACCCCATCAAGGCGGTGTTACACGACAACAAAACGATGAGAACCACCACGATAGCCGGAAATCACCCCATCTCCAAGTGCGCAGCAAGTGAAATGAGTATTTGAAGTGTGAAAAACAAGAATGAAACAAGGAGCCTCCAAAAGTGAGCTAAGAGAGTGTGTGTAGAAGTGATATCTTATTCCTTAAGGTTGAGCTCTTTATATAGGTGAGGCTCTGATCCCTAGGGCATCCTTTTGGTGAATTGACGCTTGTGCCCCTTGAATAAGATGCTTTAATAATCTGTTTTTTGCCTCATTCTGCTCCTATCGCCAGCTTTCTGATTCTCCCAGGTCCGGACGACGACATCTGAATTCCACTTCAATTTCATCTCTTTTGCATCTGCCAGGTCAAGTAACAACAACTCCTAGGTCTGGCAGATTTATTACGCACCTGAACTCGGAAACATAGATTAGCGCCCCAAAAGTACAAAATTTTAACCAAAAACAAATGCATGAAACGAGCCTTATCAAAAGTCATTTGATCATATCCCAATAAATTAGTTTCCCTAATTTAGAGCTTAGAAAACTTAGGCCAAGTGATAAGGCCAATTTCATGCATCGGTTATGGGGGTAAATTCAATCATTTCTTGGGTCTAACACATGTTTTAAGCCAGGTGTGTAGAGAAATCGCCAAGCGGAGGAAAAGGAAGAGAAAAATTGCCTGGCGGGAGAAAAGAAGTAGAAATGAGCAAAAGAGCACAAATTTACTAGAAGGAGGAAGCTTCAAAGAGGAAGGGCAAATTAGAAAATTCAAGGAAGGATCTAGAAGCCAACCGTCTATAAATACTGGAAGTGCACATCAATTGCACATTACTCTCTTCATGCTCCAGCTCTTAGTTCTAGTTCACTTCGTTATAATTTTTCTACATACACATTGCACCATGGGGCAAATTCTGGGAGGTTCGTGGCTTGCTAGCTAGTTTGAGTTTGTGTACCATCGTCCTCACGTAGGGCGAAGAAACAATCACTTTTAATTTCTGTTTTTGTTGCTTTTGTGCCAAGTCTTCACTGTTCGAAGCTCGATGATCGTTGAATCATTGTTGAATTCTGGATAATTTAGCTATGGAAGTTTATTTTCTGTTTTCGTTTCCTATTTATGTTGATTGCTATTGCTTATTTACCTGGGATGCTTTTCGTACTTGATCTGTTTGGTTGAAGCGGAATTGTGGTTTGCTTGTAGTTGATCGGGGTAAATCTGTTGAATCGGAGTAGTTGGTGATGGAATTCGTTATTGTTGGTTTTGGATGGCTTGGATCCAAAGTGGATTAAGCAACTGGAGTTTGGATCTGTGGAAATTCTGCATGGAGATGATGTTTAGCTTCTGTTTCTTCGTTTGCCTAGTCTAGTAATTGCAGATCTGTTTTATTTTCCGGTTAATCGTAGTTTTTAACATCCGGTCTAGCATGCTCTGTTTTAGTCTGGTTTATTGTTCTGTTTTCTGCATGTTTGTGTTTAGATTGTTGAAAGAGATGAAGATCGTTGTTAGTTAGAGTCAGATTTTCGTTGTTGCATCTTTTCATTCGTACTATTTCTGTTTTGGGAAAATGGTCCCCACTGCATGCGTTCTCTTGTCTAGCTGTTTTAGGAAATCATTTCACTAGGTCTAGTAAACTTTAGTTGTTCTATTTCATTCTCTGTCTGATATTTGTTTCATCATGAATGTCTGCATCATGTTTCCCGTTTCCTAGGTCTAGCTGTTAGATTAGTTTATTTGTATTTCCAGAGACTAGTAGTTAAAGTTCTCAACCCAAGTTTGAGTGGCAGCAGCCAACCCATTTCCATGTCTTCTTAACTCTTACTCGCATCATATTCCTCTCTGTGGGGTCGACCCTTTGCTTCTCTATACTAATTGTAAAGTGTAGTGGGTTGAGGTATTTTTATTGATAGAAGGCTGAAGGTGAGTCCGACGACCATGTTCATCTCGGTATCGAGTTCCCAGACCTCGTAATCAAGTGAATTCCTTTGACACGAGAATTATGAATTAATTGAAATGTACTATGCTCTCATCCTTGACCATCACCAAACAGTGGACTAAGGGGGAGAAGCAGCAGAAAGCAACAAACATCAAAACAGAGAAACAAAACAAACTTCTCACACTTAGACCATGCAATGGCCTAAGTTGGAGAAGAAACACTCACAGAAACTTCTCATTTAGACGAAGCATTGGGTTAAGTGGGAAAAAACATCAAACACAAAAAACAGATAAAGGATGTTTAAACAAAAACAAAGAAAATGAAAAGAATACAAACTTCTCACACTTAGACCATGCAATGGCCTAAGTTGGAGAAGAAACACTCACAGAAACTTCTCATTTAGACGAAGCATTGGGTTAAGTGGGAAAAAACATCAAACACAAAAAACAGATAAAGGATGTTTAAACAAAAACAAAGAAAATGAAAAGAATACAAAATTACTAAAAGTAAAATTACTTGTCACTGGGGGGTTAATTCTGTGCTATATATCCGAATACTTAAGCTCTGGGAAGTTTGTGTTGAGAAGGTACGTTTTCGATGCCTCTACCCTATCCACTCTTAAGGCTCAATCAAGTAGCTTTAGGGTCTCGCGAGAGAATGTGGTGACTGCTGTGATATGGCAATGCTTCATGGAGGCTGTAACAGAAGAGTCCGCTGGGAAGGACATGAATCCTATTTTGATGACTCAAGCGGTCAACCTGCGGAGAAAGGCGACGCCACCGTTTCCAGATGATAGTTTTGGTAATTTAGTGTGGTCTACCAAGAGCTTGTGGAGCAACCCTAATGAAAAGGACTTGATGGAGTTGTTGAGGGACGTGAAAAAGGGGATAGCAAAGATAGATGGTGAGTTTGTGAGACGATTGGGGAACGATGGTGTGTCTGATTTTCTAGAGGAGTTGAGGAATGAGATGCCTCAAGAAGCTACTTTACTTGGTTTTACTAGTTGGGCAAATATTGGTCTTTCCGAAATTGATTTTGGTGGGGGAAAACCTGTGTAGATGTCAGGCTACATTCCGCAATCCTCTGAAAGTGTTAAAGAAGGTAATTCTGTGATCTTATTGGATTCAAAATCCGGAGGAATAGAAGCATGGACGATTCTTGAAGTAAAATATGTCGCAGGGTTTGAGAAAAATGATCATATTCGAAAATATGCTCATATTAACCCTAGTGTCATTTGAAATGTTTGTACCATGAATAAGTTACGCTATGAGATTGTATGTCCAATAGGGATAAATAATATTGTTACTTTAATGCCATGTTTGTTTGATAGGAATGTAAAATTAGCATGTAAAATAATGTTTGGGATAATGAATCCAGAAAATACGATTTCTAACAATTTTACTTTCCCATGTTTGAAAAATGATCAATATTTCAAAATTCATGTTTATTTTAAACACTAAACTAAAAATATACTCCATCTGTCCCACTTTAAGAATCCCGGTTTACTATTTTAAGGTGTCTCACTTTAGGATTCTCGGTTGAAATATTCTATAAATGGCAATAGGCCTCACATTCCACTAACTTTTTTCCACTCACATTTTATTACAAAACTAATGTATAAAAGTAAGTCCCACATTCAACTATCTTTTCACCAACTTTCCTTTACATTTCTTTAAACTCGTGCCGAACTCAAATGAGACTCTCAAAGTGTAGTGGAGGGAGTAATAAGTAAATTTTTCATTAGAATAATTAATGATAACAATAATCGTATAATCAATAATTAACAATATTGTTAATAAATTATTATTAAAATACAATAATTAATTATATCGATTATTATAAATCTAATTTAACTAATAAGATTAAGATTTTTTGGGTTAGTTGTTAGTTCATACTTTGTCCGTCCCACCCTAAGTCGAGCATTTTCTTTTTGGCACAAGATTTTATGTAGTTTTATTTTGTAAGTTAAGTGGAGAGAAGATAACGTAAAAGTGAGAAAAGTAGAGAGTGTAATGTTTCTATTTTAATAAACGTGTCAATTAAGGTGAGACAGAGGGAATAATACTTGAAATAATAAATAATATAGTGAAAACTTAATTATTGATATAATTATAGTTATTTATTAGTACTATAATTGAATAATTCATAATTTCAAATTCATATTGAGATTGTCAAGATAAGTCATAGTAATATATAGTTGATGAGGCTTGTTTCATGCATGTGTTTGACGGTTCGCTTTCTTTTCTCGTACACTCCCTTTCTTCTCTTAAAAGCGTGTGTATCGTTGTGGACTGCTCAGGTTGGATTGCTGAAGGTGACTAAGAGAGCACAATACATTTTTAGTGTTTCATAGTCCCTAGGTCAAGAGTATTCACTAGACCACAGGGTCTAGGTCGTTGGACTCACTCTCTTTTAACTTTCAAAACCTCAATCTTACTATTGTTTAGTATAGGGAAGCAAAGGATCGAACCCACAGAGAAGGATGGGATGAGAGTTAGAATCTAGAGGACTTGGAAAGAGTTGGCTGCTGCCACGCAACAAGGGTTGAGAATTTAAACTAGGACTTGGGAAAAATAAAATAAGCTATCCTAACAGCTAGAACTATGAAACATAAAAGAGGACATATACATTCATCATGAGCAGGGGATTAAACAACAATTAAAATCTGGCAACTACACGTGAAGATCTCCAGTACTAAACCACGGATCTTCTGTCTGGTTCCCGGAGGAGAAAAATCGTCCCTTTCCTATGTAGAGAGGGGGACGAAAATTTTGAAGAAAATTAAGTGTATTTTCTGTCTCCTTTATCCTTCTATTTATATTAAGTCACATATTGGCCCCAGACAGGGATCTGTGGAAGGTTTTGGATTTGGGTTCCTCCAATTAGCTTTTTACTAATTAAATTCGACTCCAATTCAATATAAGCTTTTAATTAGAATATTACGAGCAACCACTACAGAAGTAATATTGCACTCCCCATCCAAATCCGATATTATAAGTAATCCGGGTTTCCATTGCTTGATATTTATTTCCCGCGCTTAGGATAGAAACATCCATTAATTAATCATTGTCTGCTATGGACTTAATTAACTAATATCTTAATAATTCCAATAGTGGACACAACAAGAAATTCTTATTTATTATTCATAGAGTAATCAACTCCAACTAGCTAGGTTCCAAATAATAAAACCTTATTTCAAGCTCCTCTTGAGGATGTTATCAAAGGAGACTCACCTCGCACACGATACAACATAATAGTAATCCTAGCACCGCTAGATATTAATCACCACTACCTAATATACCAGGCTTATTGGGTTGCAAAAAACCCGCACCATTTGGTAAGTCAAAGTAGTGCATAATCAATACCGTATGCTCAATGCTAACGTACATTGATTAAGAAATAATAATTTACAAGACCTCGTCTTTCAGTAGATATCATAAGGACATGTCTCGCTGTTAGATCCAATTCAGTGCTATACCACACCAACGTCATCTTATTTCACTGTCACGACCACAACTCCCTAGTGCTAGTGAGCGTAGCTATTTCGCGACTAAACGATTCTCAATAATCAAGGGACAACAATAAAAGGATGAAATCACTTAAAACAAAAGTATCAAAGG
>NC_062970.1:20761267-20787267 GCF_023119035.1 Salvia hispanica
GCAAAAATGGCCTCCCCAAAAGTACCCCACTAGACTCAGCAGACTCATTATCATTCATCTTGATTACGTAAAAATCAGCAGGATATAGAAATTCATGCACTTTGACTATAATATTTTCCAACACTCCTTCAGGGCAAATGCAAGTCCTATCTGCTAGCTGGATCACGACCTTGGTAGCAACCATCCTTACCCCAGTTAACTTCTTATAGATCGAAAGTGGTAAAACATTTATTGACGCCCCTAGATCACACATGGCATGCTCAACCTTGATATCCCCTAAAGAGATGGGTAATGTAAACATACCTGGGTCGGTGCATTTCGAGGGCATCCTTCTTTTCTGTATCACAGCAGACACGGTTTCTCCAATCACAATCTTCCCGTCTAGCTTGGTTTTCCCTGCAATAAACTCCTTGATGAACTTACTAAAGGTGGGCATTTTCAAGGCTTGCAAGAATGGCAAGTTGATTTCCAACTTGCTGAAAATCTCCATGAGATCCTCTGTATCATCCTTTTTCTTCTTCGCCTCCCCTCGATATGGAAATGGTTTTGCTCGCTTTACTGCATTTGTGGAAGTCCCAGCCTGGGTTTCATCAACTGCTTTGTTTCCTTCCCTACTTACTTCCTCAGGTTCGGGGTCTAGGAAGAACGGGTCCCTTGGTCGAGGTAGAGATCCCCCTAAATCTTCCTTCTGGAGGTCTCTCTGAACAATGATCTCCCTCGGTTCAGCGCCTCCCTCTTGCTGTTTCTGACTCTGTTTCCCTTCTTTAACTTGCATAGGCACTTCCTCATCAGTTTCCAACGTCGGTCTGGCGGTTTGACGGTAGCAGGAAGTTTGCCTTCATTCCCTCGCATCTCATTCAAGGAAACTGCGATCTGGGAAAGTTGTTTTGCCATCATGTCCATGGCGGCTTTTTGCTCTGACTGAGCATCTTGCAACTTGTGCACCATGTCATTGTTGGAATGTAGGTTACCTTGCATGAACTGCTGTGAATTTACCAGATCATGAACCATGTCATCCAAACTCCGTTGTGGTCTGAAGTTGGATTGACCAAAATTTTGTCCTTGACCTTGGTTCTGTCGAAAATTTCCTTGATGATTGTTGTATTGGTTACTCGACCCTTGATTTCCTTGGTGGTTCTGTTGGGAATTCTGAAAGTTGCCTTGGTTATTCCTTTGGTGAGGTGGCACATAGGAGTTTCCTGGGTTGTTTTGATTTTTGTTCCCCCAATTAGCTTGGTCTTGATTCCTGTACCCCAGCTGCAATTGTCCTTCATGACCTTCTCCCTGACCAGTTGGACTGCCTCTCCGGAGGGTGTGCAAAATTCGTGAGCTGCAAAGGAGGTGGCTGGCTTTGATCATGGTCAGTCCATCTAAAGTTTGGGTGAGTCCTCCATGGGGCGTCCCTCTGTCTTCCTTGATTCCAACTTCCATCGGGATTCCAACTTTCCATCGAATTTGCTTAAGCTTGGCACTCCCCTTCGCAGGGCTGACTGTAGTATGGTTGCAGTTGTCTTTCCTCTTGACCAGGGGATTTCTCATTTTCCACTGGAGCATGCGGATTGTATTTCTCAATTGCATTTAGCAAGGCCTTTTCCAGTTTATCGATCCTATCTTCCACCTTCTTGTCTTCTTGATCCATCACTGCATTAGCTGATCCTCTCCTCAATATGCTTCGCGGGTTATCATAGGCCTTTTTTGCCTCGATCAGCCTCCCCAAGGTTTTCCTTGGCTTCACTTGCTTTGTTCTTAGTAAAATTCCCCCCGCTCGAGGAGTTCATCAAGTCTTTTGATTCAGGGTTTGCACCTTCGTAGAACAGATAGTACGTCTCCGCTTCTATCATCCTGTGGTTTGGACAAGCATCCAGCAGCCCCTTGAAACGGAACCAATAAGAACTTAGAGACTCATCGTATTCTTGTTTGCACTCCTGAATCTCCTTCTTCAAGGCATTCGTCTTGTTGGATGGAAAAAAGTAGTCCAGAAATTCCAATTTAAAATCCTTCCACGTGTTGATCGAGTCCGGTGGAAGCCTTAGCAGCCAAGTGTTCGCCTCCCCCTTGAGAGCAAACGGAATTGCTCGAAGATGGTAGTCCTCCTCTGTTGCCTCGTTGGGTCGCTTTTGAATGCTGCATAGTTTACTGAACTCGTTCAAAAATTCATAGGGGCATTCGTTCCTACGCCCAGAGAAAGTAGGTAGAACTCCAAGTACATTTGTCTTGATATCGATCGTCCTCCGCCGTTGGTTCGAGACTATGGCATGAGCGGGTTCACCGTCAAGATGTGCGGTGAGCGACCCTATTTCCGGATCGGGGTCTAGTAGATGAGCCATATCTGGGTCCTTCTCCTCCTCGGTCTCGGAATGCTCTGGTTCGGTTGATGTCCCTGGGTTCTCCTCTGTCGACGAATTCCACTCCTTTTCACTTTCTGACTCGAACGGAAATGGATCTTCCGTCTTCAATCCTGATCTGGTGGTGATGGTAGATGTAGATTCCTTGACTCGCCACTTGTATTGGCCACTCCCTGATCCAGATGAGCTTGCCCAACTTCCAGATTGGAAGCCTGCTTTCATAAACTGTCAGGGAGAAAGAAAATAACAGAAATCAAAATTTTATTCCAAATCCTTAAATGAAATAACAACAAACGCCATCCCTCCCCGGCAACGGCGCCATTTGAAAGCTCTGATAATGTACTATGTGTTCAAATAGGAAATAACAGGTTCCCTAGATCCAGCAAATCCACTAGATCACGTTAGGGGTGAGCAAAATAACCGAAAACCGAATATCCGAACCGAACCAAACCGAAATTTTGAAATTCGGTTCGGTTTTTTCGGTTTTTCGGTTCGGTTCGGTTTTAAAAATACAAAAATTTCGGTTTTTCGGTTCGGTTCGGTTTGGGCGAAAAAAAAAACCGAAAAACCGAAAAAACCGAATTATATTTTAAATATATTATTATATATTTTTATCCTATTAATTTAGTATATTATATCATATATATAACATATATTCTTCTAATATATTTTTATATAATAAATATTATATATTATATTAATTTTATATTATATATATTTATATTCTATTAGTATATATAAAATAAAATAAATTAGATATATTAAAATATACTATTTTTTTCGGTTTTTCGGTTTTGTTTTGAAATTTAGGTTTTTTCGGTTTAGTTCAATTTTTTAAGTTCGGTTTTTGGTTTTTCGGTTTTCGGTTTTTCGGTTCGGTTCGGTTTCAATTTTAACCTAAATTCGGTTTTTCGGGTTCGGTTCGGTTTGGGCGAAAAACCGAACCGAAACCCGAATGCACACCCCTAGATCACGTGGCCTAGGAACTCGTTGATCGCAAGGAATCCCGGTCGTCGGACACACAGAACACTTCTTTTCAAAAACCCTCAACCACTTTACTAAACCTAGTATAGGGAAGTAGGGATCGATCCCACAGAGAAGGATGCGTAATACTCATGTTCAAGGATTTGGGTGTGTTTTTGGTGTTGGCTGCTGCCACGCATTTTCTTGGGTTGAGGAAAAACAAAATTAACTTGACTTGGGAAACTTTAAAATTCTTAAGCTAACAGCTAGACCTAGGCAAATATCATGAAAGAGCGTAGTAAAGGAAACTAACTATTCGACACTTGATCTAAGAAAACTACTTCACTACTAGACCTAAGAAATAAACCTACTGTGGGGACCATGACTGAAAAAAAAAGCAAAGTACGAACGAAAAGTTGGCAGAATAACTAACTCTCGTACTAACTAATAGCGACATCGTCTTCTACAACCAAATTGCGTAAAACTTCTTAAGAAATTCAACATAAGCGAAATTAAAACAGAGCAACTGACTTTTAAATCAAATTTATGCATAATCAACGAAGAACCTAACAGATCTGCATACTCTAGACGAAGCAAAACAGAAAACAAGAAGAAAATAGAATCCATCTAACAACTATCTTTCCACACGTCGAATCCAACCTCAGACGCTAAATCCACTCCGGATCCAAGCGTCCGACACGAACTCCAACCAACAGAAACTCTTCATCACGTCAGATTTAAACAAGGAACTCCGAATACTCAAATAACCACAGATCTATCACCAAATTCCATATCAAACACCACAACATCAAAATAAACAGAGATTGACATAACATTTGAAGAAATAAACTAACAGCAGAGAGATCTATGCAAATTGACTTGGAATTTAACTGCTAAACGCAGATCAACAAACGGAAAGACAAATAAGTATCATCAACAGCAAGGTCGACTCCCAAAAGTGAAGTTCGACGGTAAAAACGAGCAAAACAACTGAAATTAAAAGGAATTGTATCTTCGTCCACACTCGGACGGTGTTGCCAACCACGATATTTCTAAGAAAGTAACCTTCCGTTCCCGACTACCCCAGATCTCCCATTCCCAAGTGTGTGTAATGTGTGTGAGCTAAGAAGAGTGAAGAAAAAGTGATAATCCTTGCGTTGCATGCTCTTTTATATATAGGCGTTTGAGTGGGGCCCAGCGAGGTATAGATAAGACTTTGTTGCCCTCAGCTATTGACTCCTCTGTCACGCCAATTTTCCTTGTAATTCCTGCTCACTTCGTTCCTTTCCTACGCTAGACCATCTCCTTCAGTACTTCCTTGATCTAGCGATCTAACCCACCGATCAACAATGGGGGAATTGCAGCCAACAGCTTTGAATTGAAGCCGGGATTGATAAACAGGGCAGAAGCACATGCATTTGGTGGAACAGGTTCGGAAGATGCCAACAAGCACTTGACCAAGTTCATACAAATCAGCAACACGGTGAAGGCTAATGGGGTCTCAGATGATCAGATTCGCCTCAGAATATTTCCCATTCTCTTTGAAGGACGATGCTAGAGATTGGTATGATAACATGGATCCCAACTCGGTCGCAATTTGGGATGCGATGGTTGAGCTTTTCTTGGAGAAATACTACCCACCCAGCGAGGCACTAAAGCGACAAGCAGAAGTCATCTCCTACGCGATGCAGCCTCAGGAGAATATTCAAGAGGCATGGAAGAGATTTAAATATCTGATGAAGAGATGCCCCAACCACGGTTTAAGCCCGGGACAACAAGTCATAACTTTCTACAGAGGAGCCACTCCAGAGGCAGTGCGCGAATTGAATATGAGCGCAGGGGGGTCACTCCTTAGGTTGGGAGAAGAAGAGTCTCTAGAAGTGATTGAAAGGGTGGCCGCCAACGATGAGGGATGGAAGAATGAGAGAAGCAAGACCTACAGGGTAGCTTCCACATCGGACATTGACAGGATGGACATGATGTCCAAGCAGTTGGACTTCTTGACAAGCAAGCTAGGCTTTATGGGAACAGAGCCAACTGGGCTCGAAAGTGAAGATGTGAATTATGTGCATCAAGGCGGCAACAACAGGAATTTCAACAACTACCGCCCGAATCAAGGGGGTGGTAACTTCAACAACTTTGGGAACATGGCACATCCCAACTTGTCCTATGGGAATCCTAACAACGCCCTGCAGCCACCACCGGGATTCCAAGTGTCGAATGGTCAAGTCATTGAGACGAAGAAGAATGAGCTTGGAGATGTCTTGATGGCGTTTATGAAGCAAACAGGGGAGTGTATGGCCAACTCCGATAAGAGGCTGAAACAGGTAGAGACAGAGGTGCAAGACTTAAGCACCCACATGAAGAGTCTTGACAATCAAATGAGTCAGATAGCTCAATCTGTGAGCAAATTACATACTCCCGGCCAATTTCCAGGGCAACCAATTGTGAACCCCAAAGATTGTAAGGCGATTCATCTTAGGAGTGGCAGAAACTATGAGGGTCCTTCTATGCCAGAGACCGCGGTTGAAAAGGAAGTGGAAGCTAAGGAAGTGCCGGAAGAAGAGAAAGAAGAAGAGGAGATAGAGGCGGAGTCACCTAATATGCCATCCGAGGTTCAACCCGAGGCAATTGTTCTACCCAAGCCAAAGGAAGTTAAAATTCCTTTCCCTCAAGTGGTGCAAAAGAAGAAGTTAGATGAAAAGTTTGTGAAATTTCTTGAGATCTTCAAGAGGGTGCACCTCAACATACCTCTCATTGAGGCTCTCCAACAAATGCCCGGCTACCTCAAGTTCTTGAAAGAGATTATGTCCAAGAAGAAGAAGTTGGTTGATTATGAAACCGTGAGCTTGACCGAGAATTGTAGTGCAATCATCCAACAAAAGATGCCGGCAAAGATGAAGGATCCGGGGAGCTTCAACATCTCTTGTGTGATCGGGAATGATAGGCAAACTAAGGCCTTGTGTGATTTGGGGGCAAGCATAAATCTCATGCCCCTAAGCTTCTTTCGGAAGTTGAAATTTGGTGTCTTGAAGCCGACTACCATCACCCTTCAAATGGCGGATAAATCCGTCAAGTTCCCCAATGGAGTCCTCGAGAATGTCTTAGTGAGGGTGAATGATTTTATTTTCCCCGTGGACTTTGTTGTTTTGGACATGAAGGAGGACCCAAATGTTCCTCTCATCCTTGGAAGACCATTCCTTGCAACCGGGAAAGCTTTAATTGATGTCACTAAGGGAGAACTCACCCTTAGGCATGGAAATAAGACGGCCATCCTCTCTATGTTGGACAAGATGAAACGCCACGAGATAGAGGAATCAAAGATGGTGGAGGTAGAAGAATGCAAGGTGATGAATGTTGCATATGAGAAAGCTAAGGAGGATGAAGATGCGAAGCCCAATTGGTGGAAGAAGCGGTTATACAAGCTCTATTTGGCCGCTAAAGCAAAGACGGGCCCCGATGATATTATTCGTGTGAGGTTGGAAAACAAGTAGATGAAGCTTTCAAGACGTCGAGCATACGACGATAAAAAGTTGCGCTATATGGGAGGCAACCCATAGTAGGTAACTTCTAGATTGTTTCCGTTTTAGTTTGTCTATCATATAATTCTCACTTCTCCACCAACTTTTTAAACTTATTCTATGCATAGCCTTGAATAAGTTTGGGGGGATGATATGGTGGATAGTGAGCCTTATGAGATGCTTTGCTGTTTTATTTTTGTTTTAGATTGATTAGTTGTCTTTTGTTGCTTTTATTTATGTTTTATGGTAGATTTTCTTTGCTTTAAACCTCCGTGAGTTGTATTGGTTTTGGGTTGTTGAAATTGAACTTGTTTGAATTTTGGTTTCTTGGGGTAAAGACTAGTTGTTAATGATAAAAACATCATCCATCTTTTAAGCTATCATGGTCTTTGATTTAAGAGTTTGAGTAATAGGTGCATAAGTAACGAATTGCTTGTTTGCCTTGATTCATGCTATTACCCGAGTGAGATTTGAGCCAAACATTCATTTCAGTGTGATTTTATCATTTACTTGTTGTTGTTTCTAGAACTTGCTCCCGATCATATTAAGTCTACATAGTGAATGTGAGTTTAGGAGATGACGTTAGGCTATCTTTGTTCCTCCCTTCACAAGTGCTATATTTCTATCCCTAGTTAACCGTCTTAGCCTAAAAAGTTCTCCAATGTTATTGATTTGTTAAGTTCACTCTCAAAAGTGTCAATCTACAAATTTGGAAGCACATATAGGGGGTTGGCGTTGCTTAAAAAAAATGGAGGTATAAGCTAGACGAAGTCTAGAGAAAAAAATACATATATAAAAAGAGAGAAAAAGAAAAAAAATTTGGAGGTATAAGCTAGACGAAGTCTAGAGGAGTTTTTGCTTGGGAATTTCAATAAGTGGGGACCGGATGGGAGGAAGAAGTTCGACAAAGTCTTACTTTTCTGAGATTTGTTATGGGAAATGGTCTTTTGTTGGGATTTGTAATATGCGAGTACTTGGGCATCTCTTACTTTTCAGCCACTTTAGCCAAAATGTTCCCTACCGTCCAAAGAGCCACATTACAACCTTAATAAAGTCCTTTCTGATTTTAGATTCACATTCACATTCTAGTAGATGAGATGTTTGATTTGGAGCAAGCCTATGGTAAACACTACTTGTATTTTGATTTGAGAGTATTATTTCTATACATACACTTTTGAGAGTGAGATACACACACACATATCTTGAGAGAAGCATGAATCCAAGGTGATATACAAGTTAGTAGTAAAAGTGCACTCGACGGCTTGACTTGATATAATTTGTATTTTGATATGCTCTTGTATTCCATACTCTTTGAAACAATGATGATGTCTAAACCCCTTTAAATCCAAGTCTTCTTTTAGTTCTTTTTGTTCATTGCTCGAGGACTAGCAATTATTTAAGTTTGGGGGAGTTGACATACTTGGATTTTGCTTGGTTTTAGAGAGTAATCTTGCATGGTTTTGATCACATTTCGTCTATTATCGGATATGATTATGATTACTTCTCTATTATTTTGGTATTTGACCATTTTGTTAAGAATGTGTAGAAAAAGGTACAAAATATGTGGATGTGCAGCAGCCTTGGTTTGAGACAATATTAACTGGAGATTTTGAAGTCCAATCAGCCCCTAATGCATATCAATCTCTTCGTCTTCGAAAGAGCTTCGCGTGGGTATCTTGCACGCCTCAATCGGAGTTCCGTAGAAGAAGTTATGACCGTTTTACGAACACTGCGCTGTCCAGAAAATTACACGCGGCCGGGTGAATTAACCACCCGGCCGGGTACTGTGTTTTTGCGCTGAAAAGGTCAGAAAATGGTCGAAAATCATCACCCGGCCGGGTGAATTTTACTCTTTATAATTCTACCCGGCCGGGTACGTTGTTTTGGCGTATTTTCTTGCCAAAAACGCGATTTTTTATGGGGGATTAAAAGGAAGAACGCCTAGGTTTCATAATTCAACATTCCACCGCCTCCAACACATTCCACACTTCCCCAAGAACACTTTGAAGAGAGATTTGAAGATTGAAGACTACAAATCGAGAGATTGGAGTCTCTAATCCATAGAATCGTTCCACAGGAGTATCTATTTGCTTTCTTTTATGTATTTGATTGAATCCATTGTTTTGGTTTTCATGAAGAACATGAGTAGCTAATTTTATTGTGGAGTTTTGGTGAAGACTACAATGGATGTTTGTGATTAATTCAAGGACTTCTTTTGATTGCTTAGCTCTTGTGATTCCTTTGTTCATTCTTGTGCCTTTTCAATTCAATTGCTTAGCTACCAATTGAGTTTGTTTACCTTTATAGTTGTAATCGAGAGATACCTATCTAGGTTTGATAAAAGAGTGAGCATCACTTTGATAATCTACACTCGAGAGAGGGGAACCTTAGTGAGGGCTTGGGTCTTTTGTTCTATGGAGTTAATCTAAACATATTAGAAGGAGACTTCAATATTAAGGGTTAATCAACGGGGTGAGTACACTCGCGAGGGGGCTCAACCTAGACTAGCGACTTTCCTAGTAATCCTAGAGACATAAAATGGGTAATCGAAGTTGTTGAATCAATCACAATACAATTCCATTGTAGTTGGATCCAAAACTCTACTCTCCTCTTTGTGGTATCTTTTCACTTGTGTTTATTTCCTCTTGTTACTTTTAATTTCTTTTTCATTGTTATATGCTTATAGTAGTGTTAGAACAAAACATTTTCTCTTGGATTGTCTAGATAGTAATCGAAATTTGTTCGTGGTACTTGAGTTGATACAATCTTGTCTCTGTGGGATACGATACTCTTGCTTGCTAATTGCTACACTAGCCTCGTACACTTGCGGGTATTATTTGTGTTAAAATAAGTTGAGTCAACATCATAGTATTAAAATAATATAAGTACGACAAGGTTGAGTATTCAACAACACATCAACTTCTTAATCATTGAATGATAAAGTATTAATGGCTCTTGGTTTTAAGGCCAAGAAAATACTTAGCAATTGTTCGAACTGATCTAGACTATCAAGATTTTAACATTTCGTTAAATAGCTTGAGAGTTGAGAAAGTCTGTTTGATGCACTATGAATTAGAATCATTTGATTTTTCAAGAGATTCAGAATACTTATACAAGTGCAACATAGAAAGACTAGCAAGTCTCAATGGTTTACACCATAAGGAGACGAGCAAAGGGTTATGATCAGTAGTGGGAGTCTAATCTCCATTAATGAATCCAAGCATTCATCTAATGAATGGGATAGTTATGTAAGAATGAATCGAAGTCTTTCTAAGACAAGTTTGATTAAGTGATGAGTTGTACTCATTAAAATCTTATCATTGATGGGATAAACATTAAAGAAACTACACTCATCAGTACCTTCTACAAAATACAAGTTGTGGACTAGAGCGTCTCTAGTCTAGCACATCTCAAGGTGTAATGTTATTCCAACACGTGTTGGAAAAGTGTCCAAGAAATTGGAGTTGAGTACTGAGGCATGTTTTAAGGTTTGTCCCAAATGATGTAAGGTTATAAGTTCTGTAATCTTCAAAGATATAATTCTTGTATGAAGATCAAGAGATGAACTACAAGCCTAACAGCGTGATAACTCTCAAAATAAAGAGAGAGATATCGGATTTTCCACATTACCAAGAAGTCATACCATTAGGAACTTTTGCACTAATAAAATAAACTTCAGTACCTAAGATTGTAAGAACCATGTCGTAGTGGGAGCGTTTCACTGGAACTGTAACGACCCGCCCTTCTAGGGTATAATAAATACGGCGATTGTTACCTAGGCGGACTTAAATGCAACAAGATCATAGGCTAGGGTTCCATTTAAAGGGATTTTACCAAAGTATTTAATGAACAACTAGAACGATAAGAGTAACGGCTTAGCAACGAAGTTCAATGAAAAAGGGCTATCACAATTAATATTCAAAACGACAAGGTCTTAAGATAATCCAAACTGGATCATGTATCAATAATCCAACAAAATGAAATAGTTCAAACTCAACCAAACGATAATAAGTTTCATATTTCAGCGGAAGCATCCAAGAGAAGGGTGAAGCCGTGTATGAAGACACAACTACACTCGAAAGTTTCAAAATGACCATATTATTCAATTAACTTACTCAACACCGCCAACCGCTCGTCGCCGCTCAACCTGCATATAGGGAAAACACATGCATGGCTGAGTACTATAAAGATACTCAGTGGACTTATGCCGAAAACAGTTTAATCAAAAATATTAGTTATCATGCCATTTTCAAGTGTCCATCGGGGTTTTATCTTTAGAAATGCCCGAGGCACCAATCCTCATTCTACATGACAAGGAATGCGGCCGCAATCCAGGTCACTAGACCGGCCAACCCGTACGCTGGCACACGGTCTAACATTGGTGTACACTAACCCAAGTAGAGTTTGCGGCTCTACAAGGATCCGAATTCGATTAAATCAATAGTGGCATAGCCACAAGGGATAGGCACGACAAAATAAATCAAGGCATGATAAGCACAGATCTCATTCTCATCAATAAATATTTAGGACGTTGTCCTTATTTTAAAAGAAAAGCCCACCTCGACGGCTTAGATCGCAAGTATTCTCTTCCCCTTGCTATCACGCTGAGAGTGCGAGTTATCACCTTTCAATTACGTGTATCACAAATCAGTCTCAATCATTAATTACAAAATCATGCATGTTCCCAACATTTCCCTTTTCCCATCAATTCATTTTAATATCACCGTTCAAAATCAAGACATGATTATCATATCGCTTTTATTCGCACTACAACTCCAGATCTATCATCGAAACATGTCACGCATGAGTGTTTTACAACACACATCACACGCACACACACAACACACACGCACGCACACCGAGGCATGCACGATCCACACACACACACATATGCATCCCATTCATCAATTGGTTTTCCCCTTTTCACTCGATCTATATGCATGAGGGTTCAAGAACACCGATTAATCGGTTAAATGAGAAAAGATTGATATAAAAATACCTTTTCATGATAGAACGAATGATAGAACAAAGTAATAGCCTTGATTCTTCAACAATTCTTGAGTTTCAACTCCAATTCTTTGTAAAGAATGAAGAGATCTTGAATAAAATAGAAAACAAGTTGAGGAAAGAGTGGAGGAAGTGGGAGGTATGATTTTTAAGAGTGGGAGGCGTGATTTGTGATTTTAGGTTTAAGGTTTCTCATGTTTTTATAGAGTGCAAGATATAATATCTTTAACTAAATAAATTAAAGGTTTGAGAAGATTTGGTGGGGGAAAGTGGCGTTAGTTTTGGGAGAAAAATAAGGAGTATTCGAATTCTAGGCTATTTAATTAGCCTATGATTTTATTTGGATATTTTACAGAGTAGAATAAAATATCACGGAGCAGAATAAAAATAATAATTCTCCCACTAAGAATATGGAATAGGCGATTTTTATTCCCCTTCTACAAGGAATTTAATAATTTTCCTAATTAAATTAGGATATGGCAAGATCTTCTTAGATATGGTAAGATATGCTGGAATATTTATATTTATTCATGGAAGAGAATAAATAAGGGATCAAATAATATGATCGAATAATTCCTTCTCCCATAAATAGGAGATTTTCGAAAATTTCCATGTAATAGGGTGGGTTTCGAAAATTCCACAGAGGAATTAGAGAATAATTGGACTTTGGATTTAATTTGGATAATTATCCCAAGCAAATAATTAAATCCAAGAAAAATAAGATTTCTTCTCCAATAATAATAGGGGTCGAAAATTCCAATAAAGTGTGTACGATATTTATGAATATCCTATTTAGTCTCACTCATCCCTTAGGAATTAATTCGCCACAATATATATTTCACCCCTCATCAAATATTCACACAATCATTTCACTAAATCAGCCATTTTTACTTCCACCTCATATTCTCAACACATTGACCTTTCAACGGCCACGTCATAATTTCCACATCTTTGACTATTCAACCGCCACGTCATATACTCAACATATTTGACTATTCAACCAATCTCAACTCCAAATCGCAATTAGGTCACAAAGAAATCATGCAATTAAATCACTCATCAATTGATCCACATACTCCATAGCATTAAAAACATTTAATGCAAAAATTTTATGTCTAGAAAATTAGGGTTTGAAAAAGTGGGGCGTTACAATGTAGTATTAGAGTGTCGTAAGACTCAGCCTTAGATTAACTTGAACATAATCCCTTTAACTAAAATGTAGTATTGGTTAATTTGGATAATCATCTTTGAAAAGGTGATAGATTCCATATTACAATCTATGATAGACAACATGTTTTACAAGACTTGCAATACTACCTACAGGCTGTGTCAGTCAGTGGGAGCAAGTATCATTGCAAGTGTAAATGAGGATCTCAAATGGCTAGACAATGACAATGGGTTATGCCCAAAGAGAATTATCTTATCGCTATCGTTGTGCCAGGATTTATTTGATCATATTGTCTATTAGAACTTACATAAATTAGAATGTATGTATTATGATTGTCAAGACAGCCTTCTATAAATAGAAGTCTTGAGGAAATCATCTATTAGAACATTCTAATGGATATGTAATCAAGGGCAAGAAACACATGATTGGAAGCTTATATAGACCTTCGTGGTCTTAGGCAAGCTTCTAAATTAGAGTATATGTGTTTTATCAAAATTGTCAAATATTTGAAATTTGACTTGTGTCCTTAACAGTGCTGTAAGCACAAGGAAGTTCAAGTGCATTACATATGGTATTATTGGTACTCTACGATGATGAAATTTACAAAAGTTGCAAACAACTAAGATTGGCATCTGGCGTAGGAAACTGGTTGTCTGCCCAGTTTAAGATAAAAGATTTAAGAGAAACTAATTACATTCTTAGCATCTAAGTCCTTTTAAGATTGCTAGAAAGAATGTTGAGATTCTCTTAGGAATCCTATATCTACACATTGCTTGGAACATTTTAGCATTAGATATTCCATGAAAAGGTTTATACCTTTCAAGATGGAATTGTCTTGTCTCTAGTCAAGTGTTGTTTAACGCTTAGTGAGATCAAGAATTATGAGACTAGTTTCGGAGATAGTTGTCTCATGTATGCTATAATGTGTATTGAGTTTGATATTAGTTGTGCTTATGCATGAAAAGTGTATATCATATTAACCATGACAAAGGACTTTGATTGAGGTAAAGAGTATACCATAGTGCTTGAGAAAGACTAATCGCTATATTCTAGTTTACCAGTCATTCATGTAATGTCCTTGGGGTTACACTGACTTAGTTTTATGACTAATCAGTGATCAAGTAAGTCATCATCTGAATATGTGTTAACCCTAGGAGTATCTTCCTAATAGCTTTAATCGTAAGTTTGAGTATGCCTATGAGTATTACATTTGGTTGTGATTACTCTAGTGAAGGCTAACTCAAGGGACACACGAGCTAATAAAGCTAAGCAATCACATAGAGAGATGAAATTAATTAAAGATCAAGAACGCATCAAAGACGTTATGGTGGAAAAGATATGATCAGAGAACAACCAAGCAGATTTTTCACATAAAATGTCTTTGTGGCAACATGTTCAAACATGATGTGAAATGAATGGTGGTTCGATATATCTAGTACCAAGACCTGCTTTTTGTATAAGTGGGAGAGTTTTTGGCAGTGGGTATACTCAAAAGCATGTTTTGAGTATAAGTGAGAGATTGTTAGGTTTGGTATGCTGAAAAGCATGTTTCGAGCAAGTTTCGCTCTGAATGGAATCTTTTTTGTATACGTAAAACTCTATAATTCACTTTTAACCCGATTCAGTATTATTCGAGCAGTTTCGTACGAATAGAATCAGTATATTATTACATTGTGTTTGCTTGTGCATTTATAAGATGTTTTATAAACATTTAAATGTATAAGAAGCAAACAAAGTCTAAGTCTTTTGCTTAGTAGACTGGTTGTGGGCGACGTCCACTTTAAGGTAACACAGTCGGTTCTATGCAATGCTTTGCAAAAGAAAAAGAAGAATTTCACAACCCGAGATAGGCTTAGACTACCTATCGTGAAAGGTTGCAATGTCGGTCCGATTATTTCTAAGCCTTACTGAAATAAGATGACTTTGGTGTGGTATAGCACTTAATGGATCTAACAGCAAGACATGTCTTTATGCTATCTACTGAAAGACTAGGTCTTGATAAATAACTATTTCTTAATCTACATACGTTAGCATTGAGCATACGGTATTGATTATACACTACTTTGACTTATCAAATGGTGTGGGTTTTTCGCAACCCAATAATCCTGATATATTGGGTAGTGGTGATTAATATCTAGCGATGCTAGGATTGCTATTATGTTGAATCGTGCGCGAGGTGAGTCTCGTTTGATAATGTCCTCAAGAGGAGCTCGAACAAGGTTTTATTATTCAAAAAACTGGCCAGTTGGAGTTTTATCGCTCTATGAATAATAAATAAGTGTTTCTTGCTAAGTCCACTCTTGGAATTAATAAGATGTTAATTAATTAAGTCCATAGAAGACATTAATTAATTAATGGACATTTATATCTTAAGCGCGGGAAATAAATAATATAAATAACGGAAACCCGGATTACTTGTAATTTCGGATTTGGATGGGGAGTGCAATATTACTTCTGTAGTGGCTGCTCGTAATATTCCAATATAAGCTTGTATTAAATTGTGGGTTCAATTTAATTAGTAAAAAGCTAATTGGGGGGAGCCCATATCCAAAACCTTCCATAGATCCCTGACTGGGTCCAATATGAACTTAATATAAATAGGAGAATAAAGGAGAGACAGAATCACAATTAATCAGTAGTAGAAATTTTCGTCCCCCTCTGGTTTTAGAGGAGCTCGAAAATTCTTCAGCTCTCCTGCGTGAGGAATTTCTGTCTTCTTTTATTCGAATCCTAGTATTTTGATAAGAATCAGCCCACCCTGATATCGAGATATAGTTTGGGAACCAGTCAGAAGATCCGTGGTCTAGTATTGAAGATCATCGTGGAGAAGGCGCAAGCAATCGTCGATTCTTTGGAGAATCAAAATCGGTAACCCTAAACCGTAGAAATCATGTTTAGGATTTATATTTTCTAAGCATGAATTATTTGCGTTCTAGCATGCAATTATCTATTTAACATGTGAATTGATTAATCGCATAATCGGTCAAATAGATCCGTGTCTGATTTATTTGTTTTGTACAAGTCTTCCGCTGTGCAAGGGGCACAAAACCCCAGCTTATTACATACTATAAAATTAAATGTATTTATGGTGTAGTTATTTATGTTACAAAAGCAACCCACTGGGCCATCAAGTTTCGGGTCTGGCCCTATCGGAATGTGGACTAATAACATTGTAATTTTATCGGATTGAAAATTCTTAATTCTAACCCTCTAAATTTAGGGGACTATTCGGACCATCCCGTGGGAGTGCAGGCTGGACATCCCTAAGTGTAAGCATTGATGTTTAACTTTTACACTATTTTCAATTAATTCTTGAATTGAGATAAACATGAAGAAATAATAGACAATAGTTGTACCTATGTCTAATTTACTGGGCCAGTCCATCAAGTTTCGGGTATGACTTATCGGATTGCGGGATAATCGAGTTGTAATTTTATCGGGTTGAAAATTGTCAATCCTTACCGTTTAAAGTTAGTGGGCTATTCGGGTCTTCCCACGCATCACGGGACATCCATAAGTGTAAGTTTTGATGTTTTAACTTTTACAGTACTTTCAATCAATTCTTGAATTGAGACTAACCACGATTCACTGAGGACTCAAAAAATTATCCAAAAACTTGTTCCTATTCTTTCGCTGCTCTTTCACGGTGAACCAACATAACAAATTGAATTTTTTTGAAACCCTTGATGAAATAATGTGAAAATATTCGGGGATTTTTAGGGTTGAGTAATCGAGTAGAATAGGAGTAATGCAGATATTTTAGACCCCATTTTGAGCAATGATTTATTGCTTCGTTTTCATCAATCGAGAGGCCTGCTTCTGATTCGTATACATAGATACACAAGTTTTGGGGATTTCTCATCATTTGTTCCGTTTCTCGATTAGATGTCTGAATTGGTGGCTCGAACTGGTCGGCTACAGCAGCGTTACGAGGATGGCTACCGTCTCATTGCTGGGTATATACATATATATACATCTTCATTTTTTTCAATTTATGTATTTTTCATCTTCAATTATTTTTTTTCGTGATGGATTTTATAATCCGTTTCCAATTGGGGGAATGTGGAGAAATTGGTGTTAGTTTTGTTAACTGAGGAATGTGTGAAATTTTGTGTTTGGGATTTTGTTGCTTGGATCATTTCAACATTGGGGGTTGTGGATGCTAGGTTTTGATTGATTAGAATGAAAATGTGCAATCTTGATAAATTTTTTTGTGAATTTTGTCTGTTAGTTTTTCTTGATTGATTACTAGAACTTTCCTTTCTCACTGTGGGTGATGGTGCAGGGTAACTTGAAGTAATATATTAGATTCTGCTTTTGAGCCACTTTATTCGATTTTTGGGTGTTTTGCAACTAAGTGTTGATTCTGCATGAAAGGGGATGATTTTTCTATGATGGCTTAAGAGAAAGCTCTGAAGTTTTTATTTGAGCTTCCGTAATGGTATGGTAACTTGTTCCAATCTAGGTTCACAGCGGAATAATATCATTATGGAGTATATTTTACACAATCCTACATAAACTTATTTCGTGACGAAAAAAGAGTGTATAATGCTTCAACGTTGGAAATCTTTATGATCAAACATACATGCTTCTCCTCTCTATAATGCTTCGAACATCTCTAAAGTTTTGCTAAGTTGGCCTCTTTATATTCCAGCATTCACTTAACTTTTGTTTCTTCAATAGAATCTGGTGTTAGCACTACTTTCTTTGATTATACGATAATCTTGAATTGATATGAGAGATCTACTATGGAATTTGGAGAAGGCAGAAAAAAGTTTGGCATTCTTCTCCATTTGTTTCTGTGGGCTGAAAAGTGAAGTAGGAAAAGCACATAACATATTATTCACTGACACAACCAGAATTGGATGACTCTTATGGATGGTTTACTGTTTAAGCATTTTATCGTCTCTTCAGTTAGCAAGAAATAGGAGAATCTTTGAAGATTGTGAGGAGTTTAGGTAGGGTCAGATTCAGGGTTTATTGGTGGACTTAAACTACTATAACTTTTGAGCCTTTTTGGTTTCTCATTCGCCTTGCTTAATCTGATATGTTGTTTTGATTATATTAAAAAGCATTCACCATATTCATCTGTGCTGATCAAAATTGTGATTTCCCAGGTGTATTCCCTTCAGATACAAGACAGTAAAAGATGATGATGGTGGCAGAAATGAGACTATCGTTGAAGTATTAATGATCAATTCAACTGGTGGACCTGGTCTTCTGTTTCCAAAGGTTCGGATCTTTGAACTATGTCAATGGAAGCAGACTGCATAAAGCATGTTTTTTCGCCCACTGCTCCTCTGTTGGTTGCAGTGTTAAGTTTCCGTTGATAAAATGAGTTAAGATATAGTTCATGTCATACATTACCTTGGCTAGGAAGCATATCCTTGTAACGATTTAAAATTGGTAACTTGGTATACTTGTAACCATTATGGTTTAACCTAAAGCGGAAAGAAAGATGGAGACTGGATAAGGACGAATGAATAGTTTTATTAAGGCGTTAACTGAATGCTTTCGCAAGATTTTTTTTTTGATTAAATGCAGTTTTATTTTTAATTCCTAATAAAGGTAGCAAATTTTCTCCTTCAATATACCCAATTTCTACTCTGGAAAGAGAACCTATTCTTATCTCTCTAATCTCACTAATCTGCCTATGTGACCATTCATGAATACCAATAGGCCGCATTTTCGGATACTATCTTGGGGAATATTCTCTTACATTCTTTTCATGTTTGGCTTCAGTTTCATCCATCTTTCAGAAGTTAGTTTAAGCTCCTTCTTATACCAAAACTCGAGGTTACAAGTAAACGATTTCACGGTTGCACTACTTTCCATAACAACAATAAGGCGTTTCTTGGAAGTGTCACTCCCTTGTTCGACACTGATTTGAGTGTTGAGATTTTCTAATAAACTCCTCGAGCTAATGTTTCCTTTTTTCAGAAATACAGTGACGACAAAGTAATACTTGGTTCTTAATTTTATCTTTGTCAGTCGTATATCATCCTTTCCCACTGTAATTATCTCATCCTCTGAAGGTAGTTTTCTTCTATAATTTGATTGGACGTGTTTATGATTTTAGTATGCTTAGGCATACAGATCATATATGGTGCATTTTTATGACTGAAATTGAAGTAAAATTTTTGTTAAGTTATGGTATAATGATATAAGGTGTGACACAATGGCATACATGATTTTGAATTTTCATGACATGTTTATATTAGATGAATGTAAAAGATTACGTGACATACATGTATAAAATCTGCAGTGTTTCGGTCAATTAACCCTGATATGAAAAATGCCCCACCTTTTCATTTTCTTGTTATTTTCTATAGGGTGGGTGGGAGAATGATGAAACGGCCGAGGAGGCAGCCGAAAGGGAAGCCATGGAAGAGGCTGGAGTTCGAGGCGATCTAGTGGTAATCTATACGTCTATTCGTTTATTGTTTGATTGATTACATTCCTATAACTTGGTTTTATAGCAAAGCTGTCCGATCTAATTGAATCAGCACCTTAATCGAACAAGGAAGTGCATCTAATTATGAACTCAAACTTAAATGAATGCTTAGAACACTGTCTTCAGCTGACCTTTCTCTATCATGCTTGTTCTTTTGTGTCAGCATTTTCTTGGATGCTATCCTTTCAAGAGCAAAACACTCCAAGATGAATACAGCCCGGAAGGACTGTGTCGAGCAGCTATGTATGCCTTGCACGTGAAGGAGGAGCTCGACTCTTGGCCTGAGAAGAGCCACCGGCAGAGGAGCTGGCTAACCGTTGGGGAAGCAATCGGGTGCTGCAGGCACGCGTGGATGCGGGAGGCCCTTGAGAAAGGTTTCTCAAAGTGGTATGATGATGGCATGATCCATACCTTGCCAAGAAAGGGTTCAAGTTGACATTTTCATCATTGAATTTTGCTTAGAACAATTTTCAAACTATGGTACCATCTCTTAAGTTGATTCTTGGTGCCTGATTGTTTCTCTCTAAATTTAAAAAAAATCCTTAATTTGGAGAACTTAGGAACTTCGAAAGTTAGATGCAAATAGTTTGTGTTGTGTTTTAGGTGTTTAAAATATTTTCATATTTGGGTATTTCCGCACCCAAATCAGTGAAGACTGGTGACCTTTTCTTTTCTTCTTGGAATATTGGCACCTAATATTATGGAACGTTCAAAAAGTTGAGTTTTACCCACGAACTATCAATTAGCAAATAATATCACGAACTTTACCTGAGTTTGTTATTTTTCACCAGTGAAATTTTTTTGGATATATCAATGTATTGAAGAATAATTTTGGAGGGTGTGCTTTAAGAAAAATAATCCTAAAAAATTGAAGAACTTGAAGCTCTCGAAGTTGTTGAGAAATTACGAAAAAAATTCGTATTGTGATATTATTTGCTAGAATTATTTTGTCGGTGGGAAATAACAAACTTGAATAAAGTTCGTGATGTTATTTATCAAGTTGAAAGTTTGTAGAAAAATCCAACTTTTTAAAAGTTAATATTCCTTTCTTTTTATACTTATTGTAATAATTGGTTTTTAACTGTAATTTACTTCTTGAAAAGCTACTAATGAAATTCTCAAAAATCAAAATATGCAGATTATTAGCATAAAAACATTTTGATATATAAAGAACCATTCTCATCTTTAAGTAAAGGAAGAAATAGAACGACTTTTTTGTCTATTTAAAGTATTGATCTTTTATGATATACTATTAGGCTTTGTTCGATAGTTATGTTTTACTACTAACATTTATTTATTATGACTTATTGTTTGGTATACAAAATAAATTAACCGCATGCCTATGTTATTTTTTCAGACCGGATAGGTCCGCATTCTTTTTTACTCCCTTCATCCCAAGATATTACACTCGTATACCATTTTAGGGTGTCCCAACATATTTGAGTCATTTTTATTTATGATAAAAATTTATTTTACTACCAACTCCACTTACACCACTAAACAACACCTCCTAAATTCCTGTTACCAAAAGAAGTGAGTCTAATATCTTGGGACGAAGGGAGTATATTTTAATCGGATAATTTGAACCAACAAAGAGGGTTTGTTTATTTATCTTAATTTAAAATCAAAATTAGATAAGTTTGTTAGATTACTAAATTACCCTCCTCATTTGGATCAGTCATTCTTCACCGTCAAATCTCCCCCAAATGAAAAAAACGAAAGAAAATAGGTACCCTTCGCTCTCTCCAACACTCCAATTAGGGTATTTGAATCAGCCTCCTCTCACGCACGGGCGAAATGCAGTACTGTTGTTGCCGTCGTCGCAGTCGCAGACTCGCTAGGCAAGAGAAGATCTATGCTGGCCTCTTCTCCATTGTTAGGAATACCCAGGCGTCACTACTCCTCTCCCTCACCTAGGGCTGAGGAAAAATACCTAAATGGTGAAACACCGGCCTTATCATACCGAAAAATATCAAAAATACCAAATTTCCGGTATACCATTATTTTTCGGTACAGTATGATTACTTACCGTAATATTTCGGTACTGTAATGATATGAATTTTCATATACCGTGGAATACATCGGCATACCGAAATTCAATATATACCGTAAAATATAAATATAATTTTACATCAAATATATTGTATATATATTTTTAAACTATAAAATCTATTAAAATGTAAATATAATTATATAGTATAAAATATGTTTAATATATATTTTTAATTATAAAATATAAATAATTAAGTAAAAACCCAAATACTCTCACTACAAAAAAAGAGGCTATTTGCGACCAAATAGTTTCGAGCACAATTGCGAGCATAGATGGAAACAACGACCAATTTTCAAAATATTAAGTGGTATTGCGAGCCCTAGTATGTGCTCGAAATTTTTAGTTCATGAAAAAAGGAGTTAAGGGCGTATTTTGAGAAAAAGTGAGAGGTTGTTTGAAACTTAGAACAGATTATGAACCTTAGTGAACAAGTTAACGAATTGAGAAAAAGTGTAAAACAATATTATAACTTTTATGTAATTTTTGAATTTTTGTTATTTTTTATTTTATTCATTATGATTTTATTTAATGAATTATCCAGGTAATAATTTGTAAAAATAATAATATTAAATTTATAATAAAATACTGATTTGCTAGAACTTTTTGTGATAGCAAAAGAGACGAAATTCCAAGCACTGCAAACTTTCTAGCAAAATTAGGGGTGTGCATTCGGGTTTCGGTTCGGGTTTTCGCCCAAACCGAACCGAACCCGAAAAACCGAATTTAGGTTAAAATTGAAACCGAACCGAACCGAAAAACCGAAAAATCAAAAACCGAAAAACTGAAAATCGAACTTAAAAAACTGAACTAAACCGAAAAAACCGAAATTTCAAAACAAAACCGAAAAACCGAAAAAATTAGTATATTTTAATATATCTAATTTATTTTATTTTATATATACTAATAGAATATAAATATATATAATATAAAATTAATATAATATATATAATATTTATTATATAAAAATATATTAGAAGAATATATGTTATATATATGATATAATATACTAAATTAATAGGATACAAATATATAATAATATATTTAAAATATAATTCGGTTTTTCGGTTTTTTTTTTTCGCCCAAACCGAACCGAACCGAAAAACCGAAAAAACCTAACCGAATTTTAAAATTTCGGTTTGGTTCGGTTCGGATATTCGGTTTTCGGTTATTTTGCTCACCCCTAAGCACAATGGAGGTATTCACAAACTTTCTAGCACAATGGAGGTAGAGCACAAGGTGCTCGCAAAAGAACTTGTGCTAGAAAAATCCGTCCCAACTTTGCGACGAGCGTTATAGCTAGCACGCACGGTGCTCGCAATGTGCTAGCAAATTGAACTGTTGCGAACACGTTTGAAAGCTTTTTTCTAGCACGAGTGTGCTAGCAAATGGCCGCATTTTTGGTAGTGTCTATTTTCATTGATGTAGAAAGTCTGGTATATCGTAAATATATACGCCCTTCATTCCATTGTAGCTGAGTCTATTTCTTTTTCGGATTGTCCCACTATAGTTGAGTCATTTTCTTTTTTTTGAAAAAATAATACACTTGTTCTCTCTAATTTTACTCTTTATTTATTCTCTCTCCATGTCTCTACCTTTTTCCTTTCTACTTTATTCTCTCTTTACTTAACTCACTTAAAACAATATTTCTTGAATCATGTGCCAAAAAGAAATGTCTCTATTACAGAAGGACGGAAGGAGTATAACGTTGTAGAAGAATCTAGATTCAACCTACAACCTTAATACTTCATTTGTACCATTAAAAATGAAACGTTTTTCTTTTTGGGTTATCCCATGAAAAATAAAATGTTTCCTAAAATGGAATTACCACTATCTCTACTTATTCACTCTCTCTTCATTAACTCACAAAACAAAACTACATAAAATCTCATGTCGAAAAGCAAACATTTCATACTTAATGGGATGGAGGGAGTAATACCTAATCAACTTTTCAGTTTAAAGGAGCTCAAAGGTCAAATTAGGGAGGCCTTAATTGGATTTTGAAACTCCTTGCATCACATTGTCTTTCCAGCTTTTCTTGTGGTCTTGCACGTGAGCTGGAATGTTCTTCATAGTTCTTTGATCATGTGTGCACGATTCTTTGACGTTAATCGATTAAGTTGTATCTTCCTTTATTTGAACATCTTACTTGTGACAACTCAATCACATTGCCTCTGTGAGACTATGCTGCCTTAGCCGGTGCTAAGGTTGGCCAGCAGTCTCCCTGCTGCTCGTCATGCATTAGACTTGTTTGCTTTATATGTAAAAATGCTCAACAGGAGTGAACATATTTGTCTAACCAATACCATATTGTTGCTCAAATTCCTTGACAACCGCCTAGCCTTGTAACACTTGCTACCATGAGCTCCACCATTGATTCAATAGATATACTTCCAGTGCTATACTTTTTTGCCAGTGGAAGCTCCACGAGCTCATATGTGCGATTCAGGAGAAGAGAGACAAACTCATCATCCAAGACAATTTTCCCCCATCATCTATCAACATCTTATCCTACTTTTGCATAGTACCCAGGATCAGTACGGTCAATAAGTAAAAATATAGGAATTCGAGGGCGAGTGCTATTAGATGCACGTCGCTCTCTTGTCAGTCTAGGCAGCAGAGTATTCGATGGTAAAATGCTCGGTTTTTCTTCATGCACCTCTTCAGCATTTAGATTTTCCTTGTTTCCACTCGCGTTTGAGATGACTAGCTCGACCACTTGAGTCTCAAAACTACTAGAACTCGATGCCTCCAATATCTCTTTGTACAGTACATGTACATTAAAAACCACATCCCTACTACGAATTACCTTTTGGTTCTACTAATCCTAGAATCTATAACCGAACTCATCGCCTCCACAACCAATGATAAATGTGACATCCAACTTACTTCTCTTAACAAAACTAACATGAGCATAAGCAACACAACCAAAGATGCATTGGAGAGATAAATTTAGAGCATCCCCATCCGTGCTCTTTGGAAAGAGCATGGAAGTGGGCCCGGACCCACTTTTATTCATTTTTTCCTCCCTGCTCTTCCTCAAGAGCACAACACCCACATTCATGCTCTTCCACAAGGACGTGCTCAAGGGTCCCACCATTCTATTATTCAATTTAAATAAAAACATTTCCACAATATTAAAATGCATTAAAAATATCCGGAATACTATTATAAATTACAAAAAAAATAAAAAGTACATAATTAAAATCTTAAAAATTAAAAATTACATAATTAAAGTCCTAAAAATTAAAAATTACATAATTAAAATCCTAAAAAATTAAAAATTACATAATTAAAATCCTAAAAAAAATTACATAATTAAAATACTAAAAAATAAAAATTACATAATTAAAATCCTACAAATTAAAAATTACATAATTAAAAATACTCCCATGGAAGACTAGTCCTCTGGCCCTATCCCCAATGTTTTTCAGAGACCCCATATTATTGCCAAATGTGAATCAAGTTGCTCGGGAGTCATCCGAGACCTATCGGCCAAATTGAGTTGAGCCAAAAAGGTCCACAACGAGTTGGTGGGGGGTTGAGGTGGCACAGAGGGAGTGTGAGCGGGAGCAGGGGCGGATGGAGTCGCAACCGCTGTCGCTTTCTTCCTTCCTTGCGGCCGGCGTTGGGAACTGCTCGGATGGCGTTGGGGCTACCCAAGTTAGTTCCGGCAAGCTGGCTAGCCACCTCATCGGAGTTGCCGTCGGACAGGGATAACGACCTCGACGTTTGCTGGAGGAGCTAGAGGAGGATGATAAGCCTCCCCTATACTTCGGATTTTTATACACCTGCTGCCAAGCGATGAGGTGCTTGAATGGTTTGTAATGCATGCAATGGTAGGTCGACATGGTGGCCGTGATGATGTCGGCCTCGCTCATGCCGCTCCCCGCCGACCGCTGTTCCTGAAGGTAATACCCTTGGAACTTTTGGATTTCTTCGTTGGCTCTGAAGATGGCATTGCACACCATACTCTCGTTGCGCTCGATGGTTCCCTCCGGCCGGTTGGCATTGTAGCGGCGAGAGACGCGCCACCAAAACCTCTCCCTGGTTTGGTTCGTGCCGATTTCCGGATCTTCGGATATTTCCAAATAGGCTTTGAACATCTTCTCCATCTCCGGCGGAGTGTACGCGGTGCGGATGTGAATGTCACCGCCACGACTATGAGTAGGAACACTATTAGGAAGAGGAGGAGGAGCGTTGGGGTTGTCCTCTGGAGTTTGGGAGCCGCCGATCCCTCTCGATCCTTGTTCGGGTGTCCACCCGTATCGCCCATCGGTGGCATCTTGCTCATCCACCGAATAAGGCATGTAGCTGATGGAACTGGCAGCGGAAACGGTGCGACGGATTATCATAATTTAACAATTATTAATCGCACAAATAAATCACATAATAATCAGATCTATTTAGCAGATTATTTAGACAAAATCTATTCGCGTAATTCTCACAAGTATCATACTCATAACTTGAATCAATCATGCTTTAAGAATAT
>NC_062970.1:20787367-20830054 GCF_023119035.1 Salvia hispanica
CACAACCGGTCTACTAAAACAAAGACTTAGACCTTGTTAAGTTAACTTATACATTTAAACATGCAATTAACATCCATTAAATGTAAAACATAACAACATTATGACAAAAATAATCTGTTTTATTCCATGGAAAATAAAATAAGCGTTTTACAGTATTCAATCACTCGAAACGTGATTTCTAGTATACAAACTCTAACAGTAGCCACCCGAAATTTGAGAACCTTGGGTTTTTGAGGGGGCGTGAATTCCGTATCGGGATGAGGGAATGGTGTTGGGTTGAACCATTCGTGATTCCATCCGCGAGAGTCGGAGGGGTGATCGCCGGAGCCGGATATTTTTTTTGCAAAAGTGAAAGATTGAGAATTGATGAAAGAATTTAGATAAGAATTGTATAGTGTGGTGTGAAATTTTTTGTGTGGAAATTGAGGTATTTATAGATGAAAAATGTAAATTTTGGGGGAAAAATGTAAATTTTGGGGGAAAAATGAAAAATAAAGTAAAAGTGGAAAGAAAACGGATATAATTTATTGTAAAGTGGGATAATATTTTTTTAATTTAAAAACGATTTTTAAATTAAATTTCAATTTAAAAAAAAATAGAAAAAGCCAACGGCATTGCCGTTGGCCAATAGAATGCTTCCACGTCGCCCTGCTCAGCGGCACGGACATGCTCGCTATATCGAGCAGCACCGTGCCATCGACGCGAGCACAGCGGCGGACACGGGTATGTCGCGCCGTCGGCACGGTCGCCGTCCGCCCAATTAAGCAGGGATGGGATGCTCTTAGCTCTTTTTCCTTCTGAACCATCTAAGGTGCCTGAAACTCCATAGGAGATAAGGAATGCAGTGTACTAAAAAATTCTTTGGTAACCCATATTTCAACCTCATACATCTTGCTCATTCAAGATAACAATCCAAAATATAAGGGTGTAACAAAAGTCACTCACTCACACCGGATTATGAAGTTAGGATAGCCCACACGTTCATCCTCATTAGCATGTTCACAATCGAGGCATTGACATAGTACATCATAAAATATGATGGGATTGCAAAAAGCATAAAGAAATGATTGAATTAGGTTAAGAACAAACTAATTAGCTAACCTAAATCATTTCTTGGTACACATAGTGAAGAGAATCTAGGTTTCTTGCAGCCTAATAAAATAAAGGAAATCCAACCAAACATATACTACTCCATATAACAATATTTGACAAAATAAACAAATAATTACAATAAAAACGCAAGAAAAATTCCATGCGTTAAATCTAATTATATTACATTTCATCTAGATCTTCAAGAATATCAAATATGTTTGAGCCGATGCCTTCGATCATGAGCGACGAAACAAAACTGTCTTCGTCCGACCCAACCATTGTCGGATCAAACTCTTCCTGCTCAGTCACTTCGCCACTAAACTGCCCCGATTTTGTCGCTTCCTCCTCCACTGCTGCAATAGCATTGTGCGCTTTCACGGCCTCTCCTCGGCCGTAGGCCACGTGAGAGTCTTGGCCGGTGAGTTCTTGCACGAGTGCCCGGAATTCCAAGGCACTGGTCTCGAACTTGATAGGGTTTGTGATGTACACAACCTTTAGTGGCTGTTTTCTCTTGATTTTGTATGCCTTTTTGGGGATTTTTTCCATTTTATTGTTGAATATTGGAGAGGTGAGAGGAAGTTGGATTTGGATGATATATAGTAGTTTGGATCTGAAACTATTGAAGGAGAAAGTGATGTCTGAAGAAGAGGCAAGTTGTCTATCTTCATTTATTTATTTATTTTTCCATTTTCCTTTCTTTTTTCTAGTTTATTGAAATGGAAGGACCACAAATTTCATTTGCCTTGCGCCGCCGCTTCTTTAGATATTTAGTTATTATGTTGAGTACTAGTGAAGTAAAATAAATTTGTATAAATATAGTTTTGTTTTATTTTATTTTATGTACTAGTTTTAAAAAAATAATATTATAATAAATAATTAACGTAAATAAAGAGTACAGTACGAGAGAGAATGAAACCTAAAAAATTCTTATTTACTACTTTCGTCCTTGAAAGTTTATCCCATTTTTCTATTTTAGTCCGTCCCCTAAAGTTCGTCCCATTTCACTTTTTACCATTTTTGGTATTGAATACCATATTCCACTAACTAATTCCTACTCACATTTTATTATAAAACTAATATATAAAAGTAGGACCCACATTACAGTAACTATACCAACTCACTTTCCATTACATTTCTTAAAACACGTGCCGGGTCAAAGTGGGACAATATTTTGGGGACGGAGGTAGTACTTTTCTTTTTTACTTTTAACTATTTATTATTTCTTCTGTTCATAATTTATGTCACACTTTCCTTTTTTTATTTATTCCACCAAAAGTGACATTTTCTTTTTTAGAAAAAGCTTCATCTCACATTAATATAAATATATACTATTATTTTATCACTCCAGCTAATATATAAAACAACATCTTTTAAAATCTTGTATCATCCCCCAAATATACCATCTATTATGACATGGAAAAAATATCAATTTTCTAACGCGAGTAAAAAAAATGGAAATAATTGTGCTACTTCAAATGGATTGCGTAGCAAGTCTAAACTCATTTTTGACATAAATAATTACTCCCTCCGTCTCACATAATTTTACTCACTTTGACCGGGTACGGGTCTTAAGAAATTTAATGGAAAGTGAGTTGAAAAAATTGGTGTGATGTGGGTCCTACTTTTAAAGTATTAGTTTTATAATAAAATGTGAGTAGGAATGAGTTAGTGGAATATGAGGTCCACTACCAAAAATGGTAAAAGTGAAGTGTGTAAAATTATGTGGGACGACCCAAAATGGAATACTGGATAAAATTATGTGGGACGGAGAGAGTAATTGTCTTTGCATGCTCAGTAAAAATAATGATATAATACTTCAATAAGAATCGAGTTTTTTTTATTTTGCTCCGCTTATAAATAAGAATTTCGGTTTATAATTATAATAAATGATAAAGAAGTTTCATATTTCAATAATTTATTCTATAAATATAGATAAATGAAATTTATATTCCACTAACTTTCTTTATTTCATTTTTTTTAATATTCTTAAAACTAATGCTGAAGAAAAATGGGATGCATATTTATGAAAGTTCGAAGTAGTAATACTCAATAAATTTCGACAATAATGTAGACGATCAGATGTGGTCCGTAGGCGGCTTATGGGAAAGAGAACGTGACATATGGTCCCCAAGATTGTAAGCCCTTGCCACGCTGCGAAGATTTATTGGATGAACTTGTACCGCTGGCGTCATCATATCTGTAGGCACTGACGCCATCCACTTAGGTTACGTGGCTTAGCTTTCACCCACTTATTTCCAATGCTAGCTTAGTCCTTAAATTTTGTCCTATTTTAATCCACTCAACTTTTAACAAAGGTAACGAAAGGTGAATTTAAAAAATCAGTGAAATGTGAATTACATTAAAATTTAATTTTATAATAAAATATGAGTGAAAATATTTTATGGAATATGAGATCTACTATTATAAATTATAAAATTCAAATGTGACAAATTTTACGAAATGGACAGCTATGAAAATATGTGCCAAATTTTTGTGGATGAAGAAAGTACTAATGGATTAATGTGTGTATGCTCTCCTAAAGTATACTATCTCCGTTTTTAAAAAATAGAAACATTTAAGATGACACGGGTTATAATGCACAATTTATAAAGTAAGTGAGAAAAATTGGTATATTAAGATAAAGACGAAGAAAATTGGATAAAGTAAGCGAGAGAGAGAGGGAAAAAGTGGTAGAAGTAGTATTAAGAGCATTAGCAATGGTTGGGCCCTCTCATAGGGCCTTTTTTATTATTATTTCCACGTCATCATTTTTTGAAAGGGTCTATCTTTCCCACAATGGAAAGCCTCTCCCATAGGATCCTCCCTTTTCTATTTCATTTCCACATCATCATTATTTTATTATTTTGTAGCACTTCTATATTTAATTTGTTATCAAATTAAATAAATTTAAATGCAAAAAATATTAATACGCAAATCCTCGTTGTATCGCAAGATTGAAAAATAGAAAACAACGAGATGAAAAAAAAACCCCAACATTTAAAAATAAAGAAAATAACAAATAAAAATGATGGGATGATTGAAAGTAGAGGGATGGTTGAAAATGATGGGAAGTGGATGTACATCTGAAATAAATTTTGAAAATAAAAATAAAAATGAGAGGGCCGATGATCGGTGATTGGGCTCAATACGTGCATGGTTTTACTTGATTTATTGTACTAACATGATTAATAATGTGCAAAAAGAGTGGTAAATTTGAGTGTTCAGGAGTCGGAAAACGAAGAAATAGAAAGTGCAGGGTCAGCCGGATCAACTCAAGAAACGAGTGAAAACAACATGAAGAAGTGCCGAGTTGATCCACTGAAGCGGCTGAACTGATCCAGTGGAATCATGCCTCTACAATGATGAGTCACATGAGAGAGAAAGAGCAAAGGCCATTCTAGAAGGGGCGGAAATGTCAAAGGCAAAATGGGCTTAACCTAGGGATTTAAGCCCAACATGCGCTCTATAAATACAGAGAGATTGCATGAGTTCCAATATCGATCATCACTCACCAACTTCACTAACTCAAGTTTTAGATTAGTTATGGAGTAATTTAGTAGCTGCCGAGGGGTCACCATTCCACTTTCAAGCTTTCATGCTCTCAACTCTTCTTCCTCACCAAGGGAGACGAGGCCAGATCCGTGAAGAAGTCCTTTAGCTCATCATCTGTGCAGTCTTTTGAGGATTTTGAACAATTTACCTTCTATTATTTTCATCGCTTTCGTAGTTCTTAATTTTAATCATGTTTTTCTCTTAGTCGCTACTTAGTTTATTTCGTTTTGCTGATCGATTTGCGCAAGAATTTTGTTCTTGTTCCTTTGTTTTTGTCGAAGATCTTGAATGAAATGGAGTTTTTGATGCAAGCCTGGTTAGATCTAGTGTTTTCAGTATTGATTGCTTTTGTTCGCTTTGGATCTGCTCTTTTACTGCTTTTCCGTAGGTAGATTTAAGTTTATGTTCTTTAACTTGTATGATTTACTTTCATTTAGCTTAGATCCGCTTTCGTTAAATGAAATTTTCATGGATCTGTGTTATTTTGCAATGTTTTCATGTTTCACATTGATGCTCTGTTTTGGTTTCCGTTTCTGCTCCATTCGGTACCTTAGATTAGAAGTAAAAGGTAGTTAGTAGAAACCACTGTCATCGTCACCTTTTCCTTTATTGTCAGCTTTTCCGAGTGCGCACGGATGTGTCAGTGGTCCCTTGTACTTTTTATCATT
Source organism: Salvia hispanica (assembly GCF_023119035.1). NCBI lineage: Eukaryota > Viridiplantae > Streptophyta > Magnoliopsida > Lamiales > Lamiaceae > Salvia > Salvia hispanica. The sequence continues at coordinate 20,792,680 of NC_062970.1, forward strand.
GTCGTTTTCAGTTTAGTTTATCCAGTCAAGTCAGTAGTTTAGAAGGTTCATTCATTTAGTCTAAAACCCTAAAAATTAAAGCGTGGCCGCAGCTGACCCTTCCAAATGTCTCGTTCTCAACTCCAACCGCATCCATCTCTGAGGGATTCGACCCTTACTTCCCAATGCTAGCTTAATAGTGTAGTGGGGTTTAGGTTTTGAACACCCTCCTCGTCTTTGTTCACACACAACGATCGTAGTAGTCGCCCAGCTTGAACAAGTCACAGTTTAATTTATCAGGTAGTGTGTATTACGTGTTTTAAATTTACTTGTGAAAAGAGGCAAAATGAGCAGTTTTCAATCGGCCCTTCCTACACAATGGAGGGCCGATCGAAGGGCCCTTCTCATCAGCATAGACCGATACAACGACCTATTGGGGCAGAGGGGAGGGGGACGATAGAGGCCGATGGGAAGGCCATGTCATACAATAAGATATATCTAAAATAAAGTAAATTATTTATAATCTTAATTAGACATAAAAAATTAAATTCATATAATTTCCATATTCAAGATTAGGTAGAATATAATTTTATATTATTTAATGTAATCTTATATATATCAATCTTGTTAAGGATTCTAGATATATATAATAATTAGAAAACTATTAAATTATTCTTATCTATATCATCTAGGATATAAAATATTCCATAGATATAGAAAATAATCAAAATATTCCTAAAATCTAGGGAAATCTTCCCAAAATATTTTATTTTATTAAATAATATTATTTTTAATGATATCTTTTAATTTATGAATTAAATAATCATTAAAATAATCTTCCATCGTTATCTTGTTGTTCGAGGTTTGCACGTATCAACACGACGAAGATTCGCCGAAGATAAGCTCACCGGAATGGCGAATTCGCCGTCCAGCCTTCCCCGGCGTTAGCGTGCGCGAGGCGCGCCGCTTCCTCTTCCCTCTCCGGCGTGAAGACACCGCTACTCCCTCCGTCGTGACCAACCAGCCCGCGGCTGTCGCCGCGATGCTCCGGCAGATATCCTTGCCCGGCATCAACCTGCCATGAACCAGCAGCAACCGCACGTGGCGGTGCGGCTTCTGTCCGGCGTGGCACTCTTTAGGGTCGACTAGGGTTTCGTTTTAGGGTTAGGGTTAGGGTTGTCGTGGCAGAAAGAAGCTGCTACTCTCGGACGAGCAGCGAGCTTGTTCTCCCTCCACCACCGTTGATCCGCCGTCGGCTTCAAGGAATATCGGCACCGCGGTCTCGTCGGCGGCATGGACGAGCCCATGCTCGTGTTCACGTCACCGCGTGATCGCATCGATCCTTCCTTGATCGGCGCGATTTCCAGGCAGCACCGGGACCGGCGATTATTCTCCGGCGGTGCGCACGAGACCATCCTCGTCAGTGCATCGTCGGTCGATCGCCTCCCATGCTCCCACTCAATTCGACATCCCTCTCCGACCGCGTATAGTGCGATTCGTCCCGGCGCAAGCGCCGACGAATTGCACATCTCATATGATCGAATAATTCAAGTTCTTTGATTCGATAGTTCTTGAGTTCATCATGCATAAAAATAAACAATAAAATACAAGAACATGCTTCGAAATCAAATAACACATGCATACATGATTTTCGCGAAATTTAAATCCAAATAACCAGAGCCAAAGACTGGCTCTGATACCAATTGATGGAACTGGCAGCAGAAGCGGTGCGAAGGATTAACATAATTTACCAATTATTAATCGCACAAATAAATCACATAATAATCAGATCTATTTAGCGGATTATTTAGACAAAATCTATTCGCGTAATTCTCACATGTATCATGCTCATAACTTGAATTAATCATGCTTTAAGAATATTGAAACCTAAAACATGCTTTTCTACGGAGCAGAAATAATACCTAATTAATTCTCCAAAGAATTGAAGATGGCTAGCGCTTCTTCTCCACGTGACGCTTTGAATACTAGACCACAAATTTTCTCTCTGGTTCCCAAACTGTACTCCGATATCAGTGTGGGCTGATCTCACCAGAATACTAGGACTTAAATAAAGAAGACAGAAGAAATCCTTTTCCTAATTGGAGAGAATTTCGAACTCCTCTGGTAGAGGGGAATGAAAAATTTGTGTATTCAAAATTATGATTTATGTCTCCTTTATTCTCCTATTTATATTAGGTTCCTTTTGGGCTTAGACAGGGATCTATGGAAGGTTTAGGATATGGGCTCATCCAATTTACTTTTTACTAATTAAATTGAACCCACAATTTAATATAATCTTAATTGGAATATTACGAGCAGCCACTACAGAAGTAATATTGAACTCTCCCCATCCAAATCCGAAATTATAAGTAATCCGGGTTTCCGTTTAACTTTCATTTCCCGCGCTTAAGATTAAAATGTCCATTAATTTATTAATGTCTGCTACGGACTTAATTAATTAACTTCTTATTAATTCCAAGAGTGGACTTAGCATGAAACGCTTATTTATTATTCATAGAGTAATCAAACTCCAACTAGCTAGGTTCCGAATAATAAAACCTTGTTTCACGCTCCTCTTGAGGACATTATCAAACGAGACTCTCATCGCGCACGATTCAATATAATAGCAATCCTAGCACCACTAGATATTAATCACCACTACCCAATATATCAGGATTATTGGGTTACGAAAAACCCGCATTATTTGATAAGTCAAAGTAATGCATAATCAATACCGTATGCTCAATGCTAACCTACATTGATTAAGAAACAAAATATTTATCAATACCTCGCCTTTCAGTAGATAGCCCAAGGACAAGCCTTGCTGTTATATCCGTTTAGTGCTATACCACACCAATGTCATCTTATTTCAGTAAGGCTTATAAATATGTGGACTGACATTACAACCTTTCACGATGGGTAGTCTAATTCCTTCTAGGTTTTGAAATTCTTCTTTTTCTTTGTTTAGGATTGAACGTGTTACCTTAAAGTGGACGCCGCCCACAACCGATCTACTAAAACAAAGACTTAGACTTTGTTAAGTTAACTTATACATTTAAACATGCAATTAACATCCATTAAATGTAAAAATATAACAACATTATGACAAAAATAATCTGTTTTATTACTTGAAAAATAAAATAAGAGTTTTACAGTATTCAATCACACGAAACGTGATTTCTAGTATACAAGAAAATTAGTACTCTCCCCATCCCACTTTAGGAGTCCCGGTTCACCATTTTTTATTGTCCCACTTTAGGAGCCCCAGTTGGTGTTAGAGTTTGTATACTAGAAATCATCTTTCGAGTGATTGAATACTGTTAAAACACTTATTTTATTTTCCAAAGGAATAAACAGATTATTTTAGTCATAATGTTGTTATATTTTACATTTAATGGATGTTTATTACATGTTTAAATGTATAAGTAACTTAACAAAGTCTAAGTCTTTGTTTTAGTAGACCGATTGTGGGCGTCGTTCACTTTAAGGTAACACGGTCAGTTCTGAACAAAGAAAAAGAAGAATTTCACAACCTAGATAGGCTTAGACTACCTATCATGAAAGGTTGCAATGTCAGTCCGATTATTTCTAAGCCTTACTGAAATAAGATGACGTTGATGACGAGGTCTTGTAAATTATTATTTCTTAATCAATGTACATTAACATTGAGCATACGGTATTGATTATGCACTACTTTGACTTACCAAATGGTGCGGGTTTTTCGCAACCCAATAAGCCTGGTATATTGGGTAGTGGTGATTAATATCTAGCGGTGCTAGGATTGCTATTATGTTGAATCGTGCGCGAGGTGAGTCTCGTTTGATAACATCCTCAAGAGAAGCTTGAAATAAGGTTTTATTATTTGGAACCTAGCTAGTTGGAGTTTAATTACTCTATGAATAATAAATAAGATTTTCTTGCTGAGTCCTCTCTTGGAATAAATAAGATATTAATTAATTAAGTCCATAGCAGACAATAATTAATTAATGGATGTTTCTATCTTAAGCGCGGGAAATAAATATCAAGTAATGGAAACCCGAAGTACTTATAATTTCGGATTTGGATGGGGAGTGCAATATTACTTCTGTAGTGGCTGCTCATAATATTCCAATTATAAGCTTATATTAAATTGGGTTTAATTTAATTAGTAAAAAGCTAATTGGAGGAGCCCATATCCAAAGCCTTCCATAGATCCCTGTCTGGGCCCAATATGTGACTTATTATAAATAGGAGAATAAAGGAGACAGAAAACACAACTTTTGTTATTACTCAAAATTTTCGTCCCTCTCTCTTTCTAGCAAGGGACGATTTTTCCTCTTCTTCGAGGGATAGGTTTTCCGTCTTCTTTATTTAAGTCCTAGTATACTGGTGAGATCAGCCCACCCTGATATCAGTTTACAGTCCGGGAACCAGACAGAAGATCCGTGGTTTTGTACTAAAGATCTTCACGTGGAGAAGGCGCTAGCTATCTTCGATTCTTTGGAGAATCATCAAGGTATAATGGCTAAACCGTAGAAAAGCATGTTTTAGGTTTCAATTAATTTAAAGCATGTTTTATTTGAGTTATGAGCATGATACATGTGATAATTACGCGAATAGAATTTGTCTAAATAATCTGCTAAATAGATCAGAATTATTATGTAATTGATTTATGTGAGCGCTTCCGCTGCCAACCCCTTCAATTGGTATCAGAGCCAGTCTTTGGCTCTGATTATTTGGATTTAAATTTCGCGAAATTCATGTATGCATGCGTTTTTGTTTTCGAAGCATGTTCTTGTTTTTAGTTGTTATATTTTTATGCATGATGAACTCAAGAACAATCGAAACAAAGAACTCAAATATTTGGAACGCACGAGACGTGCGATTCGTCGGCGCTTGCGCCGAGACGAATCGCGCTACATGCGATCCAATTAGGGTTGTCGAGCGAGTGGGAGCGAGGGAGGTGATCGGCCGGCGACACGCAGATGAGGGTGGACTCGTGCGTGACGCCGGCGAGACCGCCGGTCCCGGAATGCCTCGAGAATCGCGGCTGAAGAGTAGGAGCATTGCAGCGATCAAGCGGCGACGTGAAAACGAGCATGGGCTCGTCCACGCCGCCGGCCAGACTGCAGCGGCAATTCTCCAGTCCTCACGGCGTTCGATGGTGGTAACCATTGACGGAATTCGCTGCTCGTCCGAGAGCAGTGGCGGTTCTACTGGCAACAAACCCTAACCCTAACCGAACCCTAACCCTAGTCGAACCTCGGCCGATCGTCGCTGAACCGAGAGCTGCAACACCGTATGCGGCGGCTGCTGGTTCCGGCGAGGACGAACGGCAGCGGATGAAGTTCTCCGGAGAAACGTGGCAACCGTCGCGCGTCGGCTGACATCGACGGAGGGAGCGCGACGACGCAGCTTGCACCGTCGCGATGCATGGCGTTTTCACGCCAGAGAAGTAGGGCGGAAGCTTTTTCCGGCGAGGGCTGGACGGCCAACCGCCGTTCCGGCAAGACCTTCGTCGGAAATCTCGTCGTCGTTGATCGTGCGAACCTCGATCACGAGATAACGATGAAATATTATTTTAATGATTATTTGATTCCTAAATTAAAAGATATCATTAAAATATTATTATTTAATGGAAATAAAATATTTTGGGAAGATTTCCCTAGATTTTAGGAATATTTAGATTATTGACTATATCTATGGAAATAAATATATTTATTTTATTCCTAGATGATATGGACAAGAATAATTTAATAGTTTCCTAATTATATTATATATCTAGAATCCTAATAAGGATAGATATGTAGGATTTTATTAAATAATAAAATATAATATTATTCTCTTCCCAATCTTAAATAAGGAATTAATTTAAGTTTATTTATTCATGTCAGTCAAAGATATAAATAATTAATTATTTTAGATAAATCTTATAGAAGACATGAATATGGATTAAACTTTAGTAATTAATATATTATCCTTTAATAAGATGTTTAAAAGATTATAAAAGATTTAATTATCCAGTCAATTAAATACCAACAGAATTTAATTAAGCCTTTAATCTGCACTAAGGCTAAGGATAATTAATGAAAAACCATAACTTAAATATCTAAGCGATAATTACGAACTAAGTTTGTATATGGTCTCCATCGATTGGTCCACAACTTATGAAGCTAATTTCTAAATCTTATCGCCACCCATGCTGTGGGGACAATAATCCTAAGAAATAGCAAGTTCATATAGGTGGACTTCTCATATGTAAATAGTGTGGACTAGAAAGTAGTTTCCAATATTATCGCCACCCATGCTGTGGGGACAATAATCCTAAGAAATTACAAGTTTCAGAAGTTCAAATAGAATTTACGAGATAGTTTGGTCTTGTTATCAACGCATGAGCATTGTTATGGGAGTGTGTTGTAGAAACGAGATTCTGTAATGCTAAATCTGATGTTTGTGCTTAGGCAACATTTGGTTTTCGTGGTTAATCGAGACTCAATTTCATCACATAAGTTTATGACAAATAGTAAATATTATGTTTTGCAGTGCAAACTAAATCGTCAACATGTCACTCAATCCTCTTTCTGCAATTCTTAAAGAAAACAAACTCGAGGGCCAAAATTACATAGAATGGAAACAAAATTTGGACATCGTTCTCACGGCTGATGAGTACAAGTTTGTGCTCACTACTCCACGGCCCCCAGTGCCGGCGGCTAACGCCGCGCAGGCAGTGCGAGATGCGCATAGACGGTGGCATAAGGCGAATGAGATGGCTAAGTGTTATATGTTGGCCTCCATGTCAACAGTGCTTAGACATCAGCATGCCGCCATGGCTACTGCCGCCGATATTATGCAAAATCTCACAAATCTCTTTGGTACTCAGAATCGAACGGCTAAGTCTCAAGCCTTTCGGAGTATCATGTGCAAGACTATGAAGGAAGGCTCGTCTGTGCGGGACCATGTCCTCGAGATGATGAGCCACCTCAATCAAATTGAGGTTTTGGGAGGTGTCATTGATGCCGAGTCCCAAGTTACTATCATCCTTCAGAGTCTGCCCCCTAGCTTTCAGCAGTTCAAGCTCAATTTTGAGATGAACAAGAGAAATTACACCTTGGCTGAGTTGTTGACTGAACTTCAGTCGGCAGAGGATCTCATGAACCAAGCTAAGGCTGCGATGGTTAGTTCGTCACATCGTTCCTCTGGCCCTAGGCCTGGCGCAGGAAAGAAGAAAGTGACGAACCAGGTCACACCTAAGGAAGCTAAGGGAAAGAGAAAGAGGAGGTCGGGAAAGAAGCAAACAGGAAAGTGTTTCAAGTTGTGGAGAGAAGGGGCATTGGAAGACAGACTGCCCTAAAAAGGGCAAGGCTACAGGTATGCACCAAGCTCTAGTTGTCAAGTCATGTTTGGCTTCGACTTCATCTCATACTTGGGTTATAGACACTGGTGCGACTGATCATATTTGTTTTGATCCTGATCTAATGCAGGTGACAAGAAGGCTATATGATGGAGAGATCGAAGTCCAGCTAGGCGACGCTACTAAAGTGGCGGCCGTTGCAGTGGAGAGACGTTTATTTGCATTTTAGTAGTGATAGATTTTTGTTTATGAAGAATGTTTTGTTGATACCTTCTTTTAGAAGAAATTTAATTTTAGTTTCTAAATTGGTTTTTGATGGATATTCGATTTCTTTTAATGACAGTTGTGTTATTAAGAAAGATGGTTCTTATATCTGTCGTGGTATCATGGAAAACAATCTGTACACAATCATATCTACACAATTTAATAATCGCAAATTAGAACTCAATAATGCATCGAAAATTTCAAAGAAAAGAAAGGAACCTTCAAGTTCAATGAACGAAACGTACTTATGGCACCTTAGACTTGGTCATGCCAACCAAAGGAGGATTCAAACTCTCGTGGATCAAGACCTTCTTAAAGGACTAGATACTGAATCATTTTCCACGTGTGAATCCTGCTTGGAAGGCAAGATGACTAAGAGACCTTTTAGGGTGAAAGGTAATAGGGCCAAGGAAGTACTAGAACTCATTCATACTGATGTGTGTGGACCAATGTCAACCGAGGCAAGAGGCGGCTTTCGCTATTTCATCACTTTTATTGATGATTACTCGAAAGTTGGATATGTTTATTTGATGCGCTTTAAGTCTGAAGCTTTTGACAAGATCAAGGAGTTTAAGGCTTATGCTGAGACGCATCATGGAAAACATATCAAAAGCCTGCGATCTGATCGCGGAGGCGAATACCTCAGTGCCGAGTTTTTGGACTACTTATCGGTAGAGGGAATTGAATCCCAACTGACTGTGCCGGGCACACCCCAGCATAATGGCGTAGCTGAAAGAAGGAACATGACCTTGTTAAACATGGTCCGATCGATGATGAGTTATGCACGACTGCCTATTTCGTTTTGGGGACATGCCTTGCTTTCCGCGAGCCATATTTTAGACAATTTACCGTCAAAATCTGTTCCTGCCACTCCATATGAGTTGTGGAATGGGCGCAAGCCCAATCTAGAGCATCTCAAGATATGGGGGTGTCCAGCTCATGTTTTGGAAAAGAATCCAACTATGCTGGATTCAAGGACAGAGGTATGCTTGTTTATAGGATACCCCAAAGGATCGAAAGCTTATAAATTCTATAGTCTTCGAGACAAGAAAGTCATTGTGAGTACTCACGCGACATTCTTAGAGGAAGACTTTGTTATGAATCATAAACCCAGCAGTGAGGTGGCTCTTGAAGAGCTCACTTCAGTCACAAGTTCCATTAACCAAGAACAAGTACCTATAGTACAACCAATTCCCGAACCTTCAACTTCTATACCTAATGTTGTAGTGACGCGCCGCAGTGGGAGGGTCTCTCATGAGCCCGAAAGGTACATTAGTTTGGGAGAATCTATGGATCACTCCTCGGACAGCAATGTACTAGATCCCTGGAATTTTGCAGAGGCGCAGGCGGATGTCGATCATTGCCAATGGGTAAGTGCAATGGATTCGGAACTACAATCTATGATAGACAAAGACGTCTACGATTTATCTGTACTACCCGAAGGCTGTACTACCATTGGGAGTAAGTGGATATACAAACGTAAATGTGGACCCGATGGAGGAGTGACATCCATTTATCTCAAGAGATGTGTCCTAAGACAGCATCTGAGATAGCAGAGATGAGAAGGATACCATACGCTTCGACAGTTGGTAGTCTCATGTATGCTATGCTTTGTACAAGGCCTGATATTTGCTTTGCTGTTGGCATGGTAGCAAGATATCAGTCAAATCCGGGCCAAGGACATTGGACTGCAGTAAAGAACATACTCAAGTACCTTAAACGGACTAAGGACTATGTTCTAGTTTACAAAGCAGGCGAGCTATGTCCTTTGGGATATACTGATTCAGACTTTCAAGCTGATCAAGACTCGAGGAAATCTACTTCTGGTTATGTGTTTACCTTAGGAAGTGGAGCCGTAATTTGGAAGAGTGTAAAGCAGAAATGCATTGCAGACTCTACCATGGAAGCCGAATATGTGGCCGCTTCGGAGGCTGCAAAGGAGGCTGTATGGCTCAAGAACTTTCTTATGGACTTAGGTGTGGTTACGAATCTGCCCAAGAGCATCACCATTTATTGTGACAATTCTGGTGCTGTGGCAAATTCGAAGGAACCAAGAGCTCACAAAGCGAGCAAACACATAGAGAGGAAGTATCATATCATTTGAGATATAGTGCAGAGAGGAGACATACAAGTGGTCAAGATTGCGTCAGAGAACAACCTGGCAGATCCCTTTACAAAGGCATTGGCGGTCAAACCGTTCGAGCGCCATGTAGAAGGAATGGGAGTTCGACTCGCTCGAGACCTCAACTCGCTTTCAGTATAAGTGGGAGAATTAGACGTAGTGCACAATTTTTTTGTATACTCGAAAGCTGTTTTGAGTATAAGTGGGAGATTGTTAGAGTTTGTATACTAGAAATCACCTTTCGAGTGATTGAATACTGTTAAAACTCTTATTTTATTTTCCAAAGAAATAAACAGATTATTTTTGTCATAATGTTGTTATGTTTTACATTTAATGGATGTTTATTACATGTTTAAATGTATAAGTAACTTAACAAAGTCTAAGTCTTTGTTTTAGTAGATCGGATGGGGGCGTCGTTCACTTTAAGGTAACACGGTCAGTTCTGAACAAAGAAAAAGAAGAATTTCACAACCTAGATAGGCTTAGACTACCTATCATGAAAGGTTGCAATGTTAGTCCGATTATTTCTAAGCCTTACTGAAATAAGATGACGTTGGTGTGGTATAGCACTGAATGGATCTAACAGCGAGACAGTCTTTATGTTATCTACTGAAAGACGAGGTCTTGTAAATTATTATTTCTTAATCAATGTACATTAGCATTGAGCATACGGTATTGATTACGCACTACTTTGACTTACCAAATGGTGTGGGTTTCTTGCAACCCAATAAGCCTGGTATATTGGGTAATGGTGATTAATATCTAGCGGTGCTAGGATTGCTATTATGTTGAATCGTGCGCGAGGTGAGTCTCGTTTGATAACATCCTCAAGAGAAGCTTGAAATAAGGTTTTATTATTCGGAACCTAGCTAGTTAGAGTTTAATTACTCTATGAATAATTAAAAAGATTTTCTTGTTGAATCCTCTCTTGGAATAAATAAGATATTAATTAATTAAGTCCATAGCAGACAATAATTAATTAATGTATGTTTCTATCTTAAGCCCGGGAAATAAATATCAAGTAATGGAAACCCGAAGTACTTATAATTTCGGATTTGGATGGGGAGTGCAATATTACTTCTGTAGTGGTTGCTCGTAATATTCCAATTATAAGCTAATATTAAATTGGGTTTAATTTAATTAGTAAGGAGCCCATATCCAAAGTCTTCCATAGATCCCTATCTGGGCCCAATATGTGACTTATTATAAATAGGAGAATAAAGGAGACAGAAAAACACAACTTTTGTTATTACTCAAAATTTTCGTCCCTCTCTCTTTCTAGCAAGAAGACGATTTTTCCTCTTCTTCGAGGGATTGGTTTTCTGTCTTCTTTATTTAAGTCCTAGTATAATGGTGAGATCTGCCCACCCTGATATCAGTTTACAGTCCGGGAACCAGACAGAAGATCCGTGGTTTTGTACAAAAGATCTTCACGTGGAGAAGGCGCTAGCTATCTTCGATTCTTTGGAGAATCATCAAGGTATAATGGCTAAACCGTAGAAAAGCATGTTTTAGGTTTCAATTAATTTAAAGCATGTTTTATTTGAGTTATGAGCATGATACATTTTGATAATTACGCGAATAGAATTTGTCTAAATAATCTGCTAAATAGATCAGAATTATTATGTAATTGATTTATGTTAGCGCTTCCGCTGCCAACCCCTTCAGTTGGAATATTCCATAAATGGTAATAGGCCTCACACTCCACTAACCTTTTTCCACTGACATTTTATTATAAAACTGATACTTTCCGTTCCTGAAAATTGTCACCTATTTTCATTATCGTCCGTCCCTAAAAATTTGTCAGCTTTCATTTTTACCATTTTTGTTAGTGGATCCTACATTCCACTAACTCATTCAAACTCACATTTTAATATAAAACTAATATATAAAAGTAGGACCCACATGTCACCAACTTTTTCAACCCACTTTCTATTACATTTCTTAAAACCCGTGCCGGGTCAAATGGTGACGAATTATTAGGGACGGAGGGGTATATAAAAGTAGGACCCACATTCAACTAAAATTTTTCACCAATTTTCGTACTCGAATGAGACACCTAAAATGGGACGGAGAGAGTACAACTTATCAGGAATCTTAAGTTTTAAGTATTTAATGTAGTGGAGTACAATTTATTATTACTATTATTATTATTATTATTATTATTATTATTATTATTATTATGCTTATTTAAAATAATAAATTGATTAAATTTTTTAAATAATTTAAAATTATAAATCATACTTAAGTTTAATATAATAAATAACAAATTCCAATATTATTATTATGGTATTTATAATTTTTATTATCATAGTAATAACTACTCCTTTCGTCCACGAATAGGAGTCCCGTTTTTTCATTTTAGTTCGTCCACGAATAGGAGTCTCGGTTCATAATTACCATAAATGGCAAAGAGACTACACATTCCACTAACCTATTCCACTCACATATCATTTAAAACTAATGTATACAAGTGGGACGCTTATTCCACTAACTTTCTTCCACTCACTTTTCTTAACATTTCCTAAAATCCGTGTCGGATAGAAATGAGACTCCTATTCGTGGACGGAGGGAGTAATAGTTACATCCACCTTTTTCTCTTTTTAATTAAATATTGAATCCTCTTTCTCTCTCATGTTAATACTTACACTCACCTTTTTCTAGCTCTAATTAAACACACTCAATAATTCCTAAAATTATGTGTCGACTAACAAACGTATCATCTTAGCCGGAACGAAGAGAGTAATAGTTACATATCTGGCAAAGACCAACCTAAGGGCTTGTTCGCTTAGGCATATTTAATTTCGAATGAACTAAAACTAGATCAGTTATGTGGGGAGTATGGCCCACCAACATGGAGATGAATACAGTGTTCAGTGAGTCCGATTGGCATCATATTTGGGCCTTAGAGCATTCACAATGGAAGGGCCCTCCCAGAGGGCCTATCTCCCTGCAATAGAAAGGCCCTTTCAAAGGGCCCGTCCCACTTCCATTTCATTTCCACATCATCACTATTTTGTGTTATTTTTTTTTCGCATTTCTATATTTAATACTACACCCGTCCCAAGTTACTTGAGTTGTATTCCATTTTAGGTTGTCCCAAGTTAATTGAGTCATTTCTTTTTTTGGTTTAAAACAAAACATATAATTTCACTTACTTTATTCTTTCTTTTACTTTACTCTCTCTTCTTTCTCTTATATTCTCTCTTCTACTTTATTTTATTCACTAAACACAACTTTCTTAAATCTCGTGCCGAAAAGAAACGCCTCAAATAACGCGACACGGAGGGAATATATTTTCAAATTAAATAAATTTTTTTAAATACAAAAATATTAATACGCAAATCTCTGTTTTATTACAATACTTGTGGAGTATTGATCGGCCCTTCTTCCAGCTGTGGGGCCTATCATCGGCCAAGGCCGATCAATTGGCCAAAAGGGATAGAGAAGCAATGGTTGTGTTTTGGCCGTTCTTTGGCCCTTCTTCCGCAATGGTTGGCTGATAAGGGTCGGTCTCAAGGCCTAGAGATCGGCCCAACCAAGTGAGTGCTCTTATTCCCAGTGCTACCCTTTAAACAAGGTCTACATCAGTGGCATGATCATTCTTCAAGGTCAAGAGAAGGTCTTTCTTTCACAATCAAACAACGATGTCAACAAGCAATACACAAAGCTCACCTCACCCCCAAACAAGCCGACCGTTTCATCCTCGCCTTCCGGAACTGGCTCTCCCGACACGGCAATAGCTAGCCCTAGTGGTTTGGCGGCACTGGCGCCAACCTGCCACTTCTATCAACCGTACTCTCCAAACGTCGGGTACTAATCCATCAATCAATTCAATATCCAAAATTGGATTAGTAATAAACTAAATCTCAATTCCTCTCTGATGCTAGACAGATACAAGCAGCACACTCAAATGGTCATCGTGTAAGAACGCACACAACATGTTCGAGAAATTTCAAAAGCTTTTTATCGAAGCAGCCATCGTATCGGTAACCACAACCGGAATTCCTTCCAACTTCCAGCGGCGAATCATCATTGGAGGATGGATTTATTTTCTAATTCAGATGGAACTTGATCGTAGGACAACTTGAGTCGATCCATGGTTCCATCTGAATTATAAAAAAAAATTCATTCTGATTCCATCGGAGGACAACTTGAATCGACCCATGGTTTACCATCCTCGATGGAATGTTGTGTTGTACGTCACCACTGAATGTCGAAAGAGAGCTCTCCGCGGAATTAGGGGGGGGCCTTTTTTGTGAAAAAAATATACACCAATTTGGGAAAATTCAATTTAAGTTGGGGGTAAATAAGCCATTTGATGTATAATTCATCCGTAACATGATCTCGGATATGTATATCACAAATTTGAAAAAAAAATATTCTGGACGAAAATGAAAGCTAAAATGCGAGCCTTGCAATTTTACTTGGCTTTACAAGATTGCTAACACATTATCTGAATACATGAAATTCATCAGATATAAGCCCATAACTAAGGGTGCTTAAACAGTTCTCCGGTTCTCGGTTAAGGGTTTAGGGTTTAGGGTTTAGGGTTTAGCCGATTAATAAAGAATCCAAAACCGGATTTTCTGGTTCCGGTACCGGTTCCAGTTCAGAACCAGAACCGACCGGTTCCTAACCGGGAACTGGATTATAATTCAATTATTTTTTTTATAATTTAATATACCAATAAATCTAATTTAATTGAATTAATTTTGAATTAAAATAAAATAATTTGAAACATTGAGTGATTTTTAGATTTAAACAGTGTTAGATTTGCGAGCTCTATTTTCTAGAGTATTTAAAATGTTTAAACCGCGATACATTGAATCTACAATTATTTCCCTAATCCATTTTTTATGAACTAACTACAACGAGCATGACATAATAAGTTTGTTTTTTTGGTTTTCAAAAGAACTTATACAAATACAATATCGTTTCATATGTTAAAAATTTAACTTTATAACAAATTTATGCAACAATTCATTTAACATACGATTTTAACCTATTTGTGAATAATTTATTAACTGTTCCGTTATAAACCAAACAGTTACAACAAGATCAATTAGTATTGAAAATTCCAATGAATATTTGTTTAACCAAAAAGGGAAAATGGAATTCAATTTTAAAACTCAATTTTTTAAAAATGTGCTAAAGTTTAGAACTCCTATTTTTGTATTAAAAAATTGTTAATATAAACTAGTCCGACCTACTACACTTGTCATCACTCTTATCCATATATGAATATTATTAAATTTTGGTTTGTATTTTTGTGTATTTATTTGAATTTTTAGGTATTATTTGTTATATTTCTAGATGTTGGATTATTATTTTTTTAGTATTGAACTATTTAAAATTATAAATAAATTCGGATTAAAATTACACATCGGTTCTGGTTCGGAACCGAAATCGACCAGTTCTTAATTTATGAGAATTTTAAAACTGGTAAACCGATCAATTGGTCCGATTAGAACCGGAACCGGCCGAATAAGCATACCTACCCATAATCGCCTATTTCATGGAAGGTGAACACCTCCTAAGTATTGGACATTAATTCATCTCCATCTATGCCGTTAATTTTTAGGAAGTCCCAAATGTAAACACTTATTTTCATAAAAATAATGTTTACAATTTTAATACAGCCCTATTTATTAGCTCTTTATTAAGTGATCATCAAAATAAAAATGGAGATATCAGATTTTTTTCGTACGTAGGAGTATAATTATATTTCCCAATATCCTTGTAAAAATTGCCATAAGCGCGGCCAGAGTATTTCCATTTAACCAACACGTTAAAATCCAGTCTCATACAAGTTAATTCTCGACTCAGATTCCTAAATTTTGAAGATTGAAAGAATTCCAAAATTTGACTAATCCGTGGAATTTAAGGGTGACTTAATTACATGTTGCAAGACAAAGTGCCAAGGTTTCATCATTATAAGTTGGCTAAAGCTTATAACTTCGAATGCAATTTTGCCATATAAATTTTGAACGTTTACTCCCTTCTGCCATCTTGTATTACTACCTCCATCTCACAATATTGGGTTGGGAAAAAACAGTGAAATATGAAACCCATATTTTTCATATTGATTTTATAATAAATGTTAGCGAACTGATTTAGTGAAATGAGATCCATTTACCATTTATGATAAAAGTGAAACAAGACTCTTACCGCGGGATGAACCAAAATGATAAAATGTGACTCTTATTGTGGGACGGAGGTTGTACAAGAATTGTGAACCATTAAATCATACTTTCAACTGTGTTCCAAGTCTAAATTTTCTTCTAGTACTCCATCGTCCGCCATTAACAGTCTCAACTTACCATTTTAGTGCATCCGTCATTAGGAATCCCAATTCATTTTACTATAAATGGGTATGTAGACCCTACATTCAATTAACGCATTTCCCTCACATTTTATTATAAAACTATTATAAAAAAAATGGATCCATATTCCCCTTTCTTTGTTTCTAAATGGAACTCCTAATGACGGACAGAGAGAAAACATCTGCCCCCTTCTAGAAGTGGGCTTAGACTTGGGCCGGGTCAAAACCCGATAAAAATAAGATAGTAAATGGGAGCACTTTATTTACGAAGCAATGAATGACAGCGGCTTCTTAAAATCATTGAAGGAAACAACCCAAAACGATTGTTTTAGACTATGTGTAGCCAAAAAAAAAAGTTGCAAAAATATAGCAATTCTTGAATCTAAGGAAAATAAGAAGTTATGCAAAAATAAGTCGAAATATGGTTTGCCTAGAGTTGAAGTTCATCTTCTAAACAACGAAGACAAAGGGGAGCATAATTTTAGACGCCTATAGTGTGTTATGTATAAGATGATCTACCAAGTAATCAAGATACTCATACTTACCTGAGGGATACAAATAATCCTACTTTCCGCTCGATTCAGCGCCATGCAAAAAAGTTCTTGTAGGCGATGGTAGGCTATAACGAGCCCGCCCACCTGCTCTGATCCCATTTCATGTAGTATATATGTACAGATGTGACGAGGATATTACTGGAAGATTCAGCGTCGGAGTCCAACCCTAATGCTGCTCGTGCTTCACACGTGCCTTCAATATTCCGGGAAGCGGGGATGAGTTTGGAGGCCTACTCGAGATGCTTGACCCGGAAGGATGAGGTCCTTGAGTTCGGTAGCTAGTCACCATGCTGCAGCTCTCGCCTCCATCTGAAGGGATATTTTGGGCAGTGCCATCGTTTCTCGACTTTTCAGCGAATTTCATTGCCTTGAGGACATAGTTATCGTCGTGTAGCTCAAAGGGAGTGCTGCAGTTGAGACATAATTATAGAATGGAAAAATGGAATATCGAGATTCTTGAAAGTATACTAGTCAATTAATAATTAAAATGTGACTTCACACCACCCAATAATAATAATGTAATTGAGTTTCCTTACCTATTGAAATCAAAATGCACCAGTTGCATGTCTTCAGATATTTCCACCTCCACAGTAGCGTGAGGACGAGTCTACAGTTTTACCAAATCAACGAGAAGCATTAGATTCACTTAGAAAAACACACCTTTTCGAGGTACAAACATCAGCATCATCTAGCAGTTTTAGGGAAAAAAACTACAAGCATAGTCATGGGTTTGAAAGCAAAAGATAATGCAGCTCAGTCGAGTATAGTTCAAGAGCAATAGTTTCTTTCAGAAAACACCATTACGGTTTAATTTGAGTTCAAGTGATTCCTCCCTAAAAGTCATAAATATGAGTTACACTTGGACCGAATAAAGAATGTAACTTTTCTATGACTTTTAAATGGTTGGAAGGGCTTTTGGCTGAAACTGACATAGGTACACTTCCAAAATATACTCAGTAGTAATGTTTGAATGCATGTACAAAACCTATAAAGACAACTATTACTCTAACACCAGTTTCGGTTGTCTTTATTGTAAATCGCAAGCAAGAAAATCTCTGCAAAACATCACTCAACTCTACCTGGACCAATATAAAAGGCAATGCAACTCCACCAGTCGGAGTGTTTCCTGAACCATATAGTTGCTTATTGCGCTGTATGAGGTTTTGAAGGCCAACGTACTGTAACAGAACATAGGGCATTAAAGAATTAGTTATGGGACTACTCAAGAATATATTATACACACACCCATGAATCATAACCACTTACTTGTTCCTCCAATTCTTCCAGATATGCTGCTTTCTTTTCAATTCGGCTTCGAACTCCAAGGCGTTCAGTCTGCAATTAATCATTCACCAACTGAGATTGGATTCACAGGAGTAGAAAATTAATCTGGCTTTGACATGATAAACGGGACGTGGAATGAGAGAAGGATGGTAAAAGGAACAGAGAACACTAACCTTCAGTTCTTCAATGTCGTCCAAACTAGTCCGGGGAAGACCCTTCCACTGTATATCCTTTTTATCTTTAGAGATTATATCCATTGCCATCAGCACATTCAAAGCATCATAAACCCTCCGACGAATGTTTTTCTCATCGTATTGTTGCTGTGACTGTATTTCGCAATCAGAATCAAGTATAGGTTTCACAACCAATAAACACATATAAATCATGATTAAGTACCTGATCTGGAGATGCAAGACTATTGTTGGGATCAGAAAATTCAGCAACGAGCTCATCAGCCACCTAGAATTGCATATTTTAAGTCAGATTAGATATTAAACATCAGCATACTTAAATTAACATTGGACTAAATACAATAAACCGATATCAAAAAGTGGATCCAGAATTGTTAAGAAAGAAAACAAATAGTACTCCCTCCGTCCCAACTAAGTTCAGTCAAGACTTTTGAGCACAGAGATTAAGAAATTGTGGTAAAAAGTAGGAGAGAGGAATAAAGTAGGAAAGATAAAGAGACAGTAAAGTAGGTGATGGAATAAAGTTATGATGATTGGATGTTTTGTTTTTTGTCAAAAAAAAGGAAATGAATCAACTAAGTTGGGACATCCCAAAAAGGAATACGACTCAACTTAGTAGGGACAGAGGGAGTGGCTATAAATTAAGAAAAATCGTGCTTCTGTAGCATAAGGAATAGGGAACGAAACAAGTGGTATTTACTAACCAAAGATTGAAAAGAAAAGATCAAACCTCGTTATAAGTAGTTCTTCCTTTGCTTTCCACTTTCTCGCAAACTATCCACAAGAAGAAAAGTTAATACCATGTAATTTTTACTGATAGCATATTCCAAGACCCTTAAAATTCACTCTTCAAAAGCACAAAGTGATGAAGAAGTCGCAGAACTTTCTACAAAGATAATGAACAAGAAAAACCAAAATTCTCATTGTGTTGCGTTAATCCTACAAATTTGGCCCATGCCCCTCTCGACTTATCTTACAGCTAAACTTTCGGAATAGAAAAAGGATGATGCTGCATCTGATCCAATTGTGGGAACAGTAATAAGTCAAACAAGGTTTCCTCAGCAATTTGGAGAAAACTTTAAATACAGCTATACTACTATGTATGTGTGTGTATATATATATAGGGGAGCAGTGGAGCACTAGTGTCCTTCCACCCTTAGAGTAATAACATACCACTAATATGGTCCCTTGGATCTTGAATTACATGGCCTAGATTTCCCCTATACGAATTGCATTACACCTCTTGAGTATTGCATTCCAGGGCTAAATTTTTCCACCTTGAAAAAATCGGTGGAATCATATATGGAAATCCCTATAATTAAGGCGGCTTTAATTATATCAAATCTATACCAAAAATTGATAACAGTTCATATGTCATGCATACTTTATAATGCTGTAATGTAATGTGTTGGTGTATATATTGCATGCTTTGTATCACTCATATGTGTATGTTAGATCTTCTCTTCACAGAAAATATCATGTACTAATGCAATATCAATTCCCGTGTAATGCATACTTTATATATATCACATGTTTGTTTCATTTATATGACATAGATGAAATTCGATGTGTTTTTCTATTCAAATATCAGATTCTACATAACGCCGCCTCTATTATGTTATAATGTTAGTAAGTTCATGATTAAAGGAATAACAAATTATATATAATGCAGACTGTACAATGTTGCAATGCAATATGTTATTGTATACAAAGCCTAACGAGTTTTTGTAACGCAAATTATAGATTGTTTTGATGCAAATACTCTTGCAAACAAAATAAGAAAATGCTATAATAATACTCCCCCCCCCCGGTCCCATAAAAATATGGGCATATGCTGTGGCACGGGAACTAAGACAAAATTGGTAAAGTAGGAGAGAGGAGTAGAAGGATAGTTAAAGTAATGTTAGTGGACAGTGGGACCTGCATTATTATTAGTATTTTGATAGTGGTATGAGTTGTAAATAACCTGATGCATAGAGGTAATAAATTGTGATAACTTTCCATAAATGTTAATGCCCATATTTCTATGGGATGGACATAAATGGAAAGTGCACGTATTTTTATGGGATGGAAGGAGTATTAATTAAGAACTTAATGTCATATCTATCGAAAATTAGGCAAAATCGACATTTACCTTGTTGAGAAATAATTACTCGTAAGTCGTAACAGTACTCCCTCCGTCCCACCATAATCGTGTCACTTTTCTTTTTTTGGGTGGTCCCACCATAAGTGAGTCATTTCCCTTTATAGCAAAAATAATACATTTTCTCTATCTTACTTTATTCTCTTACCTACTTTGTTCTCATTTTACTCCTCTACTTTTTTCTCTCACACTTTACACTATCCATTTAACTCTTTAAATACCAATTTCTTAAATCTCGTGTCCGAAAGATGCGCCTCGCTTATGGCGGGACGGAGGGAGTCTGATTCAGAAATAACCAAAACATGCGTACAAGGCTAAAACTTTCGAAAACGAGGAAAAATAAAACATAATGCAAAACGAGCTTATGTTGAATGGAGATTACATATTGTTATGATCCAAATATTTTCTGTGAACGAAATAAGGTATTGTTATAATAATATTAATAAAGGAAATAATATCAAAAGGGAATAAAATCATCGCATACCGGATATTAT
Organism: Salvia hispanica; assembly: GCF_023119035.1. Lineage (NCBI taxonomy): Eukaryota > Viridiplantae > Streptophyta > Magnoliopsida > Lamiales > Lamiaceae > Salvia > Salvia hispanica. The sequence continues at coordinate 20,813,366 of NC_062970.1, forward strand.
AGAAAACGTAACTTACCATATGTAAAAAGATTACTTCCATAATTTCCATACTTTCCATAAACAAATAGAAATTTAGATTACATAAATACCCTTCCTTATTAAATTTATATAATAACAATTGAAATTTTTTATTGCCACATGGCAATTTCTAGTGCACTGGCTAAAAAAATCAAATGGCTTAACATTGTTGTATGTTATTAATTTAAAATTAGTTATTTTTTAAGCAACCCGTGTATACATATATGTGTTTGCGTGTGTGCGCGCGCTCGGGAGAATACGCCAACTTAATATTCTAAGCATACTAGTTAACTTTCAGTAATTATACTTATTAAGTATGCAAAAGAAGGAGATGTAAATAAATAGCAACCTTTCATGCTGAACTGACGAAGCCCACGGCCACTCTTATCACCTCCAACTGCACGCTGTCCTCTCTTTTTCTTCCTGTTCCTGTTAAATTTACAGTAAATTACAATTGCAGAGAGATAAGCAGAAACTATAGCAGGCTTTCAAACTCATTTTATGGATTTTAATAAGATATCTCCAATTAAAAGGGCATGGATCGCAAACCATGCTTGTCATAGTCTTATAACTAACAATGTCTATCATCCCACCAAAATGACCAACAGCTAACACGATTGAAACCTTATGTTACATAATTGACGCATTAGAATCATCCTTGAGTAACAGCATCGAATTCACAAAATGGCCCTTAGATCCAGTAGTCCCTCAAACTCGTGTTATGGATGTTTAATATGACATCTCAAATAAAGAATGCCATGGATTACACACTGTGCTCGGTGTTATCTTATAAATAACAATGTCTATCAGTTCATTGTCTTACAAAATCACATACTAACGAAGTACTCCTATATCGCATCAAAATCACATAATGAGCCTTAGCTCCATCTTGAATAACACTCCCAAACAAGACAAGATCATACTATTCACTTGAACTCTAGCCGAAAAAAACAGCAACCAAATCAAACTCCCCATAACTAACAAAATTCAATGTGAAAATCTACAAACCACAAACAAAACGCAAAGAGGGGTCAAAGTCTCACCCAGCAGTCCCCTGAGACCCTGCATCATCTCCTTGGATATCAAGATTGTTCATCCGCATTATCGCACTATCACTGACCGTAGTAGCCATAGCAGCCTCACTCCGGCTCGAAGGCGACCCCACGCTACCGCTAGTTGACTTGGATTGACCGCCAGAGACGGTGGTGCCCCATGACCTGGTGGCTCCACCTAAACCACCACTTCCTTTAGATACCGTTGATGAGTTCTTATTCCCATCTTCTTGAGTACTACTGTTGCTGTTGCTATGATTCCCCATTTTCACACAGCAATTCACATCAAACTCAAGCCAGACCCAAAATAGTCCTAAGGAATTCACCCAATTCCGAGCCTGTGAAAAAAAGGTATCGAATTTAAGACATCAGATGAAAATTGGGCGAAAATAAACTATAGGTTTTAGGAGAAATTCTGCACAGATTATGGTTTCAAAACAATTGAGATAAAATTGGGCAAAATTAGTAAAGTCAGCCGATAAATTCTATAAATTAGGGATTTTTCCGAGTAACCCACGAGAGGACTCCACCAGAAAATGAACTTCGAAAAACAATCACCAAGTGAGGAAAAATCTTTACCACGAAGCGGATTTCAGTGTGTTGAAAATAAAAAAGGGTTTGGAAGGCTAAATCTGCTGTTTTAAGTGGTGCGATGCTGTTGTGATTTTCAGTTCCTGAAAACCTAGATACCCAGATTATTATAAAATAAAAGCTTGTGGAAATTTGTTCATTCTGTTAGTGGTAAAAGAGAGAGAGATCTGTCGAAAAGGGCAAAAGATGAGTGCGACTCTCTAAGCAAAGAATCGCACAGGGAAAAGTGGTTCCTTTTCTTTACTGCTATTACTCCATTTATTTAACTGGTTATCGACAATTTGGGAAAACATATTTTAAATAGTAAAATTATAAATACATAATTTTTTACTTTTGGACAAAAATAGTTTTTTGGTACCTCGTGACAAAATTAATCTACGTACCAAATATGTTATTTTTAGCCGAAAAAAAGTATTTTATCTTCCGTTCTTTTTTTCTTTTTTCTTAATTTTTTTTTTAATAAAAATAATAACCTCGCGACAAAATTAATCTAGGTACCAGACATGTTATTTTTGGCCGAAAAAAAGGTATTTTATTTTCCATTCTTCTTTATTTTTCTTTTTTATGTTGGGAGGTAGACCCATGACGTCGATTTTTACGTTGGAGGCCACAAATCTTGGATATGTTTCTATGTTAGTTTCGACTAAAGATGCTATTGTTAGAGTTTGTATACTATAAATCACATTTCGAGTGATTGAATACGGTTAAAACTCTTATTTTACTTTCCAAGGAATAAAACAGATTATTTTTGTCATAATGTTGTTATATTTTACATTTAATGAATGTTTATTACATGTTTAAATGTATAAGTAACTTAACAAAGTCTAAGTCTTTGTTTAGTAGACCGGTTGTGGGCGACGTTCACTTTAGGGTAACACGGTCAGTTCTGAACAAAGAAAAAGAAGAATTTCACAACCTAGATATGCTTAGACTACCTATCGTGAAAGGTTGCAATGTCAGTCCGATTATTTCTAAGCCTTACTGAAATAAGATGATGTTGGTGTGGTATAGCATTGAATTGAATCTAACAGCGAAACATGTCTTTATGCTATTTACTGAAAGACGAGGTCTTGTAAATTATTGTTTCTTAATCAAAGTACGTTAGCATTGAGCATACGGTATTGATTATGCACTACTTTGACTTAGCAAATGGTGCGGATTTTTCGCAACCCAATAAGCCTGGTACATAGGGTATTGGTGATTAATATCTAGCGGTGCTAGGATTGCTATTATATTGAATTGTGCGCGAGGTGAGTCTCGTTTGATAACTTCCTCAAGAGGAGCTTGAAATAAGGATTCATTATTCAGAACCTAACTAGTTGGAGTTTGATTACTCTATGAATAATGAATAAGAATTTCTTGCTGAGTCCACTCTTGGAATTAATAAAATATTAATTAATTGAGTCAATAGCAGACATTAATTAATTAATGGATGTTTCTATCTTAAGCGCGAGAAATAAATATCAAGAAATGGAAACCCGGATTACTTATAATTTCGGATTTGGATGGGGAGTGCAATATTACTTCTGTAGTGGTTGCTCGTAATATTCTAATTAGAAGTTTATATTAAATTGGGGTGCAATTTAATTAGATAAAAGCTAATTGGAAGAGCTCATATCAAAAACCTTCCATAGATCCCTGTCTGGGCCCAATATGTGACTTAATATAAAAAGGAGAATAACAGTGACAGAAAACACACTTGTTTTCCATCAAAATTTTCGTCCCCTCTCTCTACCTTGTAGAGGACGATTTTTCCTCTTTCCTCTCCTCCGTGAGAAAGGTTTTCTGTCTTCTTTATTTTAAGTCCTAGTATACTGGTGAGATCAGCCCACCCTGATATCGGTTTTACAGTCCGGGAACCAGACAGAAGATTCGTGGTTTAGTACTAAATTTCCCTATATTATATGATATATTTACATATTTAATCTTACTTTATATTATATGATATATTTTAACATTAAATCTTTGTCAAAGTATAACTATTTACTTAACAAAAAAAAAACAAAATTTTCATTTTTTACTAAATTAGTCAATACGTAGAATATTCTATTTCATCGTAATACAGATCTATAATATACTATAGAAGTACATAATAATATTACTAAAAAAGATTATTCTGCAAAACAAAAAGAAATCTAAACTGAAAAACAAAGACAAAACTATTAGATAAGTCAATACGAAGAATATTTTATATTATAAATCTATAAAACAGAATTTTGTAAATAAAAATTTTACTCCATGTGAAAAGAATATTTTGCAATTTTTTGGTAATTTTCATGGGTATTCACTGGCTAACCTAGTGATTATTTCCTGCGCTAATTTGTGGGCATCTCAATGGGTGGGACTGACGACCCATGGATTTAAGACTGCTTCATATCCAAGAGCAGGGATCAATTCCCTGACCATTTGATTAAGGATGGACGAGTCTCACGTCATTTAACCACACCCATGGGTTTAATATTGTGCAATTTTTTGATGGCATATAAAAAAGTTAAAAAGAAAATTTTAAAGGTGGAAGAATACGCAATTTTATATGCATCAAATTAATTAGAGAAGAAGAAGAGGAGGAGAAAAAGAAACAAGATTTTTTTTAATATAATTTTAGGTATTCTATTAGTATACCCAAAAATGGCCTTCATGGCAAAAATATGAAAATATGTTTTTTTTTTTTTTTGGTATTTTGGAGCAAAAATTAGAATTCCAAGTAAAAAAAATGTGATTTTTAGGTATCAAATATGCTACAAAAAATATCAGAGACTACTTATTTTTTTTAAACTGAAATATCAGGTACCATTTTTTAAGTTTACTCTTTAAAATAATGGTTCAAACTAAAATAGTTACATTCTAATTTTTACTCTTATAGAATGTTTTAAGTGTAAGGTCCTATTAGAATGATAATTTCGTATTCCTTTCGTCCACGAAAAATAGACCGCATTTGTCATTTTTTGTTGTTCACAAAAAATAGACCAAGTTTGTAAAAAGACCCCATATTTGCTATCTAACACAATTAAACACTATTAATAATATGGATCAACATTCCACTAACGCTACTTCTCTCTTACTTTACCAATTCCACATTAAAACTCGTGTCATTCATGGAAGGATGGAGTATTTAGTACTCCATCCGTCCTATGAATGATGTCCCATTTTTTTTAGTTTGTCCCATTGAAGATGTCACATTTCCATTTTTAGAAAAAGCTCTCTCTCACAATAATATAAATATTATATTTTCTCTTTCCACCTAACATACAAAATAAAACCTCCTAAAATCCCGTGCCGTCCAACAAGTGTGACATTGATGTGAATCAAATTGTAGTCCTTTATTGCATTATGTTAACGAACTTTTTAAGATGAAAAATGGACTCATTTTGATATATTGTAGGACAAAAGACCAAACTATAAGAGAGAGAGGAGAAAGAAAACATGGTCCGAATCTGAACAGTAATCAGCCATTGAAGATCAATTTCAAATGCTTCTACAAGTCCACCATTGCATTCACCTTCGAAAGAGCTTCGCGTGGATACCTAGCACGCCTAATCGGAGTCCGGATGAAGAAGATATGACTGGTTTACGAAGACTGCGCAATACAGTGAAAAACGCGCGGGCGGGCGTAAATTGCCCGACCGGGCGTTTTGCGCGTATGTCGCGAGACAGAAAAAACGTCCGGGCGGGCGATTTTTGAGCAACAAAATGCCCGACCGGGAAAATTGACTGGGCCTGTTTTTTCAGCCCAAACTATATAAATAGCTAGGGCACGACTTCCTATGGGACTTTTGGCGGCTGGAAAGATTTTAGAGAGAGATTTGGAGCTTGGAAGCCACACTTGAAGAAGGAGAGCAAGATTGAAGCTTCATCCACCCAAGCCTTGTCCCCCATGGTATTTTTAGCTTATTTCCTTGTTATTGTGACCACCATAGGTGGCTAGAGCTTGGGATTACTTCTAATTTGTAGTAGGGTTGTTGAACATGAACTTCTTTAATTGAATTTTTATGATTTCCTTTGCTTTTTAGTTCTTGTTATTGGTGATTATTCTTATCCTTGTTGAGTTGAGCATGTAAATTTAATTTAGAAATTGCCTTAATTCTAATGTCTCTTTAACTTAGAATAAGGAGCAAACAAAGATAAGGAACCTTCGAGTTAGAACCGATTAGGTGATAAACCGGGGGTGGATCCTTTGTGTTGAATCGTGTTAGAAGCTAATCTCGAGCTTACTATGCGACTGTAGGAGTGAGGGGTGTTAGAGTTTGTATACTAGAAATCACGTTTCGAGTGATTGAATACTGTAAAACTCTTATTTTATTTTTCAAGTAATAAAACAGATTATTTTTGTCATAATGTTGTTATGTTTTTACATTTAATGGATGTTAATTGCATGTTTAAATGTATAAGTTAACTTAACAAAGTCTAAGTCTTTGTTTTAGTAGATCGGTTGTGGGCGGCGTCCACTTTAAGGTAACACGTTCAGTCCTAAACAAAGAAAAAGAAGAATTTCAAAACCTAGAAGGAATTAGACTACCCATCATGAAAGGTTGTAATGTCAGTCCGCATATGTTAGGTTTGGTATACTGAAAAGCATGTTTCGAGCAAGTTTCGCGCGAATAGAATCTTGCTTGTATACGTAAAACTCTACAATCCACTTTTAACCCGATTCAGTATTATTCGAGCAGTCTCGCACGAATAGAATCACTATTATTATTACATTGTGTTTGCTTGTGCATTTATAAGATGTTTTACAAACATTTAAATGCATAAGAAGTAAACAAAGTCTAAGTCTTTTGCTTAGTAGACCGATTGTGGGCGTCGTCCACTTTAAGGTAACATGGTCAGATCTATGCAATGCTTTGCAAAAGAAAAAGAAGAATTTCACAACCTAGATAGGCTTTGGCTACCTATCGTGAAAGGTTGCAATGTCGGTCCGCATATTTCTAAGCCTTACTGAAATAAGATGGCATTAGTGTGGTATAGCACTGAACGGATCTAACAGCAAGACGTGTCTTTATGCTATCCACTGAAAGACTAGGTCTTGATAAAATATTATTTCTTAATCTACATATGTTAGTATTGAGCATACGGTATTGATTATGCACTACTTTGACTTATCAAATGGTGCGGGTTTTTCGCAACCCAATAATCCTGATATATTGAGTAGTGGTAATAATATCTAGCGGTGCTAGGATTGCTATTATGTTGAATCGTGCGCGAGGTGAGTCTCGTTTGATAATGTCCTCAAGAGGAGCTCGAACAAGGTTTTATTATTCGGAAAACTGGCCAGTTGGAGTTTTATTACTCTATGAATAATAAATAAATGTTTCTTGCTAAGTCCACTCTTGGAATTAATAAGATGTTAATTAATTAAGTCCATAGCAGACATTAATTAATTAATGGACATTTATATCTTAAGCGCGAGAAATAAATAATAAATAACGAAAACCCGGATTACTTGTAATTTCGGATTTGGATGAGGAGAGTTCAATATTACTTCTGTAGTGGCTGCTCGTAATATTCCAATATAAGCTTGTATTAAATTGTGGGTTCAATTTAATTAGTAAAAAGCTAATTGGGCGAGCCCATATCCAAAACCTTCCATAGATCCCTGTCTGGGCCCAAAAGGAACTTAATATAAATAGGAGAATAAAGGAGACAGAGAATAAACACAATTTTTATTCTCAAAATTTTCGAAAATTTTGAACTCTCCAGCTGTGGAGGATTTCGAATTCTTCACATTTTCCCAAAAGGATTTCTTCTGTCTTCTTTATTTAAGTCCTAGTATTTTGATAAGATCAGCCCACCCCGATATCGAGATACAGTTCGGGAACCAGAGAGAAGATCCTTGGTCTAGTATTGAAGATCATCATGTGGAGAAGGCGCGAGCAATCGTCGATTCTTTGGAGAATCAAATCGGTAACTCTAAACCGTAGAAATCATGTTTAGGATTTATTTTCTATGAGCATGAATTATTTGCGTTCTAGCATGCAATTATCTGTTTAACATGTGAATTGATTAATCGCATAATCGGTCAAATAGATCCGTATCTGATTTATTTGTTTTGTACAAGTCTTCCATTGTGCAAGGGGCACCAAACCCCATCAAAGCATATTTATAAGCCTTACTAAAATAAGATGACATTGGTGTGGTATAGCACTAAACGGATCTAACAGCAAGGCTTGTCCTTGGGCTATCTACTGAAAGGCGAGGTCTTGATAAATATTTTGTTTCTTAATCAATGTAGGTTAGCATTGAGCATACGGTATTGATTATGCATTACTTTGACTTATCAAATAATGCGGGTTTTTCGTAACCCAATAATCCCGATATATTGGGTAGTGGTGATTAATATCCAGCGGTGCTAGGATTGCTATTATATTGAATCGTGCGCGAGGTGAGTTACGTTTGATAATGTCCTCAAGAGGAGCGCGAAATAAGGTTTTATTATTCAGAACCTAGCTAGTTGGAGTTTGATCACTCTATGAATAATAAATAAGCGTTTCATTACTATTTGTTAGAGTTTGTATACTAGAAATCACGTTTCGAGTGATTGAATACTGTAAAACTCTTATTTTATTTTCCAATAAATAAAACAGATTATTTTTTGTCATAATATTGTTATGTTTTACATTTGATGGATGTTAATGCATGTTTAAATGTATAAGTTAACTTAACAAAGTCTAAGTCTTTGTTTTAGTAGACCGGTTGTGGGCGTCGTCCACTTTAAGGTAACACGGTCAGTTCTAAACAAAGAAAGAGATGAATTTCACAACCTAGTTGGAATTTGACTATCCATCGAGAAAGGTTGCAATGTCAGTCCGCATATTTCTAAGCCTTACTTGAAATAAGATGACATTGGTGTGGTATAGCACTGAACGGATCTAACAGCAAGACTTGCCCTTAGGCTATCTACTGAAAGGCGAGGTCTTGATAAATATTTATTTCTTAATCAATGTAGGTTAACATTGAGCATACGGTATTGATTATGCATTGCTTTGACTTATCAAATGGTGTGGGCTTTTCGTAACCCAATTATCCTGATATATTGGTTAGTGGTGATCAATATCTAGCGGTGCTTGGATTGCTATTATATTGAATCGTGCGCGAAGTGAGTCTCGTTTGATAATGTCCTCAAGAGGAGCTAAACAAGGTTTTATTATTCGGAACCTAGCTAGTTGGAGTGTGATTACTCTATGAATAATAAATAAGCGTTTCATGCTAAGTCCACTCTTGGAATTAATAAGAAGTTAATTAATTAAGTCAATAGCAAGACATTAATTAATTAATGGACATTTTAATCTTAAGCACGAGAAATAAAGTTAAACGGAAACCCGGATTACTTGTAATTTCGGATTTGGATGGGGAGAGTTCAATATTACTTCTGTAGTGGCTGCTCGTAATATTCCAATTATAACTTATATTAAATTGTGGGTTCAATTTAATTAGTAAAAACCTTCCATAGATCTTTGTCCACGTGGGCCCAAAAGAAACTTAATATAAATAGGAGAATAAAGGAGACAGAAACAACACAATTTTTATTATTGTAATTTTCGAAAATTCCCCTCCCAAGCTGAGGAGATTTTCGAATTCCTCTCCTATTCCCAAAAGGATTTCTTTTCCTTCTTCTTTATTTAAGTCCTAGTATTCTAGTAAGATCAGCCCACACTGATATTGGGATACAGTTCGGGAACCAGAGAGAAGATTTGTGGTCTAGTACTCAAAGCATCACGTGGAGAAGAAAAGCTAGCCATCTTCAATTCTTTGGAGAATTAATTAGGTATTTTTCTGCTCCGTAGAAAAGCATGTTTTAGGTTTTAATATTCTTAAAGCATGATTAATTCAAGTTATGAGCATGATACATGTGATATTTACGCGAATAGGTTTTGTCTAAATAATCTGCTAACTAGATCTGATTATTATGTGATTGATTTATGTTAGCTAAATAGACCCGATTATTTTGTGATTTTTATAGCGATTAAAAATTAAAAATATTATCCCCCCACATTTTTGCCTTTCAATGGGGCCTTTTGGCTTTATTATTTGGATTTAAATTTCACGAAATTCATGTATGCATGTGTTTTTTGATTTAAGCATGTTTTTGTTTTATTGTTTACCTTTTTTAAACATGGTCCGTTCGAGATGAGTTATGCACGGTTACCAATTTCTTTGGGGACATGCCTTGCTATCCAAGTCATATATTAGACAATTTACCTTCTAAATCGCCTACTCCCCCAATGAGGGGGAATTGCTTTAATCTAGAACATCTCAAAGTGTGGGGGTTTTCCTTTTCATGTATTGGAAAAGGACCCAAACTGGGAATCGGGAGGAGGTATGTGTTTTAGCTACCCAAAGGGATCGAAAGCCTATGAATTCTATAGTCTTGAGATAAGAAAGTCTTTGGGAGCACCCATGCCACATTATTAGAGGAAGACTTTGTAATGAATCAAAGCCCAAAAGGGGTGAAAACCAAGAGCTCTTATACAAGTTCCATTAACCAAAAGCCCCTAGTGTAACAACAATTCCGAAATTTCAACTATACACCAAATGTTGTAGTTCCCCCTTCGTGGGAGGGTCTCGTGAGCCCAAAGATACATTTTTTTGAGAGAGTGCATGGATCACCCGGGGGAAAAATGTACTTGATCCCGAATCTTGCGAAACAGATGTTGATCATTGCAATGGTTGAAAGCTGGATTCAACTCCAAGTTAGACAAAAACCAATTTTTCTATCCTACCCGAAGGCTATCCCATGGGAGCAGGATATCAAAAAGTAAAACGGACGGTGGGCGGTTTAAAATCTTTAAGGCAAGACTAGTGGCTAAGGGGTATACCCAAAGGAAGTCATCGATTACGATGAGACCTTCTCCCCGGGGATGCCAAATCGATCCGTATTCTTTGTCTATAGCATTTTCATGGATTTAAGTTTGGGGAGGACGAAGCGATTTTTAAACAGTTTGAGGAGACCATCTACATGGGAAAAACCCGAAGGTTTTGGTAGAGGGCAAGGAACACATGGTTTGGAAGTTGAAAGGGATTTTTCCCAAGCAACATCTAGATCATGGAACCGTGTTTTGATCAAACCGTAAAAGTTTGGGTTCGAAAAGTGCCCTAATGAAAGCGGTATGAAGGTTAAAAGAAAGGGCTTTTTTTTATGTAGATGACTTCTTCTAATTGGGAAAAAATAAAAAAATGTTTTCATCGAAACATGGTTGTTAGGGGTCGAGATGAAAGATATGGGGATGGGGCACATTCTCTATCAAGGGTTTTTCAACCGTGCAAAGAAACGGTTTATCCCAAAAATCTTACTCGATACGTTTAACCCCTTTAGCTGCAAAATGCCGAAGGGTTTCACCTTTTGGACACGGGGTCCATTTATCCAAGAGATGTGTCCAAGACAAAATCCCAATAACAGAGAGAAGAATACTAAGCCTGCGTTGGTAGTCTCTTTTCCTATGCTTTCTGTTGGATGGTAAAAAGATATAATCAAATCCCGGAAGGACATTGGATTGGGGAAAGAACATACTCAAATATCTTAATCGTGGTATGTTCTAGTTTATAATCCCAAAACTCCTCTTTGGATATACCCGGGGTTTCAAGGAAGATTCAAAAAAACAACTTTCGGGTATTTTTTACCTTAGGAGGTGGGTAAATCGGAAAAGTGAAAACAAAGCATTGCGACCCACCATGGAAGGGATATGTGGCCCCTTGGGGCCCTGATTAATTTTATGCACGGTTTTGTGGTGAAAAAAAACTTTTTTTTAGGCCCCGGGGTTTTTAAACCGGGGGGGAAGGGAGCTAGATCCGGGAAGAAAAGGAATGGATAGCGAAGGGAAACCCAAGGAAAGTGGGAGTTAAAAGAAAAAAAATGGCTGGACAAAGGGGGAGTTAATACCCGGGGGAAACAAAGATTATTCATACCTGGGCCCCACTTCTACGCCTATAAATGGGAGCATGAAAAGAACACGAATATGATTTTTCTCTCCTACACTCACACCACAGGGAAAAAAGGGGGAATTTCGGGGTATTTAAAGGGTTTTCAGGGGTTTTTTTTCCAAAAGGGGTTAGTGGTAACCCCCGGTCCCACGGAGAAGGGAAAAACCATCACCACGTGTTTTTTTGGAACGTATGCACCCCAAGAAGGGTTTTTGGGATTGTGAAAACCCCCGGGGAACGCCCCGGGTATGATGAGTATTTTTTTGGGATTTCCCGGAAGTATGCATTGAGATATTCATGGATGATTTTACCGTATAAAAGGGAATTCGTTCGACATTTTTTTTGGCCTTTGCCCTAGTGTTAAAAAGATGCCGGGAGAAACACCTAGTTTTAAACCGGGAAAAAAGCCACTTCATGGTGGCTAAGGTATTGTCCCGGGTCATGTGGTTTTCAAAGGTTTTGGGCAAGGCAAAAAGGTGGGATATCAAAATGCCCCTTTCCCCCCCAACCAAAAAGAAGTTAGAAGCTTCCGGGGCACGCCGGGGTTTTATAGGAGGTTTATCAAGGATTTTCCTTAAAATCGCGCAAACCCCCACTCATTTGTTGCACAACGATGTGGAATTCGCTTTTTCGAAGGAGCAAGAAGGGATTTCGGGGCCGGGAGGGTTTTTTCGGGACCCCAATAATCGGGCCCCGGTGGGAAACACCCCCCTTTTAGATAATGTTGGGCGCGAAAATGATTTCGGGGGTGGGGGGCCGCCCCAGGGCGGAAGATGGGCAAGAAGTTATGTGATCTTCTAGCAAACCAAGACACTAAATCATGCTCAAGAACTATGATACCACGGAGAAGGGGAAAAGTTCCTCGTTTACTATTCGAAAAAATTTCCCACCTTATCTTCTTGGGTCAGGTTATAGTCTTCCCGTCAGAAAAAATAAATTACTTTTGGCAAGAAAGAGCCTAAGCCGAGGTTAATCCGTTGGGGGTTTCTTTTCAGGGGTTTGATTTTGGGGAAAAGAGAGACAAAAAAGGAACGGGGAATAGAGTAGCGGATCACTTGAGCGGGGGTTCATCAAGGGAAAACGGAAGAGGCCATACCCCTGCTTTTTCCCCAAAAGCATTTGTATTATCTAGGGGGTATTCCTAGACGGGTTTAAAGGGAGGCGGTTTTTGGGATTAACCGGGCTGGGGAATCCGGGGCAAAGGGGGCAACACTTAACCCAAAATATGGTTTGGCCCCTTAAACAAACTCGGTCACCGGGGGGGTGCCAAGGTTTTTAACCAAATTTCCGGGGCCCAGAAGATGAAAATTAAAAAATGAATCAAATTTTTAAAATTTTTGGGGTGATCCTTACTTATGGAAGATGTGTTTGGGTCAAGTAATTAGGCATGCATTCCCGAATGGGAACAAAGAGATGTCTGAATCATTGCCACACTTTGGCATGTGGAGGTCACTTTGGACCAAGGAAGACGGCAAGGAAAGTATTGGATAGTGGGTTCCTCTTGGCGACATTAATAAAGATGCTTTGAGTTTTGTCGGTGTTAGAGATGCCAACGAGACGGGGGGAATTTCAAGGAGAGGCGAGATGGCCCCGGTCCGGTGATTGTCGAAATCTTCGATGTGTGGGGGATGGACTTCATGGGATCGTTTCCATCATCCTGGGAACACATATATATTGTTAGGTAGACTATGTGTCTAAATGGATAGAAGCGAAGGCCACCACAACATGTGAATCGAAGGAGGTGGCAAAATTTGAAGGCCAATATCAAGTTGTGCATGGATTTCGAACTTTCTGCTACTCTTTTAATTTTCTTCGTCTAGTAGTAGGCGGATCTATTAAGTTTTAATTGTTCTTCGTTTAATTGCTTTAAATTAGTGCTTCATTTCGATCCACGTTCCATCTCTGTTTCTCGAAATTTTTATGCAAATTGTTGGAGAAGATGATGTCTTGTTAGTTAGTACTTTAGTTAGTTGTTTTCCACTTTTCATCCGTACTTTACCTTTTCGGGAAATGGTCTCCACCGTCGGTTTATTTCCCAGGTCTAGGTAATTTAGAGAATAGTTTTCTTAGATCTAGTAATTGTCCCGCTTGTTCCAGTTAAATGCATGATTTGTTTACCTAGATCTAGGCAGTTAGCGTAGCATTTCACTCAAGTTTAGTTTAATTTCCTCAACCCAAATTGGCGTGCTCCAACCCAAAAATAGTCCCAAATCCTTGAACATGTTTAATTGCGCATTCATCTCGTGGGATCGATCCCTACTTCCCTGTGCTAATTTTAGTATACGTGGTTGAGGGTTTTTGAAGAGGTTTTTACGTGTGTCGACGACGAGATCTTCCAACGATCCGTGAGTTCCTAGACACTGTAATCTAGTGGATTCGTTGGACCTAGGAAGCTTGTTATTCCTTTCTACGTACTCTACAGTCTAAACAAACATTATCGAGCTTCACTTATCAACAAATGTCCCTCATCGCTATATCAAATGAAGTCCCAAATCAAAGATGGTATGAGAGACTTGGTGATTATTCGGGTTGAAGAGTTTGGGTTGTCTGCTTATGCTGCAGTGAAGCATAACAAGTTAGAATCTAGAGCCAAAACGTGTGTGATGCTAGGATATCGGGAAGATGTGAAGGAATACAGGCTTTGGTGTTTGGAACAAGAGGGTCGGGGATTGTTGTGAGAGGGATGTGACTTTTAATGAAATCGAAATTCCATTCAGAAAGATCAGATCAGAAGCGAGCGACATGAAGATTTACAGAATTTGAGATTGGTGAGAGCTCAAATGGAGCTGAATCGAGGATGACTGGAAGCCACATAAATCAGAGAAGAAGGTGGAGTACGGTTAGAGTCAATCAAGCCATCTCGGATTGAAAATGATCGGAAGAGAGAATACGAATCAGAGACCTAGAAGAAATACTAGACCACCAAGTTGGTTTTCGACTATGATATGAGTTTCTTTACATTATGTGTGGCTAAGGTAATTTCATATGCAGAACCAACTAAATATGAATAAGCTATAAGGTACAAAGAGAGAGCGGAAGTGGATTCGGCAATGAGGGAGGAAATAGAGTCTCTACTCAAGAATGGTACACGATTTTAGTGAGATATCCGAAACACGGAAAGTGATCAACGTAAATGGATTTGCAAGATGAAAGTTGAAGTAGGGAGGTTGAGTCAATCGAGATTTAAAGGTAGATTGGTCGCAAGATGCTTCACCAAAGTTGAGGGGATAGCAACACGAGGTTTTTTGAGGGCTTTTCTCCGAGTAGTGAATAACACCTCTATAAGAATTTTTCTTGCACTCAATGCTCATTTTGACTGAGATTACATCGGCTTGATGTAAAAACCGCATTTCTACATTGAAGTCAATCTTGAAGTATCTAAAGGGGTCTATAAATATTGGTTTGCATTTTGGAGGTGGAGCTTGGTCGAAAGCGATGGTGTGTTGGAAGGTTTCTGTGATGTGATTATGCAGCTAATATGGACAACATGAAGTCTCAAAGTGGATATGTTTTCACATTGTTTGGCATAACTATAAGTTGGAAGTCGAACTTGCAATTTGTGGTTGCATTTGTTGGAATGGTATGCGAAATGCATGTTTCGAGCATGTTGCACGAATAAGATTTCTTGTATACAATAAATTCTACAATCCACTTATAGCCCAAGGCGAGAAGAAGTAATTCTATTGTATTGGTGTTTGCTTATGCATTTATAAGATGTTTCTCAAACATTTAGATGTATAAGAAGCAAGCAGTCTAATTCTTATACATAGTAGGCGAGTCGTGAACGACGTTCACGAAGGTGACGCTGTCGGTCCTTTGTAGAAGATAGATAGAATTTCACAACATAGATAGACTTTGGCTTCCTATTGTAAAAGATTGCGGTGTCAGTCCGCATGTTTCCTTACCTTAGGAAATATACAACAACGTGTGGTATAGCATGAAGGATCTAACGGTTGAGATAAGTCTTTATTGCTATTTACAGAAAGACGAGGTCTCGATGATTGTTATTTCTTAATCATTGTTGACATAACATTGAGAATACAATATTGATAATGCACTACTTTGATTTATCAAATGGTGCAAATTTTTCATAATCCAAGAATCGATATCTTGGGAAGTGGCGATCAATGTTTAGAGGTGCTAGTATTGTTATTGCAATGAATTGTGTCTTGGTGAGTCCAGTTTGATAATATCCTCAAGAGGTGTTCGAAAAAGGTTTTATTATTCAGAAACCCGCCGGTTGGAATTTATATAAATAATGATTCGAACTAGAAAACTCTTGGAAAAAGATATTAATTAATTAAAGTCAAAAAACGAGACTTAAATTAATTCATGGATATTTAAATCTTAAACACGGGAAATAATAAATTAAAGAGGTAAATCCCGGAGTACTCGTAATTTGGGATTGACGGCATCAATAATTTTATACTATAGTGGATGATAATAATATTCGTTTGGACTTGTATTAAATTGAGGCTCAATTTAATTAGTAAAAATCAAGCAGGTTTGGCCCAAGACCAACCTCCATGGATCCTAAATCGGCTCATAATAACTCTATATAAAAGGAGATTAGAGAGGAGATTAATAGTGATTTGATTGATTAATTTCGTTCCCCTCCTCTTGTGAGTGGACGGTTTTCTTGATTTTCTAATCAAGCCCTTTTCGAGTTTGACAAGCTTTGCCTACTCAAAGGTCGGATTCTGAGTTTGGGATATAGATTAGAAGATTCGTGGTTGAGTACGAAGATCAACTCGTGGAAAAGGCGCAAACAATCGACGATTCTTTGGAGAATCGGATCGGTAATTCTAAACGTAGAATTCATGATTTAGGGTTTAATTTCCATAAGCATGTATTTATGTGCGTTCTTGAATGCAATTGATTGTTTAACATGTGGTTAATTTTCCCATGATCGATCAAATAGATCTGTATGTATGATTTATTTGTTTATGCATGACTTCATTGTGCAAGGGGCACCATACCCCACCAGCATTATCTACAATGGAGGTTTGAGTATATTTCCTTGATTGAAGCGACAAAAGAGGGAAAATGGCTGCAGTGTATTCTTTCTGATTTTGGTGTTGAGCAGACTGGAGTGCGAGATAAAATGTGCGAT
>NC_062970.1:20830154-20862467 GCF_023119035.1 Salvia hispanica
AAAGAAAAAGATGAATTTCACAACCTAGTTGGAATTTGACTATCCATCGAGAAAGGTTGCAATGTCAGTCCGCATATTTCTAAGCCTTACTGAAATAAGATGACATTGGTGTGGTATAGCACTGAACGGATCTAACAGCAAGACTTGCCCTTAGGCTATCTACTGAAAGGCGAGGTCTTGATAAATATTTATTTCTTAATCAATGTAGGTTAACATTGAGCATACGGTATTGATTATGCACTACTTTGACTTATCAAATGGTGTGGGTTTTTCGTAACCCAATTATCCTGATATATTGGGTAGTGGTGATCAATATCTAGCGGTGCTAGGATTGCTATTATATTGAATCGTGCGCGAGCTGAGTCTCGTTTGATAATGTCCTCAAGAGGAGCGCGAAACAAGGTTTTATTATTCGGAACCTAGCTAGTTGGAGTGTGATTACTCTATGAATAATAAATAAGCGTTTCATGCTAAGTCCACTCTTGGAATTAATAAGAAGTTAATTAATTAAGTCAATAGCAGACATTAATTAATTAATGGACATTTTAATCTTAAGCACGGGAAATGAAAGTTAAACGGAAACCCGGATTACTTGTAATTTCGGATTTGGATGGGGAGAGTTCAATATTACTTCTGTAGTGGCTGCTCGTAATATTCCAATTATAACTTATATTAAATTGTGGGTTCAATTTAATTAGTAAAAACCTTCCATAGATCCCTGTCTGGGCCCAAAAGAAACTTAATATAAATAGGAGAATAAAGGAGACAGAAATAACACAATTTTTATTATTGTAATTTTCGAAAATTCCCCTCCCCAGCTGAGGAGATTTTCGAATTCCTCTCCTATTCCCAAAAGGATTTCTTCTGTCTTCTTTATTTAAGTCCTAGTATTCTAGTAAGATCAGCCCACACTGATATTGAGATACAGTTCGGGAACCAGAGAGAAGATTTGTGGTCTAGTACTCAAAGCATCACGTGGAGAAGAAGCTAGCCATCTTCAATTCTTTGGAGAATTAATTAGGTATTTTTCTGCTCCGTAGAAAAGCATGTTTTAGGTTTTAATATTCTTAAAGCATGATTAATTCAAGTTATGAGCATGATACATGTGATATTTACGCGAATAGGTTTTGTCTAAATAATCTGCTAAATAGATCTGATTATTATGTGATTGATTTATGTGAGCGCTTCCGCTGCCAGTTCCAACACATACTAAGTCCACTCTTGGAATTAATAAGAAATTAATTAATTAAGTCCATAGCAGACATTAATTAATTAATGGACATTTTTATCTTAAGCGCGTGAAATAAAAGTTAAAACGGAAACCCAGATTATTTATAATTACGAATTTGGATGGGGAGAGTTCAATATTACTTCTGTAGTGGCTGCTCGTAATATTTCAATTAAAGCTTATATTAAATCGTGGATTCAATTTAATTAGTAAAAAGTAAATTGGATGAGCCTATATCCAAAACCTTCCATAGATCTCTGTCTGGGCCCAAAAGGAACTTAATATAAATAGGAGAATAAATGAGACAAAAATCATAATTTTATACACTAAAATTTTCGTCCCCCTCTATTCTAGAGGAGCTCGAAATTCTTTCCAAATAGGAAAAAGATTTCTTCTGTCTTCTTTATTTAAGTCCTAGTATTCCTAAGTGAGATCAGTCCACACCGATATCGGAGTACAGTTCGGGAACCAGAGAGAAGATCTCGTGGTCTAGTATTCAAAGCGTCACGTGGAGAAGCTGCTAGCCATCATCAATTCTTTGGAGAATTAATTAGGTATTATTTCTGCTCCGTAGAAAAACATGTTTTAGGTTTCAATATTCTTAAAACATGATTAATTCAAGTTATGAGCATGATACATGTGAGAATTATGAGAATAGATTTTGTCTAAATAATATGCTAAATAGATCTGATTATTTTGTGATTTTTATATGCGATTAAAAATTATTAAATTATATCTATCCGACGCACACTTTCGCTGCCAGTTCCTTCAATTGGTATCAGAGCCAGTCTTTGGCTTTGATTATTTGGATTTAAATTTCACGAAATTCATGTATGCATGTGTTATTTGATTTCGAAGCATGTTCTTGTTTTATTGTTTACCTTTTTTAAACATGGTCCGTTCGATGATGAGTTATGCACGGTTACCAATTTCGTTTTGGGGACATGCCTTGCTATCTGCAAGTCATATATTAGACAATTTACCTTCTAAATCAGTTCCTACTACCCCATATGAGTTGTGGATTGGGCGTAAGCCGAATCTAGAACATCTCAAAGTGTGGGGGTGTCCGGTTCATGTATTGGAAAAGGATCCAACTAAGCTGGAATCTAGGACGGAGGTATGTGTGTTTATAGGCTACCCTAGAGGATCGAAAGCCTATGAATTCTATAGTCTTCGAGATAAGAAAGTCATTGTGAGCACCCATGCCACATTATTAGAGGAAGACTTTGTAATGAATCATAAGTCCAGCAGTGAGATAGCTCTTGAAGAGCTAACTTCAGTCACAAGTTCCATTAACCAAGAACAGACACCTAGTGTAACAACAATTCCAGAAATTTCAACTATACACCAAATGTTGTAGTTCTCCGTCGCAGTGGGAGGGTCTCTCGTGAGCCCGAAAGATACATTGGTTTGAGAGAGTGCATGGATCACTCCTCGGACAGCAATGTACTTGATCCCTGGAATCTTGCAGAGGCGCAGACAGATGTTGATCATTGCGAATGGTTGAAAGCAATGGATTCGGAACTACAATCAATGTTAGACAAAGACTTCTATGATTTGTCTATCCTACCCGAAGGCTATACTGCCATTGGGAGCGAGTGGATATACAAACGTAAACGCGGACCCGGTGGACGAGTTAAAGTCTTTAAGGCAAGACTAGTGGCTAAGGGGTATACCCAAAGGGAAGTCATCGATTACGATGAGACCTTCTCCCCAGTGGCCATGCTCAAATCGATCCGTATTCTTTTGTCTATAGCAGCTTACATGGATTGGGAAGTATGGCAGATGGACGTTAAGACTGCATTTTTAAACGGGAGTCTTGAGGAGACCATCTACATGGAACAACCCGAAGGCTATGTGGTAGAGGGCAAGGAACACATGGTTTGGAAGCTTAAGAAGGCCATTTATGGCCTCAAGCAAGCATCTAGATCATGGAACCAGTGTTTTGATCAAACTGTTCAAAAGTTTGGATTCGAAAAGTGCCCTAATGAAAGCTGCGTGTATAAGAAGGTTGAAAAATGAAATGTTGTGTTCTTAGTTTTGTATGTAGATGACATTCTTCTAATTGGAAACAATAAAAAGATGTTGTCATCAGTACGAACTTGGTTGTCCAGCCAGTTCGAGATGAAAGATATGGGTGATGCGGGACACATTCTCGGTATCAAGGTTCTTCGGAACCGTGCAAAGAGAACGTTGTGCTTATCCCAAGAATCTTACATCGATACGGTACTTAGACGCTTTAGCATGCAAGATGCCAAGAAGGGTTTCTTACCTTTCAGACACGGGATCCATTTATCTCAAGAGATGTGTCCTAAGACAACATCTGAGATAACAGAGATGAGAAGAATACTATATGCCTCGGCAGTTGGTAGTCTCATGTATGCTATGCTTTGTTGTTGGCATGGTAGCAAGATATCAATCAAATCCCGGCCAAGGACATTGGACTGGCGTAAAGAACATACTCAAGTATCTTAATCGGACTAAGGACTATGTTCTAGTTTATAATGCAACTGAGCTCTGTGCTTTAGGATATACAGATTCAGACTTTCAAGCTGATGTAGATTCGAAAAAATCAACTTTCGGATATGTGTTTACCTTAGGAGGTGGAGCTGTAATCTGGAAGAGTGTAAAGCAGAAATGCATTGCAGACTCTACCATGGAAGCTGGATATGTGGCCGCTTCGGAAGCCGTGATAAGGCTAATTTCATGCATCGGTTATGTGGTGAAAAAAACACTTTATTTTACTGGGTCTAACGCAGTTTTTAAGCCAGGTGTGTGAAGGAGACGCTAGATCCAGGAAGAGCTGAAGGCAATGGACTAGCGAAGGAAACGAAGGAAAGTGAGCAGAGTTGAAGAGAAAAAAATGGCTGGACGAAGGGAGTTAATAGCTGAGGGAAACAAAGATTATTCATACCTCGCTGGACCCACTTCTACGCCTATAAATAAAGGAGCATGCAGCACACGCCAGATATATGATTTTTCTCTCAGCTCACACACTCACACACACACTTGGGAAAAATGGGAATTCTGGGGTAGTTAAGGGTTTCTAGGGGTTCTTCTTCAGCGAAAGCTAGTGGTAACACCGTCCTCACGGAGGGCGAAGAAACCATCAGTTCACGTGCCCTTTTGGTACGTATGCATACCGAAGAATGACGTTTGGATTGTGTAACGCACCAGGAACGTTCCAGCGGTGTATGATGAGTATATTTTTCGGATTTGCCGGAAGTATGCATTGAGATATTCATGGATGATTTTACCGTATACAAGAATTCGTTCGACACCTGTTTGGCCAGCCTTGACCTAGTGTTAAAAAGATGCCAGGAGAAACACCTAGTTTTAAACTTCGAAAAATGCCACTTCATGGTGACTGAAGGTATTGTCCTGGGTCATGTGGTTTCTGAAAGAGGAATACAGGTGGACAAGGCAAAGGTGGATGTGATATCAAAGTTACCTTACCCCACGAACCAAAAAGAAGTTAGAAGCTTCCTGGGTCACGCGGGATTTTATAGGAGGTTTATCAAGGATTTCGCGAAAATCGCGCAACCGCTCACTCATTTGTTGCACAACGATGTGGAATTCGTCTTTGACGAAGGATGCAAGAAGGCATTTCAGTTGCTCAAGGACAGACTCGTGTCAGCACCAATAATCAGGGCGCCAGACTGGAATCACCCCTTTGAGATAATGTGCGACGCGAGTGATTTCGCTGTGGGAGCTGTCCTAGGGCAGAAGATAGACGGAAGAAGTTATGTGATCTTCTATGCATCCAAGACACTAAATCATGCTCAGAAGAACTATGATACCACGGAGAAGGAAATGTTGGCTGTCGTTTACTCATTCGAAAAATTCCGACCTTATCTTCTTGGGTCGAGGGTTATAGTCTTCACAGATCACGCAGCAATAAATTACTTACTGGCTAAGAAAGAGCCTAAGCCGAGGTTAATCCGTTGGGTGTTGCTTTTGCAGGAGTTTGATTGGGAAATGAGAGACAAAAGAGGAACGGAGAATAGAGTAGCGGATCACTTGAGCAGAATTCATCAAGGGAAAACGGAAGAGGCCATACCCGATGCTTTTCCTGAAGAGCATTTGTATTATCTAGGGGATATTCCTAGACGGATCAGATGGGAGGCAGTTTTGGCATTAACCGGTCTAGGAGAATCCGACAAGGGGAAGCGAACACTTAACGCAGAACTATGGTTTGCTGACTTAGCAAACTACTTGGTCACGGGAGAGGTGCCAAGTTCAGACGAAGTTTCCCGGGCCTAGAAGATGAAAATTAAAAGTGAATCAAAATATTACTTTTGGGATGATCCTTACTTATGGAAGATGTGTTCGGATCAAGTAATTAGACGCTGCATTCCCGAATGGGAACAAAGAGATGTGCTGAATCATTGCCACACTTTGGCATGTGGAGGTCACTTTGGACCAAGGAAGACAGCAAGGAAAGTATTGGATAGTGGGTTCTACTGGCCGACACTTAATAAAGATGCTTTTGAGTTTTGTCAGTGTTGCGAGAGATGCCAACAGACAGGAGGAATTTCAAGGAGAGACGAGATGGCCCAGGTCCCGGTGATTGTCTGCGAAATCTTCGATGTGTGGGGGATGGACTTCATGGGATCGTTTCCATCATCCCGTGGGAACACATATATATTGGTTGCAGTAGACTATGTGTCTAAATGGATAGAAGCGAAGGCCACCACAACATGTGAATCGAAGGAGGTGGCAAAATTTCTGAAGGCCAATATCAAGTTGTGCATGGATTTCGAACTTTCTGCTCTCTTTTAATTTTACTTCGTCTAGTAGTAGCAGATCTATTAAGTTTTAATTGTTCTTCGTTTAATTGCTTTAAATTCAGTCTGCTTCATTTCGATCCACGTTCCATCTCTGTTTCTACTGAAATTTTTATGCAAATTGTTGGAGAAGATGATGTCGCTGTTAGTTAGTACTTTAGTTAGTTGTTTTCCAGCTTTTCATCCGTACTTTACCTTTTCAGCAAATGGTCTCCCACCGTCAGTTTATTTCCCAGGTCTAGGTAATTTAGAGAATAGTTTTCTTAGATCTAGTAATTGTCCCGCTTGTTCCAGTTAAATGCATGATTTCTGTTTCTGCCTAGATCTAGCTGTTAGCGTAGCAGATTTCACTCCAAGTTTAGTTTAATTTCCTCAACCCAAATTGCGTGGCAGCAGCCAACCCAAAAATAGTCCCAAATCCTTGAACATGTTTAATTGCGCATTCATCTCTGTGGGATCGATCCCTACTTCCCTGTGCTAATTTTAGTATACGTGGTTGAGGGTTTTTGAAGAGGTTTTCTGTGTGTCCGACGACCGAGATCTTCCAACGATCCGTGAGTTCCTAGACCCTGTAATCTAGTGGATTCGTTGGACCTAGGAAGCTTGTTATTCCTTTCTGTGCACACAGTCTAAACAAACATTATCGAGCTTCACTTATCAACAAATGTCCCTCATCAGCTATATCAAATGAAGTCCCAAATCAAAGATGGTATGAGAGACTTGGTGATTATTCTGGGTTGAAGAGTTTGGGTTGTGCTGCTTATGCTGCAGTGAAGCATAACAAGTTAGAATCTAGAGCCAAAACGTGTGTGATGCTAGGATATCGGGAAGATGTGAAGGAATACAGGCTTTGGTGTTTGGAACAAGAGGGTCAGGGGATTGTTGTGAGCAGGGATGTGACTTTTAATGAAATCGAAATTCCATTCAAGAAGAATCAGATCACTGAAGCTGACAGACATGAAGATTTACAGAATTTTGAGATTGGTGAGAGCTCAAATGGAGCTGAATCTGAGGATGAACTGGAAGCCACATAAATCAGAGAAGAAGGTGGAGTACAGTTAGGTCAATCAAGCCATCTCAGATTGAAAATGATCAGCAGCAAGAGAATCTGAATCAGAGACCTAGAAGAAATACTAGACCACCAAGTTGGTTTTCTGACTATGATATGAGTTTCTTTACATTATGTGTGGCTAAGGTAATTTCATATGCAGAACCAACTAAATATGAATAAGCTATAAGGTACAAAGAGAGGCAGAAGTGGATTCAGGCAATGAGGGAGGAAATAGAGTCTCTACTCAAGAATGGTACCTGATTTTAGTGAGATATCCAGAAACACGGAAAGTGATCAACTGTAAATGGATTTGCAAGATGAAAGTTGAAGTAGGGGAGGTTGAGTCAATCAGATTTAAAGGTAGATTGGTCGCAAGATGCTTCACACAAGTTGAGGGGATAGACAACACTGAGGTTTTTTGAGGGCTTTTCTCCAGTAGTGAATAACACCTCTATAAGAATTTTTCTTGCACTCAATGCTCATTTTGACTGAGAATTACATCAGCTTGATGTAAAAACCGCATTTCTACATTGAAGTCAATCTTGAAGTATCTAAAGGGGTCTATAAATATTGGTTTGCATTTTGGAGGTGGAGCTTGGTCTGAAAACGATGGTGTGTTGGAAGGTTTCTGTGACTGTGATTATGCAGCTAATATGGACAACATGAAGTCTCAAAGTGGATATGTTTTCACATTGTTTGGCATAACTATAAGTTGGAAGTCGAACTTGCAATTTGTGGTTGCATTTGTTGGAATGGTATACTGAAATGCATGTTTCGAGCATGTTGCACGAATAAGATTTCTTGTATACAATAAATTCTACAATCCACTTATAGCCCAAGGCGAGAAGAAGTAATTCTATTGTATTGGTGTTTGCTTATGCATTTATAAGATGTTTCTCAAACATTTAGATGTATAAGAAGCAAGCAAGTCTAATTCTTATACATAGTAGACTGGTCGTGAACGACGTTCACAGAAGGTGACGCAGTCGGTCCTTTGTAGAAGATAGATAGAATTTCACAACATAGATAGACTTTGGCTTCCTATTGTAAAAGATTGCAGTGTCAGTCCGCATGTTTCCTTACCTTAGGAAATATACAACACTGGTGTGGTATAGCACTGAAGGATCTAACAGTTGAGATAAGTCTTTATTGCTATTTACAGAAAGACGAGGTCTCGATGATTGTTATTTCTTAATCATTGTTGACATAACATTGAGAATACAATATTGATAATGCACTACTTTGATTTATCAAATGGTGCAAATTTTTCATAATCCAAGAATCCTGATATCTTGGGAAGTGGCGATCAATGTTTAGAGGTGCTAGTATTGTTATTGCAATGAATTGTGTGCTGGGTGAGTCCAGTTTGATAATATCCTCAAGAGGTGTTCGAAAAAGGTTTTATTATTCAGAAACCCAGCCGGTTGGAATTTATATAAATAATGATTCTGAACTAGAAAACTCTTGGAAAAAGATATTAATTAATTAAAGTCAAATAACAGACTTAAATTAATTCATGGATATTTAAATCTTAAACACGGGAAATAATAAATTAAAGAGGTAAATCCCAGAGTACTCGTAATTTGGGATTGGACGGGCAGTCAATAATTTTATACTATAGTGGATGATAATAATATTCTGTTTGGACTTGTATTAAATTGAGGCTCAATTTAATTAGTAAAAGTCAAACAGGTTTGGCCCAAGACCAACCTCCATGGATCCTAAATCTGGCTCATAATAACTCTATATAAAAGGAGATTAGAGAGGAGATTAATAGTGATTTGATTGATTAATTTCGTTCCCCTCCTCTGTGAGTGGACGGTTTTCTTCAGTTTTTCTAATCAAGCCCTTTTCGAGTTTGACAAGCTTTGCCTACTCAAAGGTCAGATTCTGAGTTTGGGATATAGATTAGAAGATTCGTGGTTGAGTACGAAGATCAACTCGTGGAAAAGGCGCAAACAATCGACGATTCTTTGGAGAATCAGATCGGTAATTCTAAACCGTAGAATTCATGATTTAGGGTTTAATTTCCATAAGCATGTATTTATGTGCGTTCTTGAATGCAATTGATTGTTTAACATGTGGTTAATTTTCCCATGATCAGTCAAATAGATCTGTATGTATGATTTATTTGTTTATGCATGACTTCCGCTGTGCAAGGGGCACCATACCCCACCAGCATTATCTACAATGGAGGCTGAGTATATTTCCTTGACTGAAGCAGCAAAAGAGGGAAAATGGCTGCAGTGTATTCTTTCTGATTTTGGTGTTGAGCAGACTGGAGTGCAGATAAAATGTGACAGTAACTCGGCCATATGCTTAGCAAAGCATCAGATGTTCCATGAGCGATCTAAGCACATTGATGTGAGAAGGCATTTCATCTGTGATGAAATCCAGAATGAAAGAATTGATGTTGAGAAGGTTCCAACCGAGGAGAATGTGTCAGATATGTTGACAAAGCCTTTGTCGGTCTCCAAGTTCAAGCATTGTTTGAATTTGGTAAAGGTTGTGGTTTGCTGAAGTGGGTAACAAAATTTTGAGAAGGGAGTATAGATATTGGTGGATGTACTACAAGGACAAGGTGGAGATTTGTGAGTTTGTGTCCTTGCAACACAATGGATTTGGCCGAGAGATAGAGTCGTTGGAGCTCAAGGGAGAGATCAAGAAAAGGAGCTCAGTTTGTTGAGCTGGAACTAGCCGCTGGAATCAGCAGTTATAACTGAATCTTTTTTGAAGTGTTTTAGTTTTCTTCTTCTCCATCACATATATAGCTTGGTAATTTCAGTTGTAAAAGCAGAGTGAACACTTCACAAAATTACACACACGATTAGGAGATTTCTACTTGAGCTTGTGATTAGTCTTGAGTGGTCGTATTGTGAGTGTATGATTCTTGTTCTTGAGAGTTCATCATCAATAAAATTCCGGTCATCTTCTCCGTGGACGTAGGCATATTGCCGAACCACGTAATTGCTTCTTTGTGCTTTATGATTTTAGTTGTGTGCATGTTTCAATTGAAAGCTAGATCCTAACAGTGTGTGTGTGGTTGCCGTGAGTGGCAGCAGCGGCGGCACCATCGGTAGCTCGGTGTTCACCAAGCCGTCTTAAAATCTAAGGCCTCAATTAACTCATGCTCGATATTAAACATAGCTATTACAAGTTCATGTTTTCTTCTTGTTTTCTTCAACAATTTGGCAAAGAAAAGGCTGGGTCCCTAAGTGCTTTGTTAAGAAGTTTGTTAATAAAGAACGATCAAGACATTAGTGCTCCTAAGTTTATGGCATAAGTATAATGTGGTATTGATGGGCATGATATTCTACAAATGCTCATGCTTGAACGTGACATG
The DNA here is from genome assembly GCF_023119035.1 of Salvia hispanica. Taxonomy (NCBI): domain Eukaryota; kingdom Viridiplantae; phylum Streptophyta; class Magnoliopsida; order Lamiales; family Lamiaceae; genus Salvia; species Salvia hispanica. The sequence continues at coordinate 20,840,564 of NC_062970.1, forward strand.
ATAGTGGAAGAAGTTTTTGGGAGGTTTACCTTGAGTAGAAGTAGGAAGTATGATCTAGAGCTTGCTTTCCTCTCTCTTTCCCTTTCCGCTAGATTTGTTTTGTTGAGAACTTAATGGTGGTGGAAACAAAAGGGTGGTGAATGGAGGTGCAACACTATTTATAGGCAAAAGGATCACGTGGTTTTACATTGATACTTCTATGTTTCAAGGAGCAAACTATTATACAAGAGTTAGCGACTTTTTACTAAAAGGGGCAAGTTGACAAATCAATCATTCTCATTACCATAAAAGGCAAGAATCTTATATCTTGTCACTCAAAATGACAGCTAGCAAGTACGACCGGGTTTGGGAAACATGTGCAATCGTTTGGTAAACATGCTTGATGTGATGTGTTTCGTTAAAAGTCTTATCTTGATTTGAAAGATGTGATGGTGATGCGACTAATATTTATCTATTTTTTTTAGGTTCCAGAAGTGTGTGATGTAGCAATCGATAGGAGCACGAAATGAAGGTGGGGTTCCAGGATGTGCACAACCACCGAGACTCGGGGCGCGTCTTGCAAAATTCTATTGAACTTGTGTTAAACGCACTCATAGATTTTTCTTTTATTTAACAAAACTATTAAACGTCTTCTTTATGATTATCGAGATCGCACACATTTAAAAACCCCAACAAACAAGAAATAACAACTAATGCAAGGTGATATTGGCTCGGCTATGGTTCAAAAATGGATGGTGTTATAATGTCACTATTAAAACACGAACGAATTAAATCTTAGATCAAACGCAAATAAGAACTACCCAAATAGTTCTTGAACAACAAACAAATAAGTTCAAATATTTATAATCATGATATATCGTGGATTCTCTTTAGGATAAACCCTCTGAATGAAGAAGGAATGATGGCATTAACTCATTTTAGTCATAGTTATTATAAAATCTATATATATACTCCCTCTGTCCCAGAAAAAAAAGACTATTTGGGACGGTATGAGAATTAATGCATAATTAATAAAGTAACATAGATGAGGAGAAATGTAGTTAAAATAGGGTTAGTGGATAGTGAGACTCGTATTATTGTTAGTGTTTAATGGTGGGTCCTAGTGGTATAAGTTGTAAATAAATTGATGTATGTGGATAATAAGTTTGGGGGAACTTTCCATAAATGGAAATGAGATAATTTTGTGGGACAGACGAAAAAGGAAAGTGTCGTTATTTTTATGGGACGAATGGAGTATACAGATAAGTTTTGGAGATAATAACATAAATGTCGTTGGTTGGGAATATAAAAAGTTTTTTAATACTCATTTGTTTCCTAAAAATAGAAACTTTGAAACGACACAAGTTTTAATGCAGAATTGGTAAAGTAAGAGAGAGATAGAAAGAAAAGTGAATTAGTGGAAAATGAGTCCCGGCTTTTTAAAGAGAAAGAAATAGAAAATTTCTATTTTTAGGGGACGGGCCAAAAAGGAAAGAGATTCCATTTCTAAGAGAACGGCGGTCGATAGAACCGCCTATTGCAGGCCCAACCGTTGATAAAACTGCCGATCAAAAACAATTATTTAGTTTAGTTTTGTTTTTTTACCCTCTATAAATACACTCTTTTTCCTTCATTTCACCCCTCCATTCTCTTTCTCTCATCTGCATATTTCTCTCTCTAAAAATGAATCCCGTCAGTTGGCCTAACCCGACAAATTCCGATGGAACACCCATGTTCTACGTCTTTTTTGTTTTGCGGTGTAACTTTTTTTTTTTAAAGTATATTTTGGTTTTGCCTTTAATTTATTTTATTTTGATATTTAAATTTATTTGATAACATAAAAATTTTAAAAAGATAAAAATAAGTGGTGATGTGGAAAATTAGGACCTAAATATAATTGGAACTAAATATGAATTAAAGAAATAGAGTATAGGGAAAATGATCAATACAAAAATTGATCCCAATACAAAATTCAGACCAAATCCTGACCATGCGATTTGACAATCTAATGGTCAATATTTAAAGAAAAACACGGAGGGTCATTATAAAGCAGTTTTAGGTCATATTATAAACTTTAGGGTTGAGGTCATGTTAAGATCCTTTTATGTCATCCTTATAATAATGACGTAAAAATAAGCTTACGATGACCTAAAAACCTTTATATGCTTGGTTCTGTATTTTTGTATTAAAATTGGTTTTGCATAGATCAAAACCCGTGAGTATAGACACCAAACAATGAAACAGAATCTAACGCTCACCGGAAATTAAAACGAGTTGTGAGTCAACAAAATAAATAAATCAATGAAATCCTGAAATTCAAATTTGGTTATAGTAATAAGTAAACGATATCATAGTTAAGCATTCACTAGTCATGTATTACAGGTAGAATAGGGTCAGAGCTAAGAAAAACCATCAAATGTCCTTGTTCACTCCTAAACCATCCAATTTACTTGCTCGAGCCAATAAACCAGCTAGTTTTTGATCTGGGATTATATTATCAGACTTCATCCTCTCCCTCAACCCATACGCCGGCACTTTCGCGTTGATGTACGCATAGAGGAGGGACCGATAAGGCCTTGCTGACGACGTGAAACCGGTCCGTTTCATCTTTAGAAACATCCTCTCTGCATTTTGCACATCTCCTTTTTCTGCATAAGCATCCAAGATACTCAAGAAAGCACCAAGAAGATGCATTCCCCTTCTACCGCCAAGGCCCTTCTGAAGAATGGATTCGGCTCTTCCCACTTCTCCACCTCGAGCATAAAGGTTCACAAGCGCGCGCCAGGCTGGTGGCGTGATTGTGACACCGCTCTCCGTCATACGCTTCACGACCTCCTCCCCTTTATCCAGCATCTTGTTGTCTGCATACATATTTAGCATCAGGGAATAATGCTTTGAAGAGGGCCTCCTCACAATTCTCAGCAATTTGTTGAAGACCGCCTCAGCATCTTCGATTCTGTTGAGCCGCCCCCATGCTTGGATGCCAGCTATGCACTCCGCCATATCGGGATTGGACTCACATTCTCTCCAGATTCTCTCAACTTCGTCTTCCCTTCCAAGGGAACCATAAATGGGAAGCAGAAACCGACAAGCCCAACGATTCTCAGTCAAATCGCCCCCTTCCATATCCTTCAATACAGCCTTAGCCTTAGCTTTCAGGCCGTTGTCGAGATAAGACTTGGCCACAGACGCCAGAATATGCATACTAGGTTCTAAACCGTCGGACTTCATTTCTTCAAAAAGCCGCTCAATCCCACTGATATGACCAGACTGCCACTTCGCGTCAATCAAAATCTTGTAAGTGAAACTAGACCGTTTGATATTTTCTCTCTTCATCAACGACAAGACATCAGCGATTTTGTTCCGGTTCGTCCTCTTGTACAGAAGTAGCAACTGGTCACAAGAAAAGCATGAAATGGGGAACAACTCCTTCATTTTACTGAAAAGCTCCTCAGCTTTGTTCACATCGACTGCAGTGCCACAAGCTGCCAATAGAGTTCGGTAGACAACTTCAGTTCTTAGAGATTCGGGAATAATCTGCTGAATGTACTTTTCTGCCTCAACTATCCCACGTACCTTGGCTATTAAATCAACACGAGAAGCATAATTGCTTTCAGTTAACTCAGTAAGCTTGCTTGACTCCAGCCACTCGGAGAGCTACAGTATAAAGAGTGAAAATGAGACAGCTCCTTCAAACCACAAGGACATAGAAAATGCAAGCTAGGTCAAGTAAGTAATATGTAGAAAATTCACTGTGACACGCATAAAAAGAAAATATGATTCCAGGTTCGGGAATTTATGCTAAGCTAATCAAATTGGCACATTTCCCTCTAAAATTAAAACCATCCACTCTTTCGTTGCAGAAAGAAAGCAAAGCTAATCGGATGGCCTAATATCCCAACCAAAAACTCGAATCGAAATTCTCTAATCTTTGGCTGTATTAGCCTGTTCACATTCAGTAAGGATATCCAAGTAAAAGCTTCCTAGAGCAGGAAGCACAACTAGTATGAAATCAAGCACTAAGACTTAACAAATATATGACGGTAGGTAAGATCTTAGACATAAAACAAACTATTATAACAAACTTCATTGTACAAGACAAGTAGAAGTTAACAGCAGGTGTTGAGAAATATGGGGAAACAGATATTCTCAAAGAGAGACTAGAATCTTTGAACAGCCCTATAAAAACCAGCAGTCGACTACCAAGAGCACATTGTTGTCAATGATCTGCGATTGAACTTAAATCGAGATATTTCATTAATTTCTTGAACCTAAAATTAATCAAGGATGTTATGAAAGCTGAGACAAACACTAAACAAAGTCTATATCATGAAGTAGCACGAAAACGAGAACACAAACCTGCAAGGCCTGGCTGAACATTCTCCTCTTCCGAAAATACAATATGTTTGTTGATACTTCTGCAAGGGTCACCTCATTCCCAGCTTCAACCCACTTCTCCAAAGCCTTGCTCACCGGTAACCTCGTATCAGCAAGTATAGCCCTAGTCATGCCCGAAGGGGCTCTAATTTTATGCGTTTTCTCCTTGCCGACATCAGCCTCGGTATCATCAGCAAGACTCTCACCCAGAGTGAACTCATCATCCATCTCATCTCCAGATGCAGACTCCTCGACTGCAGACTCCTCGACTGCACCTTGTCGAGCTCGAAGCACAGGAAAAACATCATCATGCTCAGCACCAGCCTGGGAACAAAATTTGTGAGCTTTCGAGCACGATTTTGAAGGAACAAATGTGTTGCAGAATCTTTTTGAGCACATTGATGCATCCAATAATTTTCCTCGAGATTCAGTAGTTTCACCATTGCAACTCTCAAAACAACAACCTGATATCTCTGAATTCACATATCTAACTCGGGAGGTCCTGGAATTTAAAGCGCGGCTTCTGGAAAGAGAAAAAAATCACATCACAACTAAGACAACAAAAATCCGAAATTTGAAATGCTTCAATTTTCAGTTGGGGCAGAAAAAACAGCAGCAATTGAACAAGAACGCAACAATGGAAAAAAGTTTCTCCGAGAAATGCATAAAATTTCTACTGCTTCATTCAGAAAAATGAGAAATTTCACCAAACCAACCAGATTACAATTCAAATAAACTAGAATTTCAGGTGCTAACTCACTCCCTCTGAGAAAGAAAAACAGTATGGGGTAAGAATTGAGAAATTGGTGACAGATGAATGGAAGTTCGTCGAATCGCCCACATACTGTTTGTCGAAATTCCTGATTTTCAGAGCAAACATAAAATCCCAGTCCGAACTGATATACATATAAGTAGGAATATCAAACGGTTTTACCAAATGACATCTACGATTAGAGATGCCCAAGGTTTTTAGTTCCGGTGGTTAACCGCGGAACCGTAACCGCCGGTTCTGGATCCGAACCGAAACCGTGACATTTTTTACGAACCGGAACCGCCATATTTGGAACCGCGGGCTAGTTCTGGTTCAAAATTTTACGAACCGAAACCATCATCGAACCGCCGGTTAACCGGCGGTTCCACGGTTCCGATGAGGTATTCAAGGCGTCAGCCGTTGGCAGCCAAGGAGCAACTTTTTCGGACGGTTTTTTGACCGGAACCGGCGGTTAATCGCGCGAAAACCAGCGGTTAACTGGCGGATCCGTCGGTTTTACCTCAAAACCGCCGATTTTGTCCGAAATTCAAATTTTTTTATTTTTTTTAAATTCTGATTTTGAATTCAAATTGATCCACTTCCCTCCTTCCCCATTTTTATTTATAAATACCCCCTTCTATCCTCACTTACATTCATCCCATTTCATGTTTTTTTTATTAATATTCCAACGACACTTGTTAATTATATCACATTGTTGTGTATGTATTGAAAATTGTAATGTATTATTGTCCATTATAACTCAAATTCAATAAAATTGATATGATTTTCACCTTATTAGTCTTATTTCAATTTAAATTATTTATTGTATAAATCTAAAATTCCGAATTACATAGCAAAAAAAAATTGAAAAACCTCCAAAACCGCCAAACCGAACCGGAACCGCGAGGAACCGTCCAAAACCGGTGGTTCGTAAAAGGAACCGGAACCGCCGGTTTACGAACCGTGGGCATGTCTATCTTGAGATTGAAGAGTAGTGAAGTAGAATGAGGTTGTTTGCCAATTTGTCTTCAAATATAGGTTCAAATTGCTGCAAATTGTTTCAACATTCCCGCCACAAATTTTAGTGATTTCAAAATTTTTGGATTGGGGATGGAGGGGTAAATTTGTCTATCCATAATTCTATTAGGTAAAACTCTTATTTTGGGTTACTATTTGGGACATATTTGAAGCCAAATCTTAGATACTAAACAACGGGGAAAAGAATTATATATAGTATATGCCTAATTATGCCTCAATTCTTAGAAGATTTTAATTTTCTAAATGTTAGAAATGGAAATCTTCCATAGTGAACACGACCTAAATTCAAATTTTATATAATTTTTAAGTATATGTCTACAAAATATTTGTAGGTGCACCATATTTGGTGTTGTTCCAAGAAAAACTAAAATTGGCTTTGGTTTTGGTGTATGGTTGGAAAAGTTTTCTACATCAAAACTTATTTCTAGTGTATAGTTAGAGAAGTTTTCTACATCAAAACTTATTTTGGTGTACGGTTGGAAATGGTCTTAGAGCCCGACATGTGATCCCTTTCCATCTCGCATGGTGTCACCCCCACTTATCCGATGTGTGATTGTTGTTTAAAATTTTGATTTTCAAATGTTTTTTGAAAAAATAGAAATTCAGTTTCCAAATTTATTTTCTTTTATACTCCATCTCTCTGTCATTAAGGTTATCCCCAACCTCGTCCTAGATTCAGGCCCCAAACCCCTTCCACGTCATCATTACCCTCATTTTATGCGCCAGCCTACAATTTTCACAACCCTACAGGTTACAACTATTAAATTTCACTATTCATAACTACAAACTATTTTACTCATAAAAATAAAAAAACGTTGACCAACTATAACACAAAAAATTCATTGTTCATTTAGAAATTATGAGCTATAAACCCTAGATATTAATTTTTTTACAAACTTAAGAAATTAAAAGTTACTAAGTCCTAAAAATTGAAAAATTACTAAGATCTAAAATTTCAAAAATTACAATTCCTAAAACCTGATAGGAATAATGTAGAACGAATGAGCCTCAACCGGGCGCGACCGCAGGCAGCGTCGCCGAGCCCGGCCCAGGCCGCATCTCCTCCACCTCCAATGCGACCCAGGTGCGGTCCGACCCGCAGCGTTGGGGATGCCCAAAGAGTCTCATTTATTTTTAGCATGAATTTTATAAAATGTTAAAAAAAAGTGGTGGAAAAAAGTTAATGAAATATGAGTCTCACTTATATATAGCTTTAAGTAAAATATGAGTGGCGTGTGGGATCATTCTACTATTTTTAGTAAAAATGTTCCGTGGCACCTATTTGTGGACGGATTAAAATGAAAAAAAATGGAATTTTTATTCGCGGACGGAGAGAGTATTTAATCGTAGTAGTTATTTTAATCGAGGGTGCTCGAGATATCTAAATTATGCCGTATCTATAACTCAATTGAAATACAAAGAACAAGCGGTGCTAAACATACAATGTTCACGCATGAGTTAGAGAGCAACAGAAAGCTTTGAGCTGCGTGAAGGTTTGGTAGACTGCTCGTCAATTTGAAAAATTGGGGTGGTGGTGGTGCTGAACGATTTGTGGTGTTGGAGCTGGAGATCTCGAGCGTGGAACGACGGCAGAATATTTACGAATTGCTTCGGTGTAAAAAAGGATAAGCAAGGAAATTCGTCCGCCGATTTAGTTTCGCTTTAATTGATTAGATTATAATATTTAATATTTTAAAAATAATTATTTTTAACAGCACCCTCCAAAAGGGACTAAATCTGGCCCATTTCCAAATGTGGAGGACAGAATAATTCAAAAAATAATGTTTTTAAACATAATCGTAAAATTGTCTTATGTTTAGGACTACTTTTTACCCTTACTCTTAACTAATTTATGGAAAACTACTTAATATTTTCCTATGTTGACTATGTTAAGCTACGAGATTTATAGTCTACATTTCTCGTGTGCCTAATCACAATCTCATATTCCCAACTCCCAAGTGTTACAACACAAGCATAGGCAGCCCTCAAGTTAGACAAGCAACCAATAAAATCAATACTCCATTGATGCATTTTTTATTAGCATTAAAAATACCTGCAAGTATACATGGTAGATTTAGTATAGGAATACGGGGAATAAGTTTACAAACTGTCTACCACATACTCAGTCTCATATACTATTTGGACACACAGTTGAGATTTGATTAAACTAAGAAAAACAGAAAATAAAAGCAAGTAAATAAAGCAATTAAATAAAAACAGTGAAACAGTTTCGCAGTTTGCAGTTAACTTGGTTTGAGAAAGCAGATGAGACAAGGGAATCCTAGGATAGTGATTTCATCAACTCATTAGTAATTCTAATTATTTAGTTCTATGCTCATCCGACTCAAGATCTACTAGGAGTTATTCCTATCGTGTATCAACACTCATATCACAAATATTGTATTGATACATAAAATATAAACCACTCAAAGTCATCATCGATAAGAGATTAACAATAATCAAAGTAACAACCAAACAGTTAAATATAAACCAAGGAATAATTAAAGTAAAACGAGTTCTGAACATTAAACAAAATAAAAAGAACTACATATATTCAATTGATTTCATCCCCTAGGATTCTATAAAATTAGCTATCCATAGACTGATAATCTAAATAAATATAAGTAAAATAAGACATGTTCAATCTAACAAAAACTAGATAAAACCTGGAAGAATTAATCTTGCTCTTGCTTGATCTCCCTTGAATTCTATGCTCCTTGTAGAAGATGGAGGAATTTATGTGCAAGGTAGTGTGACATCCCTTATCCAAAATATGTGATTAGAGTATAGTTTCTTTTTAAATTGTATTATTGCTATTTTCATAATAAACATATTAATTGGTCTTATAGAGGTAATAGTTAATTAATGATGAGAAGCCAATGTACGTGGTACGTAAGCTCAATGTATGTTATGTAGTAGTATCTCTTTTTTTTTAGCTTAAAAGAAAATAAAGCTAAATTAAAGGTATGCATATAAATATGTATAGTACATTTACATGGATGAAGAATGTTATTACCAAATATTGGGCAGTTGAAAAGTAAATTATAATAGTAGTAGTATATATTTACATTGTGAATTAAAGTTAATATATTTAGTATATTTATTCATATAGTAGATGTATATGCAAGTGTACATTTTTAAGGTTTACAACACACAAGAATTGAAGAGTCATGTACTAGCTTTCAATATTAACATTTTTCCATTTCTTTTATAAATGGTTTCAATTATATATGTACACTTGGTAAAAAATCGCCGTAAGAGGAATAGGATATACATAGTTGGTTGTATTGGGGTATGAGAATTTATTATTTCCGAATAGAGGTAAGGAGTATGGTGCTATAAGAAAGAAAAGAAAATGAGGCGGTGAGAGTGCTTAGATGTCTGATTCATATAAAAATATAGGAATTGTGTTGGAATGGATGGAATGAATAATTTGAAAAGAAAATTCACGTTACCATAGTAAGGAGTATGAATTGTAGAGAAGAGAAGCAATTCACGTTACCATAGTAAGGAGTATGAATTGTAGAGAAGAGAAGCAGAATTAGAAGTCTGACGGAATTATTTCTTTTGATCAGGTGCGTATAAATCGTACTTTTCTTTTATGTGGGTTATGCGATTATTTTGCTATATGTATGATTGGAGTGATTTATTGGTTATATAGTAGATTACATGGTGCGAACTAAGTTGGTGAGGTGTTATTTGATATTGATGGTAGAATATGATAGAGATACTCTATTTATAGAGTTGCATATGGTATTGAAAGTGCATGAATCATATAATTAAAGAGGATCTGTGACGGTCTTGAACTAATCTGAAATTATAGAGGGACCTACGGGTCAAATACAGAGGGACCTTCAGATCAAATATAGAGGGACCTATGAGTCCAATTACAGAGAGACCTTCGGGTCAAATACAGAGGGACCTATGAGTCCAATTATAAAGGGACCTTCGGGTCATAGAGGAATCCCGGACAGATACCAGGCTTGATTTGTCGCAGAATAATAAATGGAATAGAGAGGCATACGCATATGAATGGAAAGAGTGAATATCGGATTATATGATGTATAGATGATATGATTATGTGTTGTCTGATATTAATGGTGGATTATGATATGGGTATGTGGTTGGTGTAACAAGTATGTTTTATATATATGATATTGAAATTATATTAGTCATATGTTTAAAGAGTATCTGTGATGGTCTTGTCCTGGATCTGAAAATACTGAGAGACCTATGGGTCAAAAAAAGAGGGACCTTCAGGTCAAATATAGAGGGACCTATGAGTCCAATTACAGAGGGACCTTCGGGTCATAGAGGAATCCCGAGCAGATACAAGGCTTGATCCATCACAGAATAATAAAAAGGAACATGGAGCATATGCTTATGAATATGAAATTGATTATTTATATGTTGTGTATTGATTTTGATGATATGTGTTGATTTAAAAGAATGTGATTGATTTTTGTGTAATGTGAAATTAAAGGCAGATATTTATATACGCTGAATGGTGGCTCATATACACCACTAATATTTTACGGATAAAATATCAATGATGTTTTGGTTGACATTATTTATACAAACTCCACACATTATCAGGTCGGCGGCCAACACAGTTAGGCAATATTTTCCTTGCATATAGATAAATGTTTAATATATGGAGTGGTGAGAGAGTACAACTACAATTCAGAATGTTTTAAAATATGTACCAATAATATTGGTTGAGTGTTGAACTCATCTGATATGTGCATTCTACGTATTTCGACACATGGGTTAATTAATTTTAAAATTTTAGATTTATTTATCAAAAGAATATAAGTTAAGAGGGTTGGGGTGAGAACGGTAGGGGATGGAATTAAGGCTCTAAGATTGGTGAATAATATGAATTAGGTTATGGGGTATTTATAGGCATTAAAAAGGTTTGGAGAAGGTAAATTTCGTGCCCTAATGAAAAGATTTGTAAGGTAAGGGATGGAATTAAGGCTCTAAGATTGGTGAATAATATGAATTAGGTTATGGGGTATTTATAGACATGAAAAAGGTTTGGAGAAGGTAAATTTCGTGCCCTAAAGAAAAGATTTGTCTTCACAAGGCAATATCTTCTTTTCTTCCTTGAATTTCCGCCTAAATTTCCGCATAAATTCCCGTCAGCATTTGACAGCTTTGTGCGACTTTCGTAGAATGGCCATAATTTTCTCCACAGAACTCCGATTGAGATGATCTAGGTACTATTGGAAAGATCTTTCAAAGATGAAGAGAATGCCATGTAGAACGCCCTTATAGGACTACAAGATCACCAGAAAATTTAGTTTAAACACAGCTGTCGTGCGCCGCGTTTTCCCAGCGGGCGCTGGAGAGAGTCAGAGAGTTCTGGAGTGCTTTTTCCGCTCCAACTTCCGAACTTTGATGTTTTAATGCCATATTGTAGCTCTATCTTGCACATTTCTTACAAAACATGTCAAAATACCAAAATAGACAAAATATGCAAATAATAGACATGTAATGCAACTTTGACACTCAAAACGGATCACAAAATGACCTTTTAAATAGTGCATAATCCGAGAATATTTGTTTATCCTCAAACAAAACAAGAAAGAAACATAAATAGAGGCACAGAATGCACAATGACTAGACGTCGTAATTGCCTCAAAGGATGGAAGAATAGATTAAGCATGAATTAACACAATCAAATCAAGCAAGGCTTATTAGTGCACTTTCATTACTAACTCGTGGAACACCTTGAAATCATTCACTCACATGTGGCAAACTTCCAAAGATGGGAAGTGTTCTTTCTCTCACTCTCAAAGTGTATAAAGGTAAAGTATTTAAACACTCAAATCATGCATCATGCAAAGTTTACCATAGGCTTGCTCAAAGTCTAATCCATCCTCTACTAGGATGTGATTAAGCATCAAAAGTCGGAAAGGTCTTTATTTTTTTGTTGTAATGTAGGCTCTTTGGTAGGTGAGGAATATTTGGCTTAAAAGTGACTTAAACAAAATGATATCCCAAGTAGAGTTAAAGTGACTCCACTTTTCTAAACCCCAAGACACTTTTAACATTTTATTTTTCTCCTTCAACTCACTTTCCAATCCTTTGATTTTTCTTTTTTTTCTTTTTCACAACATTTCTTTCTTTTCCTTTTTCTTTTCTTTTCTTTCTAGATCAACACATACTTTTGAATTTTTCACTATTTCACAACTTGTACTTTCTCTACATTTAAGCATACTACTTTTTACAACTTTCTTCCTTATCTCCCCAATTCCTTTACAGAAAAGATATCAAAAACTATACTAACCCAAGGAATTGTCCCCATTTAATTTGGCTTCCAAAGAATAGGCTCAAAGGCTCAAAATTGGCTCCAAAGGGAAATTTTTTTAAAAATTGAGAGGATCAAAAAATTGGGAATAAAAGTAGCTAAGAAAAAATGGGCCTAACATCCTTCTAAATCAACTTAAAACGCTATGTAAACTTAGGCAGAAGACTAGGAGCAAGTTTTAGAAACATATACATGAATGTAGATAAATCACACAAGAAAGAAATTAGGCTCAAATCTCACAAGGTATAAGCATGAATCAAGGCGAACAAGCAATTCACTAATTATGCACCTTTTAACCAAACCATCAAATCAAGACGTCAAGCCATACTCAAACAAATAGAATTAAATATCATTGGCAACTCGGTCTAAAGTGTCCCTAAGCATGCGTGTTTCTAAGTTCTTCATGCTAAGTCCATGACATATATTCAAGAAAATTCACCTTCGGGTTTTAAAAAACAAAAACTTAAACTAAAAACCTTAAAAAAAAAAACCTAAACTCACGGTCCACCACTTCATCCTCCCAAACTTATTTCCAACACAGTGTAAAATAAGTTTGTAGAGTCGGTAGGGACGTGAGTAAACTATGAAAACAGTAAAGATACCTTGAAATTTTGTGTTGAAGCTGGACGGGGCAATAATTCAAATAATTTTAAAAAATGCGGCTGGAGTCCGGTGAAAAGCCAGCGGACAGCTGGAAGGTCCAGGGGTCGCTAGGAAGAGTCAGAACCATTCCAATGAGTCGCCAGCGGACCGCTGCGTGTGCGCCAGCGGGCGCTGGGTTTGGTCCAGAAGCAACGAAATTTCAATAAGAACAAAAACAAAGCAAAAAAGTGTAAAAAAAAAATTAGAAAAAAAATAAAACATGACAAAGTGTTGGGTTGCCTCCCAACAAGCGCTTGTTTTATGTCTTTAGCTTGACATCTCTTTCTTGCTCAAGGTGGTCTTGTGGAAGTGCATGTGTGTTCTTGAATTTTTCCAATCACCACTCCCATTATTCCTTCAATATTTTTCATCCACCATTCAGCCATGTCTAAATGTTGTCCCACCAGAGTTGTTATCATCTTTTCTTTGCTCGTTTTCTTAGCCCTTCTCTTTTTCTTCTTTTTCTTTGGTGGTACCTGCATTGAAGCACAGTTATTAGGAACATTCAAGTCATGCACAACGTGGTTAACATCTGAAAGTACTAGTGAAGGGTCAAAGTTTATTGGATTTGTAATCCTTGACTGTCGTAGTCTCTGATCCTCTTTCCAGATCCTTTCTTCTTCTTGCATCTTTTCATGTTCTATCATAACCTTTTGAATACGAAAAATGTACTCTTCCTCTTTCTCACTTATTGGAATCTCTTCTTGCATTCTATCAATTACTTTTTTGCACATGTCTAAGAAGGGTTTCCTAACGATAAGTGGAACACTCTTATTTGCCTGCATGTTAACCACCAAAAAATTTATAGGAAAATTAAAATTATCGACTTTTACCAAGACATCTTCAACTATACCAACAACATGTGCATGATAGGAGGTAAAGGCCATCAAACAGATTTCTCACACTAACTCTTGGACAAAATACAAAATACTGTAGAGAGTAAAATAGAATCTGGAATTAGAAATGCTCGGCTTTATTGAAAGAAAACTGAATTGCAAAACAGGAAAGGGAAATCCTCCGCAGAGGCCTAATCCTCACGAAGGAGGCCTACGAGAAAAACTCGTCCAATAAACTGATCTCTCCCAGATGGTTTTCACCATTTAAGAGCCTCAATATATAGACTTACAAAATGAGAGAAATCTGCAACTAACTTAATTCAAAATTCAAATCTACTAACAACTAACTAATTAAAGAAATAAATTAAGAAATAAAATCTAATCAAATCCTAACTAATGCTGACTAAGTATATCCTGCGACATGCATATCTGTATCAATTGCCTCACTCTCGAAACAACCTTGCCCTCAAGGTTGAGCTCAAAATTGAAACCAATTACTTTGTTCGGTGGAGGCTCAAACTCATGCTTTCGGTAAGTAGGCAGAGCATCGAACCATTGCAAATGGCCCATTATATAAAGGAATCGCAACATGACTAGATAGGAGAATGGAACGGCAACTGATGCATGTGGGGAGCCCGGAAAGAAAACCATCATTTGCGTAGATTGGTGGCTATCAGCGGAAACTAAACCACGCAGCAAAGGCAAGCAAGGAGGCTGAATCTGAATATCGGGGCTGGAGGACAGCAGTGGTGCTGAAACCATGGCTGGTGTAGGCGGACTAGAGGCAATCATGTGTTTGGCATGGTCAGCAGCAGCCGCAGGATCGAAACGTCGCTGTACTGGCAGGGGCAGGGGCGCGCTATTGTTGGTGCCAAGATTAGGGTGGTTTGTAGACGGGTTAATAGTTGGTATCTCTTGCTGGGATGTTGTAGACGGGCTAGACGACATCAATGGTGCTGTCACGGTGGGTAGGATAGCTGCAGAATTATTGCTGGGGCTAAGTGGAATTTTTGGCTGGTTTTTGGCAATGTGGACATCAACAATAGGGCCCTCATTGCTGTGTTTGGATGAATTGCAAGGGACGCAGCTTTCTTGTGGAATGGTACCACCAAAATGATTCATCATTTCCTGCGTAAAACGATCCCATGATAGAGTGGGAATCCGTCGCATAAGGAGTTGGATCCATGGTAAGGCTGGGCCTGCCAAAACCACCATGGCAACGCTCAATCGATTTTCAGGTGGGATTTTTGACACCAAGTAGTACTGTTCAGCCCGCGCGAGCCACGCAATCACGTCGGATCCATCGAATGTCGGAAGTGTCACCGGTGGTGTGCTCCCTGGAGCCGTGGTATCGCCAAAGCGATTCAAGAGCTCTCGAACAAATCTATCCCACGATAAAGAGGGGCAACGACGAACGAGCAATTGTTTCCAGGGTTTGGCCGGTCCGTTTATGGCAATCATGGCGAGATCGACACGTCTATCCAAAGGTGTTTTGTTGAGGAAGAAATATTGGATTGCCCGTGCTAGCCAAGTGAGAGCCCCAGATCCGTCAAACGTCGGAAAGGTCATCAGTGGTACATCACGAGGCGCTCGAAACTCCAACATGAAAGTCTCCATCTTTGCTATGGCCTTCTCCAATCCAACCACAAGAAATGTGGCTTCTGACCAATAATAAACCATCGTTCACCGGACCAATTGATAGGAGGTAAAGGCCGTCAATTAGATTTCTCACACTAACTCTTGGACAAAATACAAAATACTGTAGAGAGTAAAATAGAATCTGGAATTAGAAATGCTCGGCTTTATTGAAAGAAAACTGAATTGCAAAACAGGAAAGGGAAATCCTCCGCAGAGGCCTAATCCTCACGAAGGAGGCCTATGAGAAAAACTCGTCCAATATACTGATCTCTCCCAGATGGTTTTCACCATTTAAGAGCCTCAATATATAGACTTACAAAATGAGAGAAATCTGCAACTAACTTAATTCAAAATTCAAATCTACTAACAACTAACTAATTAAAGAAATAAATTAAGAAATAAAATCTAATCAAATCCTGACTAATGCTGACAAAGTATGCATATCCTGCGATATGCATATCTGTATCAGTGCACTTGTTTCATCCCCATTTTCAGCTTGATTGTTGATGGTTTTAGATTCTCTATGTTAAACTACACAAAAACAGACAAAGGCATTAAATTAAAGGTCTCATGTAAATCACACAAAGCCTTACCTGTTGGTGCTTCCCCAAGTGTACACCATATGATGAACTGCTCTTTATGCTTTTGCTTGACAGACCGATGGTTTAAATGTTAGAGTTTGTATACTAGAAATCACCTTCAAGTGATTGAATACTGTAAAACTCTTATTTTATCTTTCAAGGAATAAAACAGATTATTTTTTTCATAATGTCGTTATGTTTTACATTTAATGGATGTTTATTGTATATTTAAATGTATAAATAATCTAACAAAGTCTAAGTCTTTGTTTTAGTAGACCGGTTGTGGGCGACGTCCACTTTAAGGTAACACGGTCAGTACTAAACAAAGAAAAAGAAGAATTTCACAACCTAGATGGAATTAGACTATCCATCATGAAAGGTTACAATGTCTGTCCGCATATTTCTAAACCTTACTGAAATAAGATGACATTGGTGTGGTAAAGCACTGAATGGAACTAACAGCAAGACGAGTCTTTATGCTATATACTGAAAGGAGAGGTCTTGATAAATATTTGTTTCTTAATCAATGTAGGCTAGCATTGAGCATACAGTTTTGATTATACACTACTTTGACTTATCAAATGGTGCGAGTTTTTCGTAACCCAATAATTTTGATATATTGGGTGGTGGTGATTAATATCTAGAGGTGCTACGATTGCTATTATGTTGAATCGTGCGCGAGGTGAGTCTCATTTGATAATGTCCTCAAGAGGAGCGCGAAACAAGGTTTTGTTATTCGGAACCTAGCTAGTTGGAGTTTGATTACTCTATGAATAATAAAAAAATATTTCATGCTAAGTACACTCTAGGAATTTATAAGAAGTTAATTAATTAAGTTCATAGCAGACATTAATTAATTAATGGATATTTTTATCTTAAGCGCGGGAAATGAAAGTTAAAACGGAAACCCAGATTACTTGTAATTTCGAATTTGGATGGGGAGAGTTCAATATTACTTCTATAGTGGCTGCTCGTAGTATTCCAATTAAAGCTTATATTAAATTGTGGGTTCAATTTAATTAGTAAAAGTAAATTAGGTGAGTCCATATCCAAATTCTTCCATAGATCCCTGTCTGGGGCCAAAAGGAACTTAATATAAATAGGAGAATAAAGGAGACATAAAATACACATTATTTTCTCCAAAAATTTTCTTCCCTCTCTCTACAGTAGAGGACGAATTTTTTTTCTCCTCCGTGGAGTAGGATTCTTTTTCTCTCTTTTTTATTTAAGTCCTAGTATCCCGGTGAGATGAGCCCACACTGATATCGAAATACAGTTCGGGAACCAGAGAGAAGATCCGTGGTCTAGTACTCAAAGCATCACATGGAGAAGTCACTAGCCATCGTCGATTCTTTGGAGAATCAACAAGGTATTATTTCTGCTCCGTAGAAAAACATGTTTTCGGTTTCAATTATACTTAAATCATGATTAATTGAAGTTACGAACATGATACGTGTGATAATTACGCGAATAGAATTTGTCTAAATAATCTGCTAAATAGACCTGATTATTATGTGATTTGTTTCTCCGCACGCACCCACTGCCAGTTCCTTCATTAAAATGATGTCCCCACTTTTAGCTGAGAACTGAATTTCTTCAAGATCATTCAAGTTTCTTTTCTTATAAACCTTCTCCTTCACCATGTTGGTGTAACTGGGAACATGTTGTAGAGCTGCTGCTACATGGAATTACTCTGTGCCCTTGATAAGTCGTATTCTAAGCCTTGGTTACTGGTCAGTATGTCGTGAAATGCATGTATTATCTGCAAAACAGTTGCTCAAGTGTGCAGGATTAAAGGATCCAAGTCGGTAGGAGACAATTCAGGTGACGCAAGTGAAAAGGGCGCCAGAAGGGTGCAATACTGACCAGGGATGCATGCCGGAGAAAAGGCTCGAGATGGAGAAGAAGGATAGCTGGGATGATCATTAACAAGGGCAGAAAAGTCAAAACGTGAAGGAAGTCTACCCTAAAAGCAAGGGCAAGCCTCCCTATAAAAGAAGCCACTTGGAGAGAGAGAAAGAAGTTGGTTCCTTAGAGTTCGGTTAGGAGTTCTAAGTTCTCGGTTCTCAAACACACTTAGTAGAATTCTCTCTAGAAGATCAGTCCTTCAGCATTGTCCAATCTCTCGTTCCTCGCCACAATTATAGTCACTTGACGTCCAAGAGTCTGCCGGAGAAGTCATCAATCCACCGTTCCAGCCAGTTTGCCGTAGTAGTATAGCAGTATCATCGCCCGGAGTGGCAAAACAATCGTTATTTTGCTTTCTAGTTTAATCTTTACCTGTTTTCGTCGTTGGTTTTGTTGCAAACATTTATCGTTGTTGCCTTTTGAAGTACTTTGTGAATATCCAAACGTTTAAGTTATGAAGTTTCTATTTCGTATGTCGCTTTGGTTCGAGTTTGCTTCATTCTGCCTAGGAAAGTTAGATCTAGTCGTTGCTTTTAATTTCTAAGTGTTTTCCTATCTGGAGTTGTGGATCTGAGGTTGTAGTTATGTTTCAGTCTAATTTTCGTGCATGAGTCTTTCGTTCTGCATTATAATCACCATCTTGCATGTTAGTCAGTAGAAGTAAAAACTGCAGTTTCACCGTTCATTTTAAGTTCGAGCATTTTAATCTATGGATCTTGAGTTTGAAGTTATGAATCTGAGTTTAGTTATGGACCACTTTTACTTTTAAGTTACTTTTGCTTTTGTCCCCTACTTTTCAGTTGTACCTTCCAGACCTGTCAGAGAGCCACCAACCACCAGCGGAAGACACGGAAACCAAACAGGTCCTAGAACGGATCTATTTAGGTGATTATGCATTCGACTCCAATTTCATGCAATATTCATAGATCTATAGATATAACATCAAATAAACACATAATCATGCAATTTGATGTAGATTCGATTGTTACCTCATTTTGATCCATCATAGGATCGAAGTTGCTAGCTGCACCACCCGGAGATCCTTGGTTTATCGACCGTGAATCTTCCAACCTATTCCCTAGTCCTTGATTCTCCATCCGTGTGGGCGGATCTTAGATAATCAATAATAGTCTTGAAGAGATCTAGGGAAACCCAATCACAAACTCAATATTGTCTTGATCTAATCCTATGAATTAGGATAGAACAAGAACAAAACAAAACCCTAATTCTCCCACGTGCCAAGGCACGAAAACCGAGGCAAGGAGAGAGAGAGAGAGCCGGCGACGGCTTCTAGGGTTTAGGGAGGAGTGTTGTGAATGAATGGTGTGCTAGGGTTTCCACATCTCATCACTATTTATAATGGACTTGTTGGGCTAGGTTGGGGATCCATGGAATGACTTAAGTGTTGGGCTCACCCATTAGATAAATTACTAATTAAATCAAATGACCCATGATTTAATATATTATCAATGGAATATTATTTTATTCCACTAAAGAATAATATTGCACTCCCACTTAAATCACCAAATTACAAATAACTTGGGTCCATTTTATTTTATAATATTTCCCGCGTTTAAGATTATCTTGATCCATCAATTTAATTCTTTTGTCTGCTATGTGACTAGAATTAAATTAATTCTCCAAAGAGTTTTTCTAGTTTGAAACTTTATTTATTATTCGTGGAATAAATTCCAACTGCGCAGTTTTCTGAATAATAAATTCCTCTTTCAAACACCTCATTGGGGATCACCCTTTTAGGGATTTAATCATACCACACTGGGCACGCGAATTCTATGAAATAATATTCCAATACCTTCATGTTATTCAATTACTACCACCCAAGATATCATGAACTTGAGTTACGTACAAACTCTCACATATTGATAAGTCAAAGTGGCGTTTGATTGAATAAACAATATTGATATTAATATCATAGACTAGAAAATACTAAACTTTCTTGAAATATATTCTTTCAGTAGATAGCAATAAAGAATACATTTCGGATTAGATCCTTTCAGTGCTTTACCACACCGGTGTTACTAATCTCATCTTAGGTAAGAGAGAATTATCACAAACACCGCAACCGTTCCAATAGGTAGCCAAAGCCTATCTAGGTTGTGAATACGTTTTTCTTCTTACTAGATCTGGCCAAGTCCCCTACTGGAAAACTCATGAGGAGATTCATCGAATTTCCCTACTTGACCTTCTTAGTAAAAAGCCTTAGACTTGTTTATCATATTTCAATAATAAACCATTATATTATATTATTTATTCTCATAAATAGGTAAACAAGTGGACGTGGCGTTTCTCGTATACATGCACAAGCTGACTGTACAAAGGCATGTACGCTCGAAGCATCTTTTAGTATACAAACCCCAACAATCTCCCACTTATACTCAAAGAATGCTTTCGAGTATACCAACCGCTTTATTGGCCTTGTGCTACACATTCACACACATTTTCTCCCACTTATACTCAAAGCAGGCTTTGGCCACTATGTACTCAAAACTATAATTCTTTAAAAGAATCTACCAACATAGTTTTCTAGAGTACATAAAACGAAAATATACTTGTAATTTATAACCTTAATTCTTGCTAAGGAGCACGATTATTTGATCAAAATATTTCTAGGCCCTTTGATCCAGTGGAATAATTTTATGTGCCTTTCTCAAGTGCACTTATACATATTCCTCTATCAAAATCCACTATTTTGATCCTTCTGAATTTCTACTAATTAAAGTAGAATACTTATAGCAAATATAAAGTTTTTAATCATGTCGAATATGATTCCCAAAACTTTAATTATATAATACCAACCTAACTTGGTATTATCCTTGCTATATAACTTGTGATGTAAATTTATGCATGAACATAATTACCTCATCACAATGACTAATTGGAAATTAGTCCTTATGACAAAATAAAACCGAATGATTGCATTCTTTGTTTTATAGTCATAAATTCCAAGAGTTCATTTATTTAACCATTTGTTGTGATCTTTAGAAATACTTTCTTTGGAAATCCAAAAGTAATTCTAATTTTAATAGCTAACTTGGAAATGTCTTTTAATGTTATTAGAGTCTTAGAAAGTGTGCAATTCATCACTTCTTTCATTCTAGGGTGTGAACCCTTTTAACTCTATCAAACATTACCTTAATTCCATTTATGAATATTCTATGAGACAAAATTTAGCTCCCACTTTTAAAAGTAGAAAAATACTAGTCTCAATATTCTTTAAGGCTATTAAAACAATTTAAATAGTGCTTGGAGTTAAATTCATCCTAGTTTAATAAAATGAGCTATGAAGCTCTTATTAAACACTTAGAATTTATTCATTCATTTAAGAAAAGCTCCCACTATTTTAATTATCACTTTCACAACAAAATAAATAAAACAATAACTAATCAAATAGTCAACTCTTGGCTTGGAACATTAAAATAAATTTAATGTGCACACTATATTTACTACACAAGAATTTCTAGTATTTATAATAAATACTTATCTTGTTTCTAGTTGAATTTAATTTACTTGTCTTGTAATCAATTATTGTGATTATTTTTCTTACACCTTTATTTGAACAAACGCGATCATAAGATCATTTTATTTTGTATTGAATCCATGTCGAACATTAATGTTCTATTGACTCTTCAACAAAATAATGGTTCAAAAGACTTAAGGATTAAAGAAACTTAATAATCAATATTTCTAGAAGAAAACTTCATAATAATTGAATCAACAAATTTAATCACAAGTAAACATTTTGATATTAACCATGTTACATTTGATGTCATAAATAATTGGATAATCAAAACTTCATTTATCTAATAATGCAAGCATT
>NC_062970.1:20862567-20975013 GCF_023119035.1 Salvia hispanica
CTCTTCATCTGCCAATTCTATTTGAGTCGAAAGAATTCAATCTCTCTCTTCTTGTGTTCTCTATCTCGGCCGGAGGGCTGTCGTGCCACCACACTACTGTCGTGCTTTGTCTTCCCTCTCAGGTAAACTCATCATCATCTCTCATTCTTAATTAATTTTTGGTTTTATAGCTTTTTTTTGTAAGAATTTCCATAATAATTAATTTTTGTTTCTACCACTTTTTATTGCATAAGAGTTTCTCAGTTACAATTAGCTATTGTATAATCAAAAAAGATAATGTGGTTGAATGGTAGATCAAGGCACAATAAAGCTTGGTTTTAGTTTGAAATTTTTGTTTAGTTTGATATCGATCAGAAAACTCAATACAGATAACTACTGACATTTTTTTTCTATTGCATATGACTTGTTTGTGAATTTAGCACAATTAATATTACAAATGTTTATCTCATGTTATTTGACATTTTATATGACTATCCATTCTCTTATTGAATAAGTGACTAAGTTGCCTACATTAATTTATGATCTATATAGGTTTGGTAGAAATTTATTAATATGGATAAAAGTTGGATGACAAAGTCAAGAGTAACGGATGAATATCAAAATGGACTTCAGTACTTCTTAGATTTTGCTTTTCGCAATGCAAGCATAAATGATAAGATAATGTGTCCATGCAAACGCTGCCAAATGGTAATATTTGTGAGTAGAGACAAGGCGTATGAACATTTGACAGTCGATGGATTTATTCCTGGATACACGGATTGGATAGCTCATGGAGAACTTCCTAGTATTCTTGCTTCTAGGCGTGAAAACCAACATGATAATGTAGAGGCTTTAGGCGATGATGATATGCAGGGTTTAGTTCATGACGTCTTTGGAGTTCCAAATGAAGATGGATATACGGACGGTACTGATTCCCAAATGGATTCTGAAATTGCTAATGGACAAGCAAGAGAGTTCTATAGATTGATTGATGATTCACAACAGCCGCTATATGAAGGAGGTGCTAAATTCTCAAAACTATCATTCATAATTCGTTTGTTGCATTTAAAGTGTCTTGGGAGATTGAATAATAAGGTATTTGATATGCTATTGGACTTACTAAGAGATGCTTTTCCTGATGCCATGGTTGGTCTACCGAAGTCTTATTATGAAGCTGATAAATTGATGAAAAAGCTAGGACTTGGTTATGAGAAAATTGATGCTTGTCCAAATGATTGCACTCTATATTGGGGGGTGAATGAAAACAAAACTTCATGTGACACATGCCATAAGCTTAGATGGTGTACTACCGATAAAGATCCCACGGGTGAGAAAAGAAAGGTTGCCCAAAAGGTGTTGTGGTATTTTCCACTCAAACCAAGGTTGCAAAGGTTGTTCATGTCTTCAAAAACGGCATCCCATATGAGATGGCATGCTGAAAGTCGTACGAAGGATGGGTATATGAGACATCCTGCCGATTCCCCAGCATGGGGCACATTTGATAGTTTGGATCCTGATTTTGCTGAGGAATCTCCCAATGTTCGATTGGGATTAGCGGCAGATGGAATTATTCCCTTAAAAAATATGAGTGTCACACATCACGTGGCCTATCATATTGGTTCCATATAACCTTCCTCCATGGATGTGCATGAAAGAGTCTTCTTTTATGTTATCTCTACTGATACCCGGTCCATTAGCTCCTGGACAAAATATTGATATTTATTTGCAACCACTTATTGCCGATCTAAAGGATTTGTGGGAAGTAGGAGTTGAAACGTATGACGCATCCAAAAAGCAAAATTTTCAGCTACGCACTTCATTGTTATGGACAATCAGTGATTTTCCAGGATATGCCTATGTATCTGGATGGAGTACCCATGGTGAATATGCGTGTCCGGTATGTAAAGAAACACATTCTATTAGACTGAAACATGGTGGAAAGTATTGTTACATGGGGCATCGAAGATTCCTACCTAAAGAACACGAGTTTCGAAAGAATAGACGACTTTTCGATGGCACAGTTGAGTATGGAGAAGCACCGCAACAACTATCTGGTGATATGGTGATGGATGACCTGAAAGACTTTACTATGAAATATGGTAAGCTGGTTAAAGATAATCCAAAGCTTTTCAGTTGAAAAAAAAAAGTATATTTTTTGAGTTGTCATACTGGAAAGATAATATGGTTTGTCATAATCTTGATGTCATGCATACTGAAAAAAATGTTTGCGAGAGTATCTGTGGCACATTGTTGGATTTGGATGGTAAATCAAAAGACAATTATAAATCACGCCAAGACTTGGAACAAATGGGAATTAGACCTGAACTTCATCCAATTACTAAGGAGCAGGGAAAAGTTCATTTACCCGCTGCAACTTTTACAATGAGCAAGAAGGAGAGAACAATATTTTGTCAGGTTTTGAAAAATCTTAAAGTTCCCGATGGTTACGCCTCAAACATCTCATGGTGTGTTCAATTAAAACCACCCAAATGGCTAGGATTGAAAAGTCATGACTATCATATCATTATGCAACAACTATTGCCTATAGCATTGCGAAAGACACTCTCTAGGGCAGTACGTTCACCTCTGATTCAGCTTAGCAAGTACTTTCGAGAACTCTGTTCTAAAGTAATTTGTCCAGCTGATATCATTCGTTTAGAGAAAGATATTGTTGTGGTACTTTGCCAATTGGAGAAGATATTTCCACCATCGTTCTTCGATATAATGGTGCACTTGACTGTACATTTGGCTACAGAAGTGAAGTTATGTGGGCCGGTTCAGTACCGTTGGATGTATCCAATAGAGAGGTAATATATATATATTTGCAAGTTATAATTATGGAATTTAAATAGTGTATATAATAAATGATGTTTTTTCAATAATGGATCATTTAAAATATTTGAAATCTAATACTTGATTTTGTTTGCAAATAGATATTTGGGCACATTGAAATTTTATGTGCGTAATCGAAGCAAACCTAAAGGTTCAATTGCTGAAGGATATCTAGCAGAAGAATGTTTGAGATTTTGCTCTTTGTATTTAGCTGACAATTTGGAGTCAAAGTTTAATCGTGCATCTAGGAATGAAACTATTACAGATAATGCAATAACTGGATTAGATGTATTTACGATCCACGGTCGTTCTCTTGGAAAAGGAACTGCTATGAGATTAGATGATGTAACATTGACGAAAGCACATCAATACGTATTGTTCAACTGTGAGGCTGTTAGACCATATATTGAGTAAGTTATTTTGTGAATTCCTACTTATCATAAGTTTTGAATTTTTTTTTGACACTATGAAGGTTTGTTCTTTTTCAGGAAATATTGGGCAGTAGTTGAACAATCTAATCCTCGCGTTGCACGTCATCAGTTGGAACGTATCCACAGTGAAAGGTTTGCTGGTTGGTTTGCTCAATATGTAAGTTATATGCTTCCCAATGATAGTAATGGTGAATATACAATATTGTTGCTATATATTATTGTGATTTTAATTTCTTTGAATAGGTTGAAGGGTTAACAGTCCATGAGGAAAAATCCAACATTAAGAGATCTGAAGTTACTTGCTCGTGGGCCTAATATAATTGGAGTGAAATATAAAAAGTTTATTGTGAATGGTTTCCGGTTCCACACAAAAGATTTGGAGTGTACAAAGAAAACACAAAATAGTGGGGTGCGTGTTAAAGCTACAACGTCAAGTTTTTCAAGTACTAGGGATCAAAATCCAATCTTAAGCGAGTTGGACTATTATGGAATTCTAACCGATGTTGTTGAGCTTGATTACAGTTATGGACATATAGTTGTGTTATTTGATTGTCAATGGATGTCAAAAGGAAATCGATTGAAGATAGATGTTGATGGATTTACATTAGCTAATTTTTCAAATGTGATACGCCATAATGAACCATTTATTCTTGCATCTCAAGCTGAGCAAGTCTTCTATGTAGAGGATCCAACTGAATCACAATGGAGCGTAGTTGTCTCTGCTACAGCACGAGCTTATTATGACATGGAACCTATTATCGATGTGGAGACTTACTTACAAAGTAATATTTGTGTTCCTGCTGATAGTATAGAGTCAGATGACTTTGGTTGGGTTCGTGAAGACATCGATGGAATAGAGATTGACTTAAATGAATGATTTTGATGACTTATATGTTATCAGATGGTAGTTATAGAACAATATTCAGTATGGAAACTACGATGGTGAGTAAAGAAATATCTTCTTACTTTGACAATACGATACATGATTAATTGATATGCGTTGTTTTTGTGATTCTTGAATGTCTATAGATTGTGTTCATAAACATAAACACATTTATTAAAATCAAACTAATTTTCAAGTTTTTATTTTGTTTTGCAGCATGTAAATTTTTCCCTCTTAGAAATCTGAGTGAAGAGGTGTAGTGTTGGTTATTGAGTAGAGATAGATTGCATCCTATTACTCAGAATTGTTCTACCAGGATTTAGGTCCCTCCGTCTATAGCTATTTTCTCTGCATCTTAGTTTGTGTCTGAATTAAGATATTTTGTGATTCTATAGCAAAGTTTGATCCTTTTGGGTATTGGATCACATTCTTAAATTTTTTTATTAATGTAAATTATGATTTTACAGCTAAGCTTGTCCCTGTAGGATGTGGAAATTATGAGGCTGTCAACACCATTGCAGCATCCAAGAAGGGTATAAAGTGAAGTAAGTGTGTTCACTCCACATTTCAGCTCTCCCTTTATTTCTTACAAGAACTCTTACGTTTTATCGGTCTTGAAACTTTTGGGCTTTCAAATCTGGTATTTTTCGTGCAACTTTGGCTCCCATAATTGGATTCTGGATCATGGACGGCGTCAGTTACTATATCTTTGTTGCTATGAATCTTAGTTTCTCTTGATTGAGACAGGTGTGAAGATTTTGTGCAAATGCATTCTCATTTGAAATTTTTATACTATGAATGAGTTTCATTGTTAACTTGAGGTCTTACAGGATTCAGTTGAGCTACATTGTCTAGTTAGTTTGATCACAATATGATTCATAAGATTGATTTTCACAAGTGTACTTAGACCGCAAAGCTTTGTCATTTTTTTTATATTAACATAATCTAGTTGACTGAATATTAATGGTTGGACTTCATGTTCTTATGCACATACATATTTCCTCTATCCCTGGATTTAGTTCGTACGCATTCATGAAAGAAGTTAAATGGTTTTCATTATGGAGCATATATTGGCAGATTTGGAACATATAGTTCGTACGCATTCATAAGGCCTCTGATATGTCTTGCTCTGTGGAGCCTCTGAAATGTTTTGCTCCCCAAAGCCTTTGTTAGGCCTCTGATTAATAGAAAAAGTATTATGTTTCAAGACCGAGCACATTACCAAGCTATTGGGGTTATTTCATTGTTGTTGGAGCTGTTGCTATTGTTTTAGGAGATGTTTATGATCATGCAATGATATGTGCTTTTAGGAGACTGCTATAATTATATATGCTGTGTGATTTATTGTGGTATTACAAAAATAGGAAATAACGATGTTCCGACATGGATTAAATAAATACTAATCTTGCCCATTTAGTACTTTGATTTGTGAATTAGTGATAACATTGAAATGTGTCACAGGTTGTCATATTTTTGGAGTCTTGCCTTAGTCATTGCCTCTACGTCAGCATTACGCCCTTACTAGTCACTGATCAAGTCTCGTTTTGGGTACATATCTCGTTATGATGGATCGTGGCATGTCTAAGAAAAAATCTTATATTCTGGATTATGCTGCGTTGTAAATCTACTACAGAACATGTTTCTTTTGCTGACATTGCAATGCATATGTCTATATATATAAATTACTTTTGTATAATCTAATTGGCTGTCGGTTGGTTCATGAAAATGATTGATTTTATCTAGCATATTTGTGATACCAGGATTGTAACACCTTTGATTCGGTTGCTCGACGACCGGGCTAGGGGTGTTACATATAGCTTTGTTGCCACAAGAACTGCCCACCTAGAAGGCAATGGTTGTCATCTGTTGCCACCTTCCAGCCTAATGTCGAGAGCTGCTGCTTTGTCGTCTCCGCAGCCGCTGCAGCCCGGTGCACCAGCGAACTCTTTGCCTAGTCTGTCAGGCTGCCTCCTTGCACAATGATAATCTTGTTTTTCATCTTTGTATACCAATTCTAGATTTGCCATTAAATATAATACTTCAGTTAATGTATTTAAAAGTTTTACTCAGAGTGTAGTTTCTCATAAATGTTCTTAAACTATTTTCAATTTTTATATTTCTAGTGATCAAATTTTATCATCAACTTTCAAAACTCGTGTTTGAAATTGACTTGAATTTCATTGGTATTGTTTAATGTATAAAGTAAATGGTGTCAACTATTACTTCGTACTGTGATAATCTTTTTTTTCGTCCCGGTATACCAATTCTAGATTCTCCATTTAATACATAATATATTAAAGTTAACAAATTCAAAAGGTTTATTCGGAGTGTAGTTTCTAATAAATATTCTTAATCTATTTTTAATTTCTATATTCTAGTGGTCGAATTTTATTGTCTAACTTTCAAAACTCATGTTTGAACTTGACTTGAATTTCACTGGTGTTGTTTAAAGTATAAAGTAAATGGGGTCAACTATTACTTCGTATAGTGATAATCTTATTTCTCGTCCATGTATTACCAATTCTAGATTCGCCACTTCATCTTGAAGTTAAGAATTCTATTTAGAAAAAAGAGAACATTTTAACCACATAACTTTACAATAGTACTCCCTCCGTCTTTAAAAAGTATGTACAATTTTTATTTTTAGTCTGTCCTGAAAAGTGTAAACATAATAATTTTTGGAAAGACTTTTCTCTTGGAAAAGTTAGGACCCATTATCCACTAAGCATACTTTAATTGTTTTTTCTCGCTATCGCTCTCCTACTTTATTATTTATGAATTAAAACTCGTACCGAACCAAATGTTCATACTTTTCAAGGACGGAGGGAGTATTAAATATTCCCTCATTCCCAGGATATTTGATTGACTTCTTTTTTGCACTCGTTTTGAAAAAATTGCAATAAATAGTTAGAGTAGATAAATAGTAACGCTTTTACGTTATTCTCGCTTTTACGTTATTCTCGCTTTTACGTTACTATTTATCCACTCTAACTATTTATTGCAGTTTTTTCAAAACGAGTGTAAAAAAGAAGTCAATCAAGACGGAGGGAGTACTAGATTAGTAAGAAACATGTGAATTTTTTTTATTGATTGTAACATTTAAAAATTTACTAATTTAAAGAAATTAATATTTTGGAAAGTTCCAAAAATTAATGGTCTAACTTTCAGAATTTGACTTAAATTACATTAAATATTTTTTACTTATAGCTCTATTTTAAGCAATTACTTATAATTTTTATTAATATCCTTACGAAAAATTAATTAAGAAAGTCATTAAAACAACTATTTTAAAAACTTGATGATCGTCAATGTTTTAAAATAATATGCAAATAAATGATACTCATTGTTAACAATTTAGATAGATGTTGATTATTTTATTCTACTACAAATACGCAAGTCGTCAATTTTAAAAATAATATGCAAATAAATGATACTCATTGTTAACAATTTAGATGGATGTTGATTATTTTATTCTACTACATTTACGCAAGTTTCAACAATTTAGATAGATGTTGATATTAGTATTATTTTATTGTACTACATATACATATTTTATTGATATATATAATAATATACATGTATTTATCTTATTTCACTCTCTATCATATTTCACTTCGTGAAAATCAAGCGCCAAGCGAAGAAAAATAATAGCGCTAAATCTCAAATATCACAACCGTCTACTCTTTCCACAACTCCCAATTTACGATTCCTTTCTTCAATTCCCAAGCGAAAAGAATAACTCACACTGGTGACCAAAGCTAATTCGAAAAAACAGCCGAAGGTTAATTTGCTAACATCGAGAATTTCTAATTCGATTATAAGGTAAGTGTTCTTTACTGAATCTTGATGGAGACATTCTTACAAGAGTAATAATCTGTTTTCATTGTTGGATTGTTGGGTTTCTGTTTTCATTGTTGGATTGTAAGGTTTCTCGTTTGAAATTACTTTGAGAAGGTAAAATAATGCTTGAAATTAGTTACGTAGATGGTTTTGTGACCTGAATATCGTATTGTGGTTTTTTTGTATAACCATACCTGCTTGAAAATTGTAGGAGTACTCATTATTTAATTTGGACTTCAAAATGCTTATTCATGCTTAGTTTTTCTCTAAATTAATCTCTGAAATTTGTGACTAAATTAATTGAAATTAGTTAATATATACAGTCTATGTTCAGGGAAGAATAATGGTGAATGTTATCCACTTATAATGATCAATAATCATGTTTGTTACTCTAATGCAGCAATTATGACTTCTAAACGATGGGAGCAGTGTAGCAAAAGTGTTCGTTTGCAAGATGAACCAAATGTTTCACAACAAAGGTTGAAAACCGGTGAAGGTAATAATAAACAGTGAACTGATTATTCTA
This sequence comes from Salvia hispanica, assembly GCF_023119035.1. Classification (NCBI taxonomy): domain Eukaryota; kingdom Viridiplantae; phylum Streptophyta; class Magnoliopsida; order Lamiales; family Lamiaceae; genus Salvia; species Salvia hispanica. Next base: position 20,871,059 of record NC_062970.1, read on the forward strand.
ACATGAGCTCAGATTTGTTGTTGGAAATGATTTACTATATTTCAATATATTCTTTTATAATGATGTACAGGTTTCACTACTAAGACAGCAATAGGCAGAAGAGTTTATAGTAGAAATCTACATCAAAAGACTTTGGACATGGTCACACCTTCGCACCACAGCCATGAAAGTGTGCCACCATTGGAGAATGAGAGCTTGAGTGTTTTCGTCGAACAACAAGAAGATGAAGGTAATGGGAAATCAAACATTGTGACAAGTTGTGTAACCTTTTAAATAATAGACTAATCATATTATACTCGTTGTTCTTCAAGTCATTGCATCTGGTGCTGAAAGTGTTGAAAAGCAAAGTAAAGGCCCTACGTATATGAAAAATATTTGGGGTCGCCCTCTAAATTTGCCTCCCATTCATGTTGAATATAATGAGTTCGGTCAAGCTATAGGTGGTGAGCATAGCACGCTCTGCCATTTCCTAGGTTCGATAGCAAGAAGCGGTAATTATTGTCCTCTAGATATTAAAAGTTGGCATGCCATTTCAAAGGAGAAAAAAACCGAGATGCTTGACATTGTAAAGGTAGTTAATGTTATTTAACTTTGTCAGATCTTTTCATTCTCTTCTATGCTTTTTTACTATCTTTTAACTTTCTCATTTACTACATGATTGATGATTATATGTATACGTATATATAACATTATCTGACTATGTTTAACGTAGTTACGATTCCATGTCCCTATCACTGCTGAGAAGTGGATTCTGGAATCTATCAACCTTAAATGGAGAAACTGGAAGCATTACTTGAAAACACGATACTGGGCTAATGTACCTATCGAGCATTTAATAGATGATAGGGACGAAAGAGTTTTGAAAGTTCAATGGATCAATCTCCTTGCCTATTGGAGAACAGAACATGCCAAGGTTTAATCTACAATTCTAATGCTCATTTCATTTGAACTATGCATTCACTTCCCCTTTTCCCTTGCAGTTAGAATGCAAGCAAGAGAAACAAAATAGCGCGAGAGAAAAAAATGAATCAAAGAACAGGAAAGAAGTCGTTTGCCCAAGTTAAAGCCAAAATGGTAATGTTTTCTGTCTTTCTTTTTTCCTATATTTTACTCATTCTTTTTTCAATATATTAGTAGTTTGACAATGTACATATTCCTAGACCAAAGAACTTGGACAATGCCCATCTCGTGTCCAACTTTTCAAAACTTGTTTTGTTTCTTCAAATGGAAGCACAAGTGATGCGGTCTCTAGCAAAATTGTATGTGACGGTATATTTGTCCATTGTATGAAATGTATTATGCAATTTAATTCGTGAATTAGCTTTTTAAAATGTATGCATTAACTCTTTAAAATTGTGTAAACAGTCAGCAATGGAAGATCGTAGTGATCAATCTCTTGAGAGTTCTGATGATGCAATTGCTCCAGATGATATCTTTGCCCAAATCATGGGGAAGGATAGACCCGGCCATGTAAGAATGATGGGTAAGGGAGTGCGTCCTTCAGATTTGTGGAATGAAACTTCTAAAAGCACATCAAACCGTTTGCTAGTGGAGTATCGAGAAAAGATTGAACGGCTAGAGGCAAGGCTTGCAACACAAGAAAGAGCTTGTGCTTCACAAGCAGACACTAGGCCAAATGTGATAGTCTCTAAGCCTCCCTCAGTAAATGCTACAACAGCTCATATTGATCAGGTAGCTTTGCTTTTATTTTCATACCATTTTAAAATATATTTGCATATTAAAAATGGTGATTAATCTGTTTTTATTTTTTTGGAGGTTGGTACATATGTGTCTCTAAGAAGCGTTTTCACAAATAAAATCGTTGCGAAAGGATGTATTCATAGCATAGATCCAAGTACAAAAGTTGGCGGACAAATGTTGGGATTGAATTGGTGTGAAATAAATGTTAAAGTTGTGGTTGAACCTAAGGAGCAATTGATCAGACCCTACGACAACTTGCAAGAGCTTTCCCAGACAGTTGGTCATATGATTGCTTGGCCATGTTTTTTGGTATATTTTATAAATTAATTATTTACATATAATTACCAAATGCACTTTAGTTTGATCCATAGTGCATATCCACCTTTGTGTATGCAGGTGGCATCCATTAAGTGACAACCATTGAATATTGATAAATTCTCTTGGACTACAGGTACTTAGAAAGTTTAAATAAATTATGGTATTTGTATGATTAATTTGGTATATGCTTTATTAGTGATTATTTTGACCTTTGCTTCTCTTCCCATGCTCTACATGTGGCTTTGTGGTTGTCTCTAATATGCATTGTTATACATCTTACAGTTTAGAAGGAGATGTTGAGTATACTAAGTTTTATTATAGCAAATCACCTTAAATTCACACATATTATATCAGATTTATATGTAGCTAACCACATTCTTGAATGAGAATCAAAGTAAGGATAATATGTATGATGAGAAATGTTATGCTGCATGCCTAATTTAGGCGCCTTGTGGGCGGCTGTATTCCACGTTGGAATATAGCCTGATTTTTAGGTGTTTCTGTTTGAGGATATTATCTCCAACCTATTTAATATAGTATCTCTTTATTCGGAGTATATTCGTCTATTTTGTTTCTTTTGTTTCAGAACTTGAAGTATCATCTTCTCTCCATAATGAAAGAGTTAAGTATAATTTAACTATGTTAAAATAGGTAAAATTGTATTCTCTTGTTTCTTTCAGTCATTTCGGAGAGAAGATGAAAATAGATGATCTTGAACTGATGAACCTCAAACTAAGGTCATGTTTTGTTATTTTTACACCAGTCGGTCAACCATTTTCCATTAGCTTATGTAATGTAGTTGAGTAATATAATTCATTCTTATACCAAGTTCTGTGATGCTATAGCTTATAGCCTTGTACTGGCATCACTCTCTTTTGCTTTGGTTATCTGTGGTGTAAGCATTGAGGGTCTAAGCACTATTTTTCTTAAGAAAGTTAAATAAATCAGAGTAAGGATAATCTTATTTTCAAGGTCTCGAGATTTAATTGATTTTTCTTATAACATTGTTGTATCTTGCTCATAGCCATTTATAATTTAACAGTATCTAACAATTAGGATATTCTAGAATCAGTACCATAAATCTATCGTCATGTGTATTTCATTATGCCATTGTAACCTTTTAAATGTTTTTCATATATGACTTGAAATATCTACAAGTTTGAGTGCTAATATTATGTTTTGTTTTGTTCTTTTGACAGGAAGAAGAGGCTCACATAGTTAGAGAAACAAACAATCTACCTACAGATTTTATGCTCTTTTGGATGTATTAGGATTTGAATTTATGTACCTTACTAGTTTTTTTTTTTTTTTTTTTTTTTTTTTTTTTTTTTTTTTTTTGTGTGTGTGTGTGTAGTTTAAGTAGAAGATGACTAACACTTTATATTGTTTGGGATGCTTGTTCAAAGCACTTAACATTGTAGTGTGAGAACCTTGGATTTATTATATCCTTTGTCATTTTATTTACGTGTTATTGGTTAATGCAAATATTTAAAAGAGAATATAAATATTTAGTAATATAAATATTTAAAAGAAAGAATGCAAATATTAATTATTTAAAGGATGAAAATCTAATTTATAAATTATGAAGGGTAAAACTATAAATTGTAAAAATTTGTAGGTGGAAAATATTAATTACATATAATTGTAGGGGTATTGAAATTATAAATATTTATAGGGTGCATTTTGTAAATTTTTATTTGCAGTAATTCAGTGTGTACTTAGATTATATATTGCTATCCTTTCAATTGCCATTACACAAACTTTTTCGTGGCATTTTTAGGTGAAGTAATGGAGGTTTTTTCCTTACATTGAGTCTATCATTACATCAACTGTGAGTGGCATTGTTATTAAATGCCGTTAAAGTTTAAGTGCCATATGAATAGGATTTTGCTCGCACTTTAAAGTGCCATGAAATATTATTTTTTTAGTAGTGTCAGCAAGGTTGTAGTCTGTTGCAATCTTGACTACTTGTATGTCACCTCTCTGTACAATCTCCCGAATGATATGATACTTCCTCTCAATGTGTTTGCTTGCCTTATGGGATCGTGGTTCCTTTGAGTTTGCAACAGCTCCAGAGTTATCACAATATACCGTGATGCTCTTGGGCAAACTCTGAATCACACCCAACTCCTTTAGGAAGTTCTTGAGCCATACAGCCTCTTTTGCAGCTTCAGAAGCAGCTACATACTCGGCTTCCATGGTCGAGTCCGCAATGCATTTCTGCTTTGCACTCTTCCATATAACGGCTCCACCTCCCAAGGTGAACACATAACCAGAAGTAGACTTCCTCGAATCACGATCAGATTGAAAATCTGAATCCGTGTACCCCATCGGACATAGATCAGATGCCTTGTAAACTAGAACATACTCTTTAGTCCTCTTCAGGTACTTGAGTATATTCTTTACTGCAGTCCAATGTCCTTGGCCAGGGTTCGACTGATACCTAGCCACCATGCCTACGGCAAAGCATATATCAGGTCGTGTACACAACATAGCATACATGAGACTTCCAACTGCCGAGGCATATGGAACCTTTTTCATGTCCTCTATCTCTGTATGTGTCGTAGGACACATCTCCTTTGATAGATGAATTCCATGTCTGAAAGGGACGAAACCTTTCTTGGAATTTTCCATGCTAAAACGTTGTAGTACAGTATCGATGTAGGATTCTTGAGACAAGCACAACATTCTTTTCTTGCGATCTCTGATCACTTTGATTCCTAGAATGTGTCCCGCATCTCCCAAGTCCTTCATCTCAAACTGGGTAGACAACCAGTTTCTTACGGACGACAACATCTTATTATTGTTTCCAATTAGTAAGATGTCATCCACGTAAAGTACCAAGAACACCACATTTGCACCTTCAACTTTCTTATATACGCAACTCTCTTCTGGGCACTGATCAAAACCAAATGATTTAACAGTTTTATCGAAGCACATGTTCCATGCTCTGGATGCTTGCTTGAGTCCATAAATGGATCTTTTAAGCTTCCACACCATGTGCTCCTTGCCCTTAATTTCATAGCCCTCGGGTTGTTTCATGTAAATGGTTTCCTCAAGACTACCATGCAAGAAGGCGGTCTTGACATCCATTTGCCAAACTTCCCAGTCCATGTAGGCTGCGATGGATAGGAGAATCCGAATTGATTTAAGCATAGCGACGGGTGAGAAGGTCTCATCATAATCGATGCCTTCTCTTTGGGTATAACCCTTTGCCACTAATCTAGCTTTGAACAATTTAACTTTCCCATCCGGACCTCGTTTACGCTTGAATACCCACTTACTCCCAATGGCAATGCAGCCTTCGGGTAGGTTTTCAAGGTCGTAAACGTCCTTATCCTCCATTGATTGTAATTCGGAATCCATTGCCTCAATCCAGTTGAGACTATCCAAATCATTTATTGCTTCTTTGTAGTTCCAGGGGTCAGGTTCTAGATGTCCGGAAGCTGAGTCTGAAGACTCTCCCAGACCAATCCACCTTTCCGGTTCTTTTGAAACCCTCCCACTACGACGAGGCTCTACAATCGTAGGAGTAGAAGAAGTTGTATTACGTGGTGCAATATTTTCTTGTGGAGTTTTCTCTTGTGTAATTGGAACGTCATCATCTCTCATTTCTTCAAGAGTGATTACACTTCTGGGTTTTTGATTCTTAATATACTCCTCTTCCAAGAACTTTGCATTTGTGCTTACAAATACTTTGTTGTCTTGAGGACTATAGAATTCATAGCCTTTTGTTCCTTTGGCATATCCCACAAACAAACATACCTCTGTGCGAGAGTCCAATTTACTTGGATCTTTAAGTAGCACATGCGCCGGACAACCCCATATCTTGAGATGTTCTAGGTTGGGCTTACGCCCAGTCCACAACTCATGAGGTGTTTTGGGCGCTGACTTTGTAGGTAAGTTATTGTGGGTATAACACGTTGTTTCTAGCGCAAACCCCCAAAGGAATTTTGGCAACTGAGCATAACACATCATTGATCGAACCATTTCAAGAAATGTTCGATTTCTCCTTTCCGCAACTCCATTTTGTTGAGGAGTGCCAGGTGCAGTCAGTTGGGATTCAATCCCAGCTTCCGCTAAGTAGCCCAAAAATTCATCACTAAGATACTCGCCTCCTCGATCAGATCGTAAGGCTTTCATAGTCTTACTATGACGCGTTTCTGCAAATGCCTTGAATAGTTTGAATTTTTCAAAAGATTCTGATTTGCGTTGCATCAAATAGACTTGGGCTAGTCTTGAATAATCATCAATAAAGGTGATGAAATATACATAGCCTCCCCTAGTTTGAATTTGGAATGGACCACACACATCCGAGTGAATGAGATCTAGTACTTTCTTGGCTCTATTTCCTTTGATCTTAAAGGATCTTTTGGTCATCTTGCCTTCCAAGCAGGATTCGCAAGTTGGAAAAGGGTCTAAGCTTAGTCCCTCAATTGAGCCAAGGCTCGCCAACTTTTGGATCCTTCTCGGATTGGCATGCCCAAGCCTTAGATGCCATAAGTACATATCATTCATATCATGTGGTGAAGTCTTTCTCTTGCGAGAAACAGATATGTTATTCGACTCAACAACTTGATGCGTAGAGCGTATAGTATACAAGTTATTATCCATGATACCTTGACAGATAAAATAATCATCTCTCCTTATAATGCAAGCATCATTGAAAGAAATAGAATATCCGTCAAAAACCAGTTTAGAAACAGAAATCAAGTTCCTTCTAAACGAAGGTATCAATAAAACATTGTTTAATACCAAAACTCTACTACTAGAAAAGCGAATATAAACAGCTCCCACTGCAATCGCTCCCACTCTAGTAGCATCCCCCAGATGGACAATGATCTCCCCTTCACTTAGTTTCCTTGAATCCTGCAACAAAGCGGGATCGAAACATACATGATCAGTTGCTCCCGTATCTACTACCCATTGATGGGTAGAAACAGTTGCTAAGTAAGTTTCAAGAACATGAGCTTGGTGTTTACCTTGACCATTTGGACCTTTACCCTTCTTGGGGCAATCAGGCTTCCAATGTCCCTTTTCACCACACTTGAAACACTTTCCAGTTTTTCTTGCTTTAACCTTCTTCTTGCCCTTCCTTGCCTTCAATCCCTTGGCAGCCTGCTCCGCCTTGCCATCCTTCCTAGGTCTAGTGACTTTGGAACTGGAGGCGCGGTCAACCAACATAGCTTGCTTGGCTTGGGCATAAATGCCTTCAGCGTTTTGAAGCTCAGTTAGAAGCTCAGCCAAGTTAAGGTCTTGCTTAGTCATCTCATAGTTGACTTTAAACTGTTGAAAGCTTGCCGGAAGACTTTGGAGTATTATGTCCACCTGAGAATCTGGATCAATCGATCCTCCCAAGACCTCAATTTGATTGAGATGGCGCATCATTTCAAGGACATGGTCCCTGACTGGCGTGCCCTCCTTCATCGTCTTATTCATGAGACTCCTAATCGCTAGAGATCTAGCAGATCGACTCTGAGTCCCAAAAAGAGATCTAAGGTTCTCCATGATCTCATAAGCGGATTCATAGGAATGATGCTGATGTTGAAGCACATTTGACATAGAAGCCAAAATATAGCACTTCGCCATCTCATTGGCCTTAATCCACTTATTGTACACGGCCTTATCTTCCGCAGAAGCATTATCAGCAGGTTTTGCAGGGCAATCGGTTTCAAGCACAAACTTATAATCATCAGCGATAAGGACAATGTCCAAATTACGTTTCCAGTCTACATAGTTAGGCCCCTCGAGTTTGTTTTCTTTCAAGATCACAGATAATGGATTGAGCGACATAATTGATATTGACTGAGAAAAATAAAAGGTATCCATCACACAACCATACATGATAAAGGAATGTAAAAACCATAAAACATTCGAAAATCACATATGCTATTAAAACGCTAAATAAACAAGCACCAAAAGGATGTCATGGATTATTTAGATTTTAAAAAAAAATTCTTGGTCACAATACCGACAGATAGTCCAGAGACCATAAGAATGGCATGGCTGCCTAATATTGCCTAAGCTAGTACCATAATTCTAGTCCTCAAGAATCTTATCTTGCTTTGAATACTCCTCTAAAGAAAGGTCGCACGCCACTCAACAAGATTCTAAGACCATGGTTAACATCTTTTAAATAATGCTCATTTCGTGATAATATCGCTCCCACTGGACTCAATATTCCTTCAGAAACATGCCTTTCATTTAAAAGAACCATTTTAGTTATTCAAATCTTATGAAAGCTGTAAATATTACTAATAACATAACTCCTCTAAAGAAAGGTCGAAATGTTATATAATTTACTTCACATTTGAATACCATTTATGGAGACCATATACAACATGACTGTTCGTAATTATCGCTTAGTCATTTTTTGTTAAAATGGTTTTCATTTGATTATCATGCAAGCAAATAATTATTTAACTCACATAAGATGTAAATCACATAGGCAAATAAATTTGCACACTTTGTCACATCACACATAACCAAATAAATCATTTGATTTTAAACCACTAAGTGTCTAAAACCAAATAATTAAAATAAATCACAATTTATCCTTTCCATGAACCATGGTACTCCGGATAAAAAGGATTAAATAAAATATATACCCCATTTGAATAAAACAAATATCTAGGGTATAAAAATTAGGTCAAGACCACACATTGGGCCTTGCCTATTAATCGGGCCATCTAAAACCCTAATTAGGGTTTTGCCCTAAAATAAAAACAACTAGCCGCCGCCGCCTTCTAGGGATCCGCGCCGCCGTCGTCTTCATCGGGCTGCCTTGCCGCCGCCGAGCACCGGGAGCCACCGCCGTGCCGTCAGCCGCCGCCGCTGCCTCGATCTGCGTGCGGTCGAACCCTAGGGGTCTCGACCGCCGCCAAGGCTGCGCCAGCCCAGCCGCCGCCGCCCAGCCGCCTGTCCGCCCTGCCCAGCCGTTGCCGCCGCCGCCGCCAGCCTGGAGCCGCCGACGCAGCGCTGCTGCGGCTGCTTCGTAAAGCAGCCGCTGCCGCCACATGGCCTCCTGCCGCCGCCGCCGTTTGCTCAGCCGCCAGCCGCCACCGCCACCTAGATCTGCGTGCGGCCGAGCCCGCTAGGGTTTCGGCCGCCGCCTAGGTCTTTCCTCGCCGGTTCGTTCTTCGTCTTGTTTGCTCCATTGTATTACATTTCTTTGTATTCTAACTATTACATTTGTTTACAAAAGAAATATACAAGGGAAAAACAAATCCTAATCTACCACGGTCAACCCCCGTGGGTTTACAATAAAACGAAGAACAACAAGATTCAACAATCACGCAATATTGCAAGCATGAAAACAATCATCCATCACATTTTTCAAACATGTAGATCTACACAAGTAGAACACAATAAACATAGATCAAGAATAAACTATCATAGATCTACAATATTCTTAATCAAGAATATTCTTATAGATCTAGAATATTCCATTTAACAACTATATAAAATAGATCTAGAATATGCTCTATAGATCTTGGAGTACTCTTTTGTAGATCAAGACATTCTTCATCAATCTTGAATAAAATTCATAGATCTAGAATGATCTTTAGCCGATCTAGAGTATTCACTTATAGATCTAAAATATTCTTCATTGATCCATGTAATTTTGAAAAAACAAGATTAAACCCACATAATCAGAGCCTAAAAGCATGGCTCTGATACCAGTTGTTGGGGATAATCGCAGCGGAAATTGCAAAACAAATAAATCCACAAAAGAATCTATTTAGGTGATTATGTGGGTCGATTCAATTTCATGCTTGAACATGTAGAAACATATAATTGCGCAATTAATCACATAATTTAAATTAAATTATGTTGTTGAATACTTACAACAATGATTCTCCAAAGAATCGAAGTGGCTTGCTACTTCTCCACGTGTAGATCTTGAAGCTTGATTATGAATGCAAGACCAAAGATCTTCTAACCTATGACCCTTAACTCTATAGATCTAAATTCCTTGTGGGAGGAATCTCTTAGAAATTATAAGAATCTTGAAGGAGAAGACAAGAAAGCCAAGTGTGGAGGCTAGGGTTTGTGATAACATTTGTCTCATCTCCTTACATTCTTATTTATAGAGTTTATGATGGGCTAGGTTAGGGATCTATGGGGCTTGGATTGGGCCTCCCCAATTGGACCTTCTTTACTAATTAAATTATAACCCATAATTTAATATAAGGCCAATGGAATATTTCTTGTGCCACTATAGAAGAAATATTGACCGCCCATCCAATCCGTGATTACAAGCAATCCGGGTTAACCTCTTTAATATATTATTTCCCGTGTCTAAGACTTTCTATATCCATTAATTAATTTGTAGTCTGCTATAGACTTTAAATTAATTAATATCTTTATTTCCAAGAGTTTGTCTAGTACGAGATGTATATTAAAAATATACTTTTCCTTTTCTATTTATTCTTGGATTAAATCCAAACCGGCCGGGTTTCCGAATAATAGAACTTCTCTCGAACACCTCTTGGGGATATAGTCAAACCGCGCAGGCACACGATTCAATGTAATAATAAAACTGACACCATACTAGTTATTAATTACTACTACCCAAGATATCAGGAATATTGGGTTACGAAAAACCCGCACCTATTGATAAGTCAAAGCAGCGTATGATTAAATAACGTGTGTCCTATATTATTACAAAGATTAGGAAATATTAAATCTCCAAGACATCGTCTTACAGTAGATAGCAACAAAGACGTGTCTATACTTTAGATCCATTCAATGCTATACCACACCAGTGTCACTAGTCATTCTCAAGGTAAAGATAACTTTCGGATGTAACGCCCCACTTTTTCAAACCCTAATTTTCGGGTTATAAAATTTTTGCATTAAATGCCTTAAATGCTATGATATGTGAATTATTTGATGAGTGATTAATTGCATAGTGTCTTTGTGACCTAATTGCGTATGAGAATGGAGTTTGAGTTGAATAGTCAACTTGTTGAAATGTTGACGTGGCTATGGAATAGTCAAAGATGTGGAAAAATGATGTGGCCGTTGAAAGGTCAATACGTTGAGAAAATGGAGTGGAAGTGAAGAGATGATTGATTTGAATATGTGAATATTTGATGCGGAGAAATATAATTGTGGGTGAATTATTTTCCTAAGGGATGAGTGAGAATTAAATAGGAAGCATATATTGTTATGTGGAATTTTCGGCCATCATGATTATTGGAGAAGAAATAATATTATTCTTGGATTTAATTATTTGTTTGGGATAATTATCCAAATTAAATCCAAAGTCCAAATACTCTATAATTCCTACATGGAATTTTCGAAATTTTCACCTTTGTTATTCATGAGATTTTCGAAAATCTCATCTAGAAAGGAGGGAGGATTTATTTGTTATTTTATTGATTCCTTATTTATTCTATTCCATGAATAAATATAAATATGCTAAAATATCCTAGCATATCTTGCCAAATCTAAGAAGATCTTACCATATCCTAATTAAATTAGGATTTGAATTTAATTCCTTGTGGAGAGAAGTAAATTAACGCCACTTCTCCTTTTAATTTGGGGAGTATTTTATTTTATTCTTGCTCCGTGATATATTATTCTACTCCGTGAAATATTCAAATTAAATCATAGGCTAATTATTTAAGCCTAATTTTCGAAAATCCTCTTACTTCTCAACAAATTTAACGCCACTCCCCCATATTCTCTACCAAATCTCCCAAATCTTTATTTATTTAATTATTGGGATATTATTATTTGTGACTCTATAAATAGGAGAGAAACCCTAACCCTAGAGATCACAAAACCGGCGCCTCCCACTCCCAAAAATTTCGAAATCTTCTCTCCCACTCTCTCCAAGTTTTCTTCAAGTTTTCTTCAAGATTTCTTCATCAATTGAGAAGAATTCAAGTGAAATTCAAGAGATTATTGAAGAATCAAGACTAATTCCTTGTTTCTACCGTTCGTTCTTTTGGAAAAGGTACTTTAATTATTGATCTTCTCTTCTTCTACCGATTAATCGGTATTCTTGAGTCCACATGCATTTAGATGAGTGAAGGGGAAATAAATTGATGAAATTTGGGATGCATGGATGTGTGTGTGTGTTTTTGACCGTGTGTGTGTGTGTGTGCACGCCTCGGTCGGCGTGCACAAGTGTGATGATCGTGTGCGTATGTTGTGTGTGTGGAACACTCATGCGTGACACGATTTAATGGTGAATTTGGAGTTGTTATTTGAATAAAAATGATATGCTAATCATACTTTGATTTTGATTGATGATTTTGAAAATAATCGATGGGAAAAAGGGGAAACGTGAGATCATGCATGATTTGAAATCCATGATTGAAACTGATTTGTGATACGCCTAATTTAAAGGTGATACTTCGCGCTCTCAGCGTGATAAACGAGGAGAAGAGAATTCTATCGAGCTAAACCTACGAGGTGGGCTTTCTTTTAAAATAAGGACATTGTCCTAAACTGATATTGATGAGAATGAAAGATGTGTTATCATGCCTTGATTTGTTTTGTCGTGCCTATCCCTCGTGGCTATGCCACTATTGTTATAATCGAATTCGGATCCTTGTAGAGCCGCAAACTCTACTTGGGTTAGTGTACACCAATGTTAGACCGAGTGCTGGCGTACGGGTTGGCCGGTCTAGTGACCTGGATTGCGGCCGCATTCCTTGTCATGTAGAATGAGGATATGGTAAACGTCTATGAGAAAAATGGTTGCGCGACCGTGATATTTGAGAAAGAAGATATTTTGGTGCCTCGGGTCTTTCTAAAGTTAAAACCCCGACGGACACTTGAAAATGGCATGATAATGACTATATTTGTGATAAAACTGTTTTCGGCAATGAGCCCATTGAGTATGATTATCGTACTCAGCCCTGCATGTGTTTTCCTTATGTGCAGGTTGAGTGGTGACGAGCGGGCGGCGGTGTTGAGTAGAGAATAATAAGATGATCTGTTGGTACTTAAGGTGTCGTTGTGTCCTCATACATAGCCTCACTTCTTTCTTGGTCGCTTCCGCTATTTTATGAAAAATTATTATCTTTTGGTTGGGATGAATACTTTTATTTCGTGGGTATATTTTGGATATGGAACACTTGGAAATATTTTGGAACTTTGCTAAGCATTTATTGGTGATAGCCTTTTGTTGGATTTCTTTGCTAAGGCATTATTCTTTTCCTATTAAATTGTTCATTAAATGCTTTGGTCAAAATCCCTTTTCAAATGAAACCCTAGCCTATGATCTTTGATGCATTTAAGTCTACCTAGTTAACGATCGCCGCATTTATTATACCCTAGATGGGCGGGTCGTTACAGTTGGTATCAGAGCCTCAGTTCTTTTCGCTCTGGACCCAAGAGTCTTGTTGAATTAAAAATTTGAAAGTTGTATAAAATGATTAATGGATAATCGTCGAAGACTCAACACCGCAACTCGTCTCCGCTCAACCACGATGAATGAGGTAACAAGTATCTCTTGAATATTGATTTGAATTATGAATTATGGGAAGTTGAAGCGAATGGGAGATTGTTGATACATATTTGGAAAATTGTGATGATTATGCTTGCATGTGAACTTGCAAAATGTGATTATGCGAAATAAATGTTGTTATGCAAGTGATTATATGTTGAGACTGTTATGAGTTGAACAATAAAACTCTATGAAATTCTATGTGATTGTGATTTGCGTGATATGTGATGAACGACATCTATGAGAATGAACTTGAGCACGCTGCTATACATAGTTGTAAGTCGTGTCGTGAATGAAAATTTTGTGATAATATCGAACTTGGAGGCACCAAACGCCGAATACGAGGCGATCGACTTATGAGAACGAATTGCGAAGCGTTGAAACGCGAAAATATATATATACATATGCACACCTTTTGGCACGGAAAGAAAATTCCGTTATTTCTTGATATGATATTACCTCCACACCTTCGTCGTTCGACGCATACACATATAAATATATATATCCATCGTACTCTCAGCATCAGTTGAAATCTTATACACTATTGATATTTTCTTCGATCCTTGTTCTGATGCTGAGATTTCTTTTGTAGATGCTTAATCATTATTACGCACCGATGCGCGATCGTTACGCAAAGAACAAGGTTTTCCCTGTCGAAACCTACCAAGAGTTTGAGTGGGATGGAAAGTCCTTTCTCCTAACCTACGTCACCGAATTCTACGATCGTTGGATGGATGCATACGCGTATGGAGGAGTTACCCATCACGCGGGGATCTCGAGATTGATCCACACTCTGCCGAGTCCTTGGAGCGAATGGACTGCCCAAGCTGCATTGCCATATACGTGGTTCAGTCCGCCGGAGTACAAGCCTCGAGGCGATATAATCGGATTGATTGGAGTGCTACTCCCAGCCATGGCAGCTGCGAGGGATGGACCGCCGCTTAGTCCCCCAGCGCACAAGTATCCGCCAGGCCAAGCTCGCCGATGGAGGTATCGTCGCGATAAGGAGCCGCATGTTGATCGTGTCCCTAATAGGCCAAGGCTTAAGGCTAATGCGGCTAACCCTTTGGTTATCCATGGAAACGTGGAGGACATGCGTGCGATAACACCGCCGCCCCCGGATGTTGGTGAATATGGCGAGAATGAGGGACCGGACGAGGAAGGACCCGCTTTGGAGATGGATGAGGATGATGACCCCGAGGAGGATATGAACGACATCGACTAGGATTGATAGTCGTGGAATATTTGTTTTGGCTTTCCCCCATGTTTTTGGATTGATTTGCTACCTTATGTTTTTGCTACTCTTTCGTTCTGCTGCTTTTGATACTAAGACCTCTTTGAGGCGACGTTTTTGATTAATATGCCATGGGGAGATATTATTTTTGGATTCAATGGATTGTCTTTCGTACATGGTACAAATTATCTATCACTATGACATCACATCATGCCTCTTACCGTAATACCATATTTTTGAATACCTCATGACGCCTTGTAATCGCCACTTGAAATTGTACAACTGCTTCTTAAGTGCAATTGCCTTGATGATATGGAAACATTGACCTTTGATAACCTTGACGCAACCGATTGTTGGTAACAATGTTGATTGATGCTATTCTTTGCAATCCGTCTATGTGACGAACTTTTGATATCTTGTGCTTGGCCATATACTCTAAAACAAATTGACCCATGAACCTTGTTATTTCAACTATACCACGTGACTATTGCTAGAATCATGGGAATAATTCTTGTGTTGATAAATCAGAATGCCGCCAAGACGCCATAACCGTCAACCGACACCTCCACCTTCAAGTGAGGAGAGTGTGACGCAGTCGATTCCGACACCGCCGCCTCCCCCACCCCCGGTTAATAGGGAAGTAGTGAAGCTGTTCTTGGAACAGAAACCACCCGTGTTCGATGGACTTGGAGAACCGGCCAAAGCCGAATCTTGGATCCGCGCGATAGAGCGTATCTTCGCAATCTTGGGATGCAATGATAGGGAACGGATGAGTTGCGTGACTCATCAACTAACCGAGGCAGCCGACTTTTGGTGGGATACAAGAATAAAGACCTTGACACAAGGTCAAGTGGAAGCAATGACGTGGGACGATTTCAAGACCGAACTATACAACAAGTATGTGCCGAAAAGCTACCGGAAAGCGAAGGCATCCGAATTCAACAATCTGACTCAAGGACGCATGACGGTGACAGAGTATGATCGAGCGCTCAACAGCATGACCCGATACGCCCCTGATCAAGTCGACACAGACGAGAAGCTGTCGGACAAGTTCCGCGAGGGACTAAGGTCCGAGATAAAGATGTCGTTGGCCAGTCGAGGGAGACTCACATACGCTAAAGCTTTAGCACTCGCGTTGGATATTGAGGCAGCAATGCCTAAGGAGAAAGCTAAGGAGATTGCAACTTCGTCGTTACCCCCACCGCACTACTCCAGGGAGAAACGGAAGTGGGATGAGCAGAGGAATTCGCACGATGGAAAGCGACACCAGCCGAGTCAGCATCGATCCCATCACGGAGGAGGACAGCATACGTCTAGCCAAAGAGGAGACTACCGACCTAGGGCACCACAATGCAATGTGTGCTCTAAGTATCATTTCGGAGAATGCCGATACCAGAACGTGATCAAGTGCTACACTTGTGGAGGAAACGGTCACTTTTCTAGGGAGTGTCCAAATAACAAAAGAGGATCGGGATCAAGGCAGAACGATCAGGGATCCCGTCAGCCAGCTAGGGCACCGCAGAATGAATCTGGAGGAAATCGCGACTCATCATCGCGACAACCACAACCTCAGCGCCCCAGACTTCCTCCCCAAGCTAGAGCGTTCGCGTTGGAGCAGAAGAAGCCGAAGAAAGAGCAAGATGAACGCGAGAAAGGGAATTTGACAGGTATGGGCGAAATTCTCAACACCCCTGTTGTTGTGTTGTTTGATACGGGCGCGTCGCACTCGTTTATATCTGAATTATGTGTGCGCACTTTGAGCTTGCCTTCTAGCGAATCTGAACGTAGAATGATGGTGTCCTCACCAGTAGGAGGAATGATAGAAATATCTAGAACGTGCTCGAACATAGAAATTGTTATGGGAGAATTTAGGATAGTTGCTCATGACTTGCGAGTCATAAAAATGGAGGATATCGATATAATCTTGGGAATGGACTGGTTGACAACGAACTTTGCGACGATTCGTTGTAAGGAGAGGCAAATATCTCTACAAGCTCCGGGAAGCGAACCCACCATATACCACGGAATCGCGATGAACCGGCGAACCGCCATCATATCCGCGCTTCAGGCGACTGCAATGATGAAAAAAGGGCGAACTGCCTATCTTGTCTACCTCCATGGAGAGGAGAAGAACGAGGAGAAAATGGAAGATGTTGCTGTTGTGAAAGATTTTCCCGACGTTTTTCCCGAAGTGTTACCTGGACCACCGCCAGATAGGCAATTGGAGTTCACGATTGACCTTGAACCGGGAGCTGCACCCGTATCCAAGGCACCATATCGAATGGCGCCAAAGGAGTTGGAGGAGTTAAAGATACAACTCCAGGAGCTTATGGACTTAGGTTTCATTAGACCTAGTGTCTCGCCATGGGGCGCACCAGTACTTTTCGTGAAGAAGAAGGACGGATCGATGAGGATGTGCATCGATTATAGGGAGCTAAACAAGTTGACTCTTAAGAACAAGTATCCACTGCCGAGGATAGATGACTTGTTTGATCAACTGCGAGGAGCAGGAGTCTTTTCAAAGATGGACTTGAGGTCCGGATATCACCAACTACGAGTTCGAAGGGAGGATATACCCAAGACTGCGTTTCGCACAAGATATGGCCACTACGAGTTTGTGGTGATGCCGTTTGGACTAACGAATGCCCCAGCGGTGTTCATGGACTTAATGAATCGAATATTCCATCCGTACTTGGATAAATTCGTTTTAGTCTTTATAGATGACGTGCTAGTCTACTCAAAGAACGAGAAGGAGCATGAGGAGCACCTACGAATCACGTTGGAGACGTTGAGGACCGAGAAGTTGTACGCCAAATTCAGCAAGTGTGAATTCTGGCTAAAGGAAGTGAATTTTCTAGGACACATTGTGTCGGCAGAAGGAATCCGAGTGGATCCCGCCAAGGTTGAGGCGGTACAACGATGGAAGTCGCCTTCAACACCAAACGAAATTCGGAGTTTCCTAGGTTTGGCAGGATACTACCGAAGATTCATTGAAGGATTCTCCAAGATAGCGAGACCAATGACGCAACAACTCAAGAAAGGAGTCAAAGTGAATTGGACCCCAGAGTGTGAAGCAAGCTTTCAACTCTTGAAGGAAAAGTTGACAACCGCGCCAGTGTTAGCTGTGCCCGAGTCTGGAGTGAATTACGTAGTCTACACCGATGCTTCGAAGGTTGGACTAGGATGCGTGTTGATGCAAAACAACAAGGTGATCGCCTACGCGTCACGACAATTAAGACCACACGAGTTGAACTACCCAACACACGATTTGGAGTTAGCAGCAGTGGTACATGCCCTAAAGATTTGGAGGCATCATCTCTACGGAGTGAGATGTGAAATCTTTACGGACCACAAGAGCTTAAAGTATTTCTTCGAGCAGAGAGACTTGAATATGCGACAGCGAAGATGGCTCGAACTAGTGAAAGATTATGATTGTGGTATTAACTACCACCCCGGCAAAGCAAATGTCGTGGCAGATGCTTTGAGCCGCAGAGATCATTCGCAAATGGCTACTTTCCTAACGGAAGAGGAAAGCTTGATACGAGAATTTAGCAAAATGCGATTAGAAGTGATAAGAGCACCCGAAACAGTGGAAGAGCGAATTGCCACTTTAGTGGTTAAACCAGATCTGAAAACGAGAATCGTTGCAGCGCAATGGATGGATGCGGAACTAGAGGAAATCCGAGTTGAAGTGAGAACCGGCGAATCCAGAAAATTTAGTGAGGAGTCCGACAACGCCCTCAACGACCGCATGGAAAATTACAACCGCTGGAGATACCCGAGTGGAAATGGGAGCATATCGCCATGGATTTTGTGACGGCCTTGCCAAAGACCCTAAGTGGGAACACCGCAATTTGGGTGATTATAGATCGCCTTACGAAGAGTGCGCATTTCATACCGATTCCGGTAACCCATGGATCGAGCAAGTTGGCTCGTATCTACATAAAGGAGATTGTGCGATTGCACGGAGTTCCAAAGACAATTACGTCCGATCGTGACCCGAAGTTCACATCGAAATTTTGGATTAGTCTACAGCGCGAGTTGGGAACGCAACTGAATTTCAGCACGGCATTTCACCCGCAATCTGATGGGCAATCCGAGAGGACGATCCAAACTCTCGAGGATATGTTGAGAGCCGTAGTGCTCGACCGAGGCGGAAGTTGGGAGACCGTACTACCGTTGATTGAATTTGCTTACAATAACAGCTTCCAAGCAACAATCAACATGGCGCCTTATGAAGCCTTATATGGAAGAAAATGTAGATCGCCGCTCTACTGGGATGAAGTTGGCGAGCGACGGGTGCTAGGACCCGATGCAGTCGAGGAAATGATAGAAGTCGTTCGACAAATTCGTGCTAGAATAAAGGAAGCTCAGGACAGACAAAAGTCATACGCTGACGTCCGACGGACCGACTTACAATTCCAAGCCGGTGATAAGGTTTTCCTGAAAGTGTCCCCATCGAAAGGGATAACACGTTTTGGTGTTAAAGGAAAGTTGAAACCACGTTTTATCGGGCCTTACGAGATTCTAGAAGGAATAGGACCCGTAGCCTATCGATTGGCGCTACCGCCAAGTCTTGCAAACGTGCACAACGTCTTTCACGTATCGCAGTTGCGAAAATATGTGTTCGATCCAAAGCATGTGATTCACTACGAAGAAGTCGCGTTGAATTCCGACTTGAGTTACGAAGAGAGACCCCAAATGATCTTGGACCGGAAGGTTCAGAATTTGAGAAATAAATCCATTGCTAGCGTGAAAGTGCTATGGAGGAACCACGATTATGAAGAAGCCACATGGGAGCTTGAGGACAAGATGAAGGAACTGTACCCGGAACTTTTTCCATGAGGTACCAAATTTCGGGACGAAATTTCTTTTAAGGGTGGTGGAATGTAACGCCCCACTTTTTCAAACCCTAATTTTCGGGTTATAAAATTTTTGCATTAAATGCCTTAAATGCTATGATATGTGAATTATTTGATGAGTGATTAATTGCATAGTGTCTTTGTGACCTAATTGCGTATGAGAATGGAGTTTGAGTTGAATAGTCAACTTGTTGAAATGTTGACGTGGCTATGGAATAGTCAAAGATGTGGAAAAATGATGTGGCCGTTGAAAGGTCAATACGATGAGAAAATGGAGTAGAAGTGAAGAGATGATTGATTTGAATATGTGAATATTTGATGCGGAGAAATATAATTGTGGGTGAATTATTTTCCTAAGGGATGAGTGAGAATTAAATAGGAATTATTTGTTATGTGGAATTTTCGGCCATCATGATTATTGGAGAAGAAATAATATTGTTCTTGGATTTAATTATTTGTTTGGGATAATTATCCAAATTAAATCCAAAGTCCAAATACTCTATAATTCCTACATGGAATTTTCGAAATTTTCACCTTTGTTATTCATGAGATTTTCGAAAATCTCATCTAGAAAGGAGGGAGGATTTATTTGTTATTTTATTGATTCCTTATTTATTCTATTCCATGAATAAATATAAATATGCTAAAATATCCTAGCATATCTTGTCAAATCTAAGAAGATCTTACCATATCCTAATTAAATTAGGATTTGAATTTAATTCCTTGTGGAGAGAAGTAAATTAACGCCACTTCTCCTTTTAATTTGGGGAGTATTTTATTTTATTCTTGCTCCGTGATATATTATTCTACTCCGTGAAATATTCAAATTAAATCATAGGCTAATTATTTAAGCCTAATTTTCGAAAATCCTCTTACTTCTCAACAAATTTAACGCCACTCCCCCATATTCTCTACCAAATCTCCCAAATCTTTATTTAATTAATTATTGGGATATTATTATTTGTGACTCTATAAATAGGAGAGAAACCCTAACCCTAGAGATCACAAAACCGGCGCCCCACTCTTCATTATTTTCGAAAATTACTCCTCCACTCTCTCCAAGTTTTCTTCAAGTTTTCTTCAAGATTTCTTCATCAATTGAGAAGAATTCAAGTGAAATTCAAGAGATTATTGAAGAATCAAGACTAATTCCTTGTTTCTACCGTTCGTTCTTTTGGAAAAGGTACTTTAATTATTGATCTCCTCTTCTTCTACCGATTAATCGGTATTCTTGAGTCCACATGCATTTAGATGAGTGAAGGGGAAATAAATTGATGAAATTTGGGATGCATGGATGTGTGTGTGTTTTTGACCGTGTGTGTGTGTGTGTGCACGCCTCGGTCGGCGTGCACAAGTGTGATGATCGTGTGCGTATGTTGTGTGTGTGGAACACTCATGCGTGACACGATTTAATGGTGAATTTGGAGTTGTTATTTGAATAAAAATGATATGCTAATCATACTTTGATTTTGATTGATGATTTTGAAAATAATCGATGGGAAAAAGGGGAAACGTGAGATCATGCATGATTTGAAATCCATGATTGAAACTGATTTGTGATACGCCTAATTTAAAGGTGATACTTCGCGCTCTCAGCGTGATAAACGAGGAGAAGAGAATACTATCGAGCTAAACCTACGAGGTGGGTTTTCTTTTAAAATAAGGACATTGTCCTAAAATGATATTGATGAGAATGAAAGATGTGTTATCATGCCTTGATTTGTTTTGTCGTGCCTATCCCTCGTGGCTATGCCACTATTGTTATAATCGAATTCGGATCCTTGTAGAGCCGCAAACTCTACTTGGGTTAGTGTACACCAATGTTAGACCGAGTGTCAGCGTACGGGTTGGCCGGTCTAGTGACCTGGATTGCGGCCGCATTCCTTGTCATGTAGAATGAGGATATGGTAAACGTCTATGAGAAAAATGGTTGCGCGACCGTGATATTTGAGAAAGAAGATATTTTGGTGCCTCGGGTCTTTCTAAAGTTAAAACCCCGACGGACACTTGAAAATGGCATGATAATGACTATATTTGTGATAAAACTGTTTTCGGCAATGAGCCCATTGAGTATGATTATCGTACTCAGCCCTGCATGTGTTTTCCTTATGTGCAGGTTGAGTGGTGACGAGCGGGCGGCGGTGTTGAGTAGAGAATAATAAGATGATCTGTTGGTACTATAAGTGTCGTTGTGTCTCCATACATAGCCTCACTTCTCTCTTGATCGCTTCCGCTATTTTATGAAAAATTGTTATCTTTTGGTTGGGATGAATACTTTTATTTCGTGGGAATATTTTGGATATGGAACCGTTGGAATTATTTTTTGGAAACTTTGATGAGCATTTATTGCGATAACCTTTTGTTGGATTTCTTTGCTAAGGCATTATTCTTCTCCTATTTAATTGTTCATTAAATGCTTTGGTCAAATCCCTTTCTAGTGAAACCCTAGTTTATGGTCTTTAATGCTTTTAGGTCTACCTAGTTAGCGAACGCCGCATTTATTATACCCTAAATGGGCGGGTCGTTACAGTTGCCACCTACTGTGATGACCTGTTCCACGACCCAACCTTCAATGTAGAAGACTTAGACTGATTTTACTTTCCGGCGTTTTAATTATATAATTTAATATATAGTTAAATACGGTCAATACCCATTAAAGTAAAATGCACAGTGTGAAGAAAACATTTATTATTCTCATTAAAAGAAGAGTGTTTACAATATACAAGCAATTTATCAAATTCAAAAACTCGAAAAATGCTTTTTAGTATATATGTTCCAACACCATCTACAGTCCATGTACCTGAAAAGGCAAATGTGAGTAAAATTACACTGCGGTCCGGAACAGCCTATAATGGACCTCAACTCAAGAACCCTATTGGGGGGTCTAGTAGAGAAAGGGTGCTGAGCGACACCATCTCAGCGGAAGAGCTCGAGAGGCCTCTGCCTCAGATGGAGGATCCGTTTTTTCTAAACAAGAAGCCTACTGCGGAAGGAAAGGAGGGAGCAACACAACCTGGAAATGAGCAACCGGAAGGAGCAATGCCCACATCGGAACCTCAAACCCAGGAGGCACCAAGGGAAGGTCCACAAGGACTAACTGGAGAGGCTAAAGGAGAAAAACCGTTTCCATATCGGTTTGTGACGAAGAGGAAGAAAGAAAACCCTGTGGATTTCATGTCGATTTTTGGAAAGCTGGATGTCACCATACCATTCCTCCAAGCCGTGAGACTGCCCCCTCTGGGGAAGTTTATAAAGGAGTTCATAGCCGGAAAGGCCCAGGAGGATGGAAAAATCATGGTGGAAGGGATAGCGTCAGCTATTGTACAGGAGAAACTACCACCCAAGAGAGCCGACCCAGGTATGTTTACTTTACCCATAACAATTGGAGATGTGAAAATCGAGCATGCAATGTGTGATTTAGGAGCATCTATCAATGTTATGCCGTTATCCATTTATAATCGGTTGAAGGGGGTAAAGTTGTCGAATACTAGGGTGTTGATCCAACTGGCTGATAGGTCATGTATAAATCCTGAGGGTGTGTTAGAAAATGTGTTGGTTAGGATACAAAACTTTACTTATCCCGCTGATTTTTATGTAATTAAAATGAGTGAACCAGAAGCTAGGGAGTCTAGCGGGATATTGTTAGGAAGACCATTTTTAAGAACGGCTAAGACAATTGTGGATATGGCTGAGGGGACAATCTGCATTGACTTTAATGGTGAGAAATTTGTCTTTGACATCAATGAAGCCATGAAAAAACCAATAGATTCTGAAAATCTATGTTATGTTGATGTAATTGACCCTTTAGTCCAAGAATTTCTTGAGACCGAATTATTGCAGGAAAAGCTCCAAGCCTTGGATTGTATGCCCAAGCTGAGGTGGAAGCAGCTGCATGGTGTGATCTGATCAGTAGCCGAGGGTTGACTGACGAGGAGATCGAAGAAGCAATAACGCTTTTTTGTCAGAAGTCGGAACTAGCGGGATCCGTAGGGGCCTTGCTACCAGCCAGTATGGAGGAAAAATCAGATGTTGAACAAGAGCAAGAGGAGGATTTAAAAAAGATGCCTCTACCACAGATGACTGACGAGGATTTAAAGTTGCCAGCGAACCTTAAGTATGCCTACCTCGGGGAGGAAGACTCGTTCCCTGTAATCATCAATAGCGGGCTGACTGAAGAGCAAGAGGCAAGACTACTAACTGTGCTGAGCAAAAACAAGAAGGCTATTGGATGGAGCCTTACGGACCTGGTGGGGATAAGCCCGGATGTCTGCATGCACCACATTAGGCTGGAGGAGGGAGCCAAAGCACATAGAGATTCTCAAAGAAAGGTGAACCCAAACATGCGGGAAGAGATACTGAAGGAAATCTTGAAGTTACTCTCACTGGGCATTATATACTCGGTACCAGATAGTGAATGGGTCAGCCCAATACATATGGTCCCCAAGAAATCAGGGATCCAGGTGGTTAAGAATGAGAGAAATGAGCTAGTGCCCACCAGACTAGTCACTGGATGGCGAATGTGTATAGATTACCAAAGCTGAACACTGCAACCAGGAAGGACCATTTCCCCCTGCCATTCATCGATCAAATGCTGGAGCGACTGGCTGGGAGGAAGTACTTCTGCTTTTTGGATGGGTACAGTGGTTACTTTCAAATCTACGTGAACCCGGAGGACCAGGATAAGACCACGTTCACCTGTCCGTTTGGAACCTATGCGTATAGGCGTATGCCATTTGGCCTATGCAACGCCCCCGGTACCTTCCAACGGTGCATGATGAGCATATTCTCGGATTTGATTGAAGATTGTATAGAGATCTTTATGGATGATTTCACTGTCTACGGAGACTCTTTCGACTCGTGCTTGCAACATTTGGATGTGGTGCTAGAAAGGTGCCAAGCAAAGAGTCTGGTTTTAAATTTTGAGAAATGCCACTTTATGGTTACAGAAGGAATCGTCTTAGGACACGTGGTGTCAGAAAAGGGAATCTAGGTGGATCAAACTAAAGTGGACGTCATATCCAAACTACCTTTCCCTACTGATCAGAAAGGAATAAGAGGTTTTCTGGGCCATGCTAGATTTTATCGAAGATTTATCAAGGATTTCGCCAAGATTGCCCGACCCCTTACCAGACTTCTCCAGAACGAGGTGGAGTTCATATTCGACGAGCATTGCAAGGCTGCTTTCAACCTCCTTAAGGAAAAATTGATTTCTGCACCGATTATTCAGGCTCCTAACTGGGATCACCCCTTCGAGGTGATGTGTGATGCTAGTGACTATGCAGTGGGGGCCGTACTGGGTCAGAAGATCGATGGAAAAAGGTACGTGATATTCTATGCATCTAAGACCTTGAATCAAGCCCAACGGAATTATGACACCACCGAGAAGGAGATGTTGGCGGTTGTCTATTCATTCGAAAAGTTCAGGCAGTACCTACTGGGATCCAGAGTCATCGTCTATACTGATCATGCGGCGATTAAGTATCTCATTGCGAAGAAGGAGTCAAAACCCCGACTGATCAGATGGGTGCTGCTTTTACAAGAATTCGATTGGGAGGTAGAAGACAAAAAGGGGGTTGAAAACAAAGTAGCGGACCACTTGAGCAGAATAATACAAGAAGGGAACAGTGAGGATGTGAGAGATCGATTCCCGGAAGAGCATTTGTGTGAAGTGATTTTCTCCGCAAGGAAGATCGATTGGGAAGAAGTGATGAGACTTACTGGTGGACGCAACTGTTGGAACATATATACTAAAAAGCATTTTTCGAGTTCATTTTGAATTTGATAAATTGCTTGTATATTGTAAACACTCTTCATTTAATGAGAATAATAAATGTTTTCTTCACACTGTGTATTTTACTTTAATGGGTATTGACCGTATTTAATTATATATTAAATTATATAATTAAAGCGCCGGAAAGTAAAATCAGTCTAAGTCTTCTACATTGAAGGTTGGGTCGTGGAACAGGTCATCACAGTAGGTGGCCCAACCGGTACCTTGTAGAAGTAAAACTTTTTCACAACCTAGATAGGCTTTGGCTACCTATCGTGAAAGGTTGCAGTGTCCATCCGAAAGTCGTCTTTACCTTGAGAATGACTAGTGACACTGGTGTGGTATAGCATTGAATGGATCTAAAGTATAGACACGTCTTTGTTGCTATCTACTGTAAGACGATGTCTTGGAGATTTAATATTTCCTAATCTTTGTAATAATATAGGACACACGTTATTTAATCATACGCTGCTTTGACTTATCAATAGGTGCGGGTTTTTCGTAACCCAATATTCCTGATATCTTGGGTAGTAGTAATTAATAACTAGTATGGTGTCAGTTTTATTATTACATTGAATCGTGTGCCTGCGTGGTTTGACTATATCCCCAAGAGGTGTTCGAGAGAAGTTCTATTATTCGGAAACCCGGCCGGTTTGGATTTAATCCAAGAATAAATAGAAAAGGAAAAGTATATTTTGATATACATCTCGTACTAGACAAACTCTTGGAAATAAAAAGATATTAATTAATTTAAAGTCTATAGCAGACTACAAATTAATTAATGGATATAGAAAGTCTTAGACACGGGAAATAATATATTAAAGAGGTTAACCCGGATTGCTTGTAATCACGGATTGGATGGGCGGTCAGTATTTCTTCGATAGTGGCACAAGAAATATTCCATTGGCCTTATATTGAATTATGGGTTATAATTTAATTAGTAAAGAAGGTCCAATTGGGGAGGCCCAATCCAAGCCCCATAGATCCCTAACCTAGCCCATCATAAACTCTATAAATAAGGATGTAAGGAGAGGAGACAAAATATACAACACAAAACCCTAGCCTCCACACTTGGAATTTTCGGCCCTCTCTCTCTAATAGAGGAACTCGAAATTCCTCTTTGTGTGTTCTTGGTTTTTCTTGTCTTCTCCTTCAAGATCCTTATAATTTCTAAAAGATTCCTCCCACAAGGAATTTAGATCTATAGAGTTAAGGGTCATAGGTTAGAAGATCTTTGGTCTTGCATTCACAATCAAGCTTCAAGATCCACACATGGAGAAGTAGCAAGCCACTTCAATTCTTTGGAGAATCATTATTGTAAGTATTCAACATCATAATTTAATTTAAATTATGTGATTAATTGCGCAATTATATGTCTCTACATGTTCAAGCATGAAATTGAATCGATCTACATAATCTCCTAAATAGATTCTTTTGTGGATTTATTTAATTTGCAATTTCCGCTGCGATTATCCCCAACAGCAACAACCAAGGGCAAGGAGAAAGTAGGACAGGAACCCTGGTATGCGGACTTGGCCAACTACCTAGTGACGGGAGAGCTACCAATGGTGCCAAACGTGACAAAGGCTCAGAGGATGAAGATCAAGAGCGAAGCAAAGTATTATTTCTGGGACGACCCATACTTGTGGAAGGCAGGAACCGACCAGGTCATTAGGAGATGTACTAACGCACTGCCACTCCTTGGCATGTGGAGGACATTTCGGGCCAAGGAAGACTGCCAGAAAGGTGCTAGATAGCGGATTCTACTGGCCAACCCTGAATAGAGATGCATACGAGTTCTGCAAATGCTGTGACATTTGCCAACTGACCGGTGGGATCTCCGCGAGGGATGAAATGCCGCAAGTTCCAGTAATTGTTTGTGAGGTGTTCGACATCTGGGGTATGGACTTCATGGGTCCTTTTCCCTCATCTTATGGGAACTCCTACATCCTGGTGGCAGTTGACTATGTATCAAAGTGGATAGAAGCCAAAGCCACAAGCACTTGTGAATCTAAAGAAGTCACCAAGTTCCTCAAAAGTCATATATTCAGCCGATTTGGGATACCAAGAGCAATCATCTCCGATCAAGGGACTCACTTCTGCAACCGAACGGTCGAAGCATTGATGAAGAAGTACGGGGTTCATCACCGCCTATCTAGTCCTTACCACCCTCAAGCCAACGGGCAAGCGGAGATCTCAAACAGAGAAATAAAGAGCATCTTAGAGAAGACAGTCAACCCCTCCAGAAAAGATTGGAGCACAAGGTTGGAGGATGCTCTGTGGGCATATCGGACAGCCTACGAAACTCCTATCGGGATGTCCCCATATCGCATCATCTTTGGGAAGATGTGCCACCTGCCAGTGGGAATTGAACACCGAGCGTACTGGGCAGTTCAGCAAGTTAACGTGGATGCTAAGGTCTGTGAAGAGGAAAGGAAGCTACAACTACAAGAGCTGGAAGAACTCAGATTGGAGTCATTTGACTCAGCCATGTGGTACAAGGAGAAAACAAAGATGTGGCACGACAAAAATATGAGAACCAAGGATCTCCAAGTTGGTCAGAAAGTACTACTCTTCCAGTCAAGATTGAAGCTAATGCCTGGGAAACTCAAGTCAAAATGGGCAGGACCTTACATTATCACTGCACTACGTGCTAATGGAGCGGTCGAGATTTCAGGGAGTATCCCTAACTCTGAACCTTTTGTCGTTAATGGGCATAGATTGAAAATATATAGGGAAAATGAAGAGATGTGTGTAGTGGAAGAAATTCCACTACATCTCAATAGCGTCTAAATGACCAGTAGAAAAGGGGTTTGGAGTTCCACCTGGTCAACGTCATATGATTTGTGCTTACTGACCAAGTAAAACTTCAAATACCCTTAGTAATGATGTAAATATTGTAAATATTTAGTAATTTAACCTAAGTTAAGAAGGAAAAACAACAAAAAGATTTTCGGATCTTGATTATTCAGAGTCCGTACTGACCACGAGGATACCACTTGGGTGAAACTCTGAATTATATTCAAGAGCCATTTATTTGCTTTATTTCTATTTCTAGCTAATTGAAAGGGGGGATGAGTGAAATTTGAATTTTGGGGTGTTGCAGCTTTGCAGGCGAGTGCAGAGACTGGGAGGGCGCGTGGAGCAGAGACGTGACAGAAGACGTCCAATCAGCTGCGAGAATGCTCAACCGCCTCCCACCCAAAGCGTCGCAACCTAGCAACCGCCTACAACCGGTCAAAACCCTCAACTGCCCACCCCATTATAAAATAGCGCACCGCCTACCCCCCTTCACTTTACAAACCCTTACCTGCTCTCTCTCTCTACCCCACTCTCACAACTACCACCCCACTACGAAAACCACCGTGAACCACCACTAGAAAAAGAGAACCACCACCGATACAAGCCATGGCAAAGAGAAGAGCAACCGATAACCCAGCATCTACCACCGGCGACGACCCGCCAAGTCCACAACGATCACAGCCAACGCCGATGACACAAATTCCGGCAATGGTTCCTTTAGACGCACTGGCAGCGTATCTAAGGCAACAAGACCCGAACAAAGATTGGACAGCGACCCTGGCCGGATTTAGCCTGACCGGAGGAATGCCGGCAACACCAAACCCTACCCCAACTGCAACCACAGTAAACCCACCCACTACCAACCCAACAGTAACTGCACAATCAGAACCCTCTCACCCTTCTCCCATACACCAACAAACAGAGCCGCTCGACGTTAGCCCTCTTTCCGCCTATCAAGATCCCAACTGGGGAGAAACAGAGGAAAAGGAGAGCGGAGGGGGAGTAAGCGAGGGCGAGAAGGATGAAGCAGAGAAGGAGGAGATAGACCTGAACGAAATGGCCAAGAAGCAAGGGTTAATGACGAATGATGAGTTCCAAGCGGTTTTGAGCAAGGGAGATAGGATCGTGGTAAACCCTGAAGGGGTGGCTGAGGTACTGGACCTCGCATCCCAGGCAGTAGGGAGGGGGGAAAAAACCACGGAAGCAGAAGAGTCGGAAGGGGTAGTACACCAATCGGTGGAGGAGAGGACAGAAGAACAACCGGAAAACGCTGAAAAACTTGGGGAGGAGAGGCAAGAGCCAGACACACATCAAGAGGAAGCCTCAGTGGTAACTAAACTAAAGCCAGTAAAGAGGAGGCTAGTGTTGAAAAATGACAGAAACCCAAAATGCAGAAACCCCAAGACAGAAAGGCAGAAACCCCAAAGAGTGTCACAGAGATGCTTAGGAAAGTGGAAGTCCAACAAGGCAGGAGCAAACACAGCAGCAGATGCAGTGGAGGTTTCTAGCGAAGACGAGAAGATCGTGTACCGACGGTGGAGGGTAGAGCTCACTGATGAGCTTATGGAGGACATGAAGCACTACGACACCAAAAAGCTTCAAGACGCATTTGACGACAAGGAAGATAGCAGCAAGCAGGTCAAATGCGGAAAGGTACTCCACATACCCTCTTTGGATGAGTTATCTGTTCGTGATTCCTTCTTGGCCAGTATGGAAGCATTGGGTTTTGAGTGGTTGTTAGAGAATAGGGACCCAGAGATACCTGTGAGATTAGACTTATGTGTATTAAATGTGAGCAAACCCCATTCATAACACTTAGCCTATTCAATAATCTAAGTGTGAGAAGTAAAGGGTTTGCTACTTCAGTGCATGTGTTTTGTTATATCTTTTTATTGTGTTCTGTCATAAGCATGTTACCTCACACTTAGCCTACTGCGTAGTCTAAGTGTGAGGATTTTATATGTTTATATTTCATGTTTGTAAATATTCTGCTCTGTTTTGTAAATCTATGTATATATCTGAAGCTCTCCCACTTAGCCTATTGCATAGTCTAAGTGTGAGAAGTTTTAGATATATTATGTGTTTGTTATAAATGTGTGTCTGTCATACTAGCCATTCCCAATTTTCACTTCACGGCCCGTATCTGGGGCAGACACTTGTGAAGTGAGAGGGGAGAGCAAATGGCCAGTATGACATGTATATATGAGTTATTTGAGTCAGTGCATATTAGTTTTTTTAGGGTTTGTTTAGGTCTAGGAATTATGTGTTATGTTTTTTTAATGAATGGGCTTAAAACTCAACTGCCTCGAACTGACGGTGAGGGGAATTGAGGGAGATAAGGCATGCCGGAAAACAAAAACCACCCCCTCCAGTAACCCCTAGTCAGTATAGATGATGCAAGTATGAAGGAAAAACTCATCCCTTAGGTCAGACACGAAAGCCCTCTTAAAAGGTGAGTTAGAAGCCCCAAAGTGGAACTGCTTTCCACTAAACACTGAAAAAAAAGAAGAGTGGCTACCACATGATGTCTAGGGCAAGGTGACCGCGTGTAGCAAACCCTGAAGGCAGTAGGAAACCCCCCCCCCCCCCCCAAAAAAAAAAAAAAAAAAAAAAAAAAAAAAAAAAAAAAAAAAAAAAAAAAAAAAAAAAAAAAAAAAAACCCTACCCTTAGAACCCCATTTTCTAACCTGATCTATACCCCGAAATAACCCATCAGCCACTAGAACTATGTGCGTGCAAGGCATAAGGCAAGAAGGCAACTGCCCAGGAGGACATACAAAAGGAACCAGCTGAAGAAAAGAAAAGCAAAGAAAGAGGGAGAAAATCGATCAGGAAAAAATTCCAGATCCAAAATAGAAGAAGGTATAAGGGTGGCAAAGCCACAGAAAAAAAATTGAAGAAAATGGTCGCAGATACTAGACCACAAAAAGAGCAAGGAGGAAGAAAGAATAAGGGTGGCGAAGCCACAAGGAAGCTACTGACCAGTTGGAAGCCAATGTCAGAAGCCCAAATACACACAGTTCTCCCTCATCAAAATAAATAGTTAGTTTTTGAACCTTAGAGCCTTAGGGACAACTACCCCAAACATTACAAACCAATAGCCCCGTTACAAGCCTATAAGACCTTCAGGGGCTGCATGTGAAATCTGAGTCCGAAACATCTGTGGTTTAGCATTGCGAGAAAACAGTCCTAACATCCCCTGTGAGGAATGAGTGACTGAGTGAACCCAGTGTTTGGCCTAGGATTGGGTGATCCTGACAAGCGAGATATACTGACTGGGGAGGAAAAGGGGCGGCGGAAGTTCAAGGCTGTCTAAGGCCAGATTGCACCTGATCTCAAGGAGAAGGGTGGTTGAAAATATAGCCTGTTCTATGTGTTTTAGTTAACTATATGTGTTATGTGTTTGTGTCGTTGTTTGTTTTATTTTCCTTTGCGTCAGAGGCTTGAGTCTATTTAGGTAGAGTCGGTTAGGGGGAGTAACCAGGCTCGAATTCGACTTATTTCTTTTTGTTTGTCTCAACGCTTGAGGACAAGCATGTGGTAAGTGTGAGCAGTTTGATAAGATGTATTCTAAGCCTTGGTTACTGCTCAGTATGTCATGAAATGCATGTATTATCTGCAAAACAGTTGCTCAAGTGTGCAGGATTAAAGGATCCAAGTCGGTAGGAGACGATTCAGGTGACACAAGTGAAAAGGGCGCTAGAAGGGTGCAATACTGACCGGGATGCATGCCAGAGAAAAGGCTCGAGATGGAGAAGAAGGATAGCTGGGATGATCATTAACAAGGGCAGAAAAGTCAAAACGTGAAGGAAGTCTACCCTAAAAGCAAGGGCAAGCCTCCCTATAAAAGAAGCCACTTGGAGAGAGAGAAAGAAGTTGGTTCCTTAGAGTTCGGTTAGGAGTTCTAAGTTCTCGGTTCTCAAACACACTTAGTAGAATTCTCTCTAGAAGATTAGTCCTTCAGCATTGTCCAATCTCTCGTTCCTCGCCACAACTATGGTCACTTGACGTCCAAGAGTCTGCCGGAGAAGTCATCAATCCACCGTTCCAGCCAGTTTGCCGTAGTAGTATAGCAGTATCATCGTCCGGAGTGGCAAAACAATCGTTATTTTGCTTTCTAGTTTAATCTTTACCTGTTTTCGTCGTTGGTTTTGTTGCAAACATTCATCGTTGTTGCCTTTTGAAGTACTTTGTGAAGATCCAAACGTTTAAGTTATGAAGTTTCTATTTCGTATGTCGCTTTGGTTCGAGTTTGCTTCATTCTGCCTAGGAAAGTTAGATCTAGTCGTTGCTTTTAATTTCTAAGTGTTTTCCTATCTGGAGTTGTGGATATGAGGTTGTAGTTATGTTTCAGTCTAATTTTCGTGCATGAGTCTTTCGTTCTGCATTATAATCACCATCTTGCATGTTAGTCAGTAGAAGTAAAAACTGCAGTTTCACCGTTCATTTTAAGTTCGAGCATTTTAATCTATGGATCTTGAGTTTGAAGTTATGAATCTGAGTTTAGTTATGGTGTTTGTGTTCATATGATTGTTGTTAATACTTGGTGAAGAAGAAAACGTCAAAATCAGCTTTAGTTTGGACCACTTTTACTTTTAAGTTACTTTTGCTTTTGTCCCCTACTTTTCAGTTGTACCTTCCAGACCTGTCAGAGAGCCACCAACCACCAGATATACCCTTGTTTTCTAAATTTCCTCTTTTAGTAACTGTCTACTTTTCATATGCCTCTGAGACACTTTGTTCCCTATTTTCACGAACACAACCACATGCCTGTTATTTTCACGCCAACTAGTCAGTAGAGTACCATCTTTATTTCTTGCCTAGGTAAATTCTCAACCCAAGCGTGGTAGCTAACCAAAAAACACCCAGGAAAATCACCGCAGTTATCTAAACTTGTCCATCCTTGTGGGATTCGACCCTTACCTCCACTATACTAATCAGTAGAAGTGGGTTGAGGAAACTTGTTTGAAGCCAGGTCGCGGTTGTCGTACCAACGACTCAGCTGGGTCGGGAATCTCTTCCTGATCAGTTGGACACACTCCAAATTTCATACGTTGACCTAGAGAAACCGCGACTCTTCAGCCCTGCAAAGCACATCAAATGATTTTATAAACCACTTATTCAGCTTTGGCTTTTTGTGTGAAGATAATGGAAATTGTGGTTGAAGGGAAGTCAAGATTGGGGTAGCTTTCGGACACTCTCTTTATTTAGTTCAACACTTTGGACTATGGGTTCTCCCTTTTGCTGGAACTGCATGCTTGCCTTGTTGGCAATTTTCTCAATTTGGGTGTTCATGGAAAAAATGGTGCAGCTCATGGTAGCAACTGTAGCCTCCAACCTGCTAATTTGTTTGGTGTTCTCCATAGAAGATGCCAATAGATCATCAGTGATCTGCTTTTTGGGCTCATCAATCTTTTGGCGCTCAACTGGAAATCCTAAACATGGTTGCAAAGCATTGTTAGAATTGTTACAAGAAAGATGAGGATGATTACCAAATTCAAAAGAACTATTATCCCCTCGTTTAGGAAGACAACTGATAAGGCTAATTTCATGCATTGGTTATGGGGTTAAATTCAACGAATTTATGGGTCTAACACAGCTTTTGAGTCAAGTGTGTAAAAGAAATCGCCAGATCCAGGAAGGAAGGAAGAAAATCACCTGGTGAAGTAGTTTGGCAATAAAGTTAGTTGAAAAGGAAAAAAATTGTCAGGTGGAGGAGATTGCTAGATAGAGGGCAAAGAAGGGAATTCAAGAAGATTCTAGAAGATCACCTCCATGTCTATAAGTAAAGAGCATGCAACACACATGGATCATCTATTACACACATTTTTGCTCTTAGCTCACTTTCACACACTTCTACACACACTTGGGGGATATTGGAAATTCATGGGGTTGGGGTTCATCTTTTGATTTGTTGTTGTGTACCACCGTCTCCACTGAGGTGAAGAAACAATTTACCGCTTTCGTTTTAATTTATGTTCTGAATTTCCCTGAGCCTTTGCAATTCGAAGCTCGACATTTATTTTGTTGCTGAAACCTTGTTGAATTCTGAATCGTTTAGTTATGGAAGTTTATGTTCTGTTCTCGTTTTATATTTGCGTTGATTGTTGCCTTGCTTTGGATGTTTTTCGCACTTGATTTGTTTTGTTGAAGTTGGATTGTGTTGGAATTGTAGTTGATCGGTTGGATTTGGTTAGATCGGAGTGATCGGAGATAAAATTTGCTATGGTTTGTGGTGGATGGCTTGGATCCGGAGTGGATGAAGCATCCGATGTTAGATCTGTTGAATTATGCATGGTTATGGATTTTTAGTTACTACTTCTAGTTTACTTCGTCTAGCTATTGTAAATCTGAGCATTTTCCGGTGATCTGTGTTTTTCCGACGTTCGAATCGTCATGTTCTGTTTCAATCTGGGTTGTTGCTCTGTTCTATTCACGTTTATGCTTGAATCGGTTGAAGATATGAAGATGGATGTTAGTTAAATTCATAGTTAGTTATTTGCAGCTTTTCATTCGTACCTTTGCTGTTTTTGGAAATGGTCCCCACGGTTTGTTCTTCGTCTGTCTAGTAATTTTAGGAAAGTTGTTCACTAGATCTGCAAAATTTCGTCGTTGAAGTGTTACTCTGTTTAAATCTCTATTTTCATCATGGGCTGTTTTCGTTATGCTTTCCTTTTCCTAGGTCTAGCGGTTAGAATAGATCATTTGCAATTCCCGAGTCTAGTAGTTAATTTCTCAACCCAAGTTTGCGTGGCAGCAGCTAAACCAGTCCAAAAGTCTCTTAACTCTCAATCGCGTCCTATCTGTTTCTGTGGGTTCGACCTTTGCTTATCTATGCTAGTTACAGTGTAGTGGGTTGAGGTATTATTTTCTTTGACAGCGGACTGAAGGTGAGTCCAACGACCGTGATCTTTAGGTTATTGAGTTCCTAGATCTTGCAGTCTAGTAGATTTCCTTGACCTGAGGACTATGAATTAATTGATATGTATTGTGCTCTCAGTCCGACCTATCAACAATCAATGGGGATCCCATTCTGGTAATGTGGAAATTGGCGTGGTTGAAGTTCAATTCCTAAGTGTGTAGCCATATTGAAAAGTGTTGTTTAAGGAGATCATTATGGCTTCAAGCTTCACAATTTGGATTTCTATCTGATTGATCCTTCGCTCATCCTTCATCTTACCCAACATGAATTCGATTATTAGCAGCTCCCTTCTGCTAATTTCCTCTTCTGCACCTACATTTGATTACAAAAACCACCATTATTATTTGAAAAATTCAAAGGATAAAAATAATCAACAATTATTATAATTATGTCATCCCTGACTAGGGTCATAATTATGTCCTCCACTGTAGTAGCTTCACTTTTCTCTCTTCTTGATAACTCGATCTTCTCGATCCTCATTATCATGGCTGGCAATTCTTTAGCCCTTTCCTCCATTCCTAATCACCAAACAATATAAACTTTTAAAAAAATAAATAAGTAAAAATAAAATAAAAATAAAAATAAAAATAAAAATAAAAAAGTAGTAAAATCCAAAGTAGTATTATCTCCCTTTCTGTGATATCAATCTATGCGTAAAAGTATTCCTCGGCAACGGCGCCAAAAACTTGATGCACATTTTATTAGCACTAAAAATACCTGCAAGTATACAGGGTAGATCTAGTATAGCTAAAGGTCAGTACCGGGATATCGAACACAGGGAATGAATTTACAAACTGTCTACCACATACTTAGTCTCATATACTATTTGGACACACAATTGAGATTTGATTAAACTAAGAAAAACAAAAAATAAAAGCAAGTAAAGAAAACAATTAAATGGAAATGGTGAAACAGTTTCGCAGTTTGCAGTTAACTTGGTTTGAGAAAGCAGATGATACAGGGGTATCCTAGGGTAGTGATTTCATCAACTCATTAGTAATTCTAATTATTTAGTTCTTTGTTTATCCAACTCAAGCTCTACTAGGAGTTATTCCTATCGTGTATCAACACTCATGTCACAAATATTGCATTGACACATAAAATATAAACCACTCAAAGTCATCACCGATAAGAGATTAACAATAATCAAAGTAACAACCAAGTAGTTAAATAAAAACCAGGGAATAATTAAAGTAAAACGAGTTCTGAACATTAAACAAAATTAAAAGAATTACATAGAGTCAATTACTTTCATCACCTAGGATTTTATAAATTTAGCTATCCATAGACAAATAATCTAAATAAATATAAGTAAAATAAGACATGTTCAATCTAACAAAAACTAGATAAAACCCGGAAGAATTAATCTTGCTCTTGCTTGATCTCCCCTGAATTCTATGCTCCTTGTAGGAGATGGAGGAATTTATGTGTAGGGGATGGAATTGAGGCTCTAAGATTGGTGAATAATATGAAATAGGTTATGGGGCATTTATAGGCATGAAAAAGGTTTGGAGAAGGTAAACTTCATGCCCTATAGTGTAAGGAAAAGATTTGACTTCACAAGGTCATATCTTCTTCCCTTGAATTTCCGCCTAAATTCCCGCCATCTTTTTACAGCTTTGTGCGACTTTCGTAGGATGGCCATAACTTTCTCCACAGAACTCCGATTGAGATGATCTAGGTACCATTGGAAAGATCATTCGAAGAAGAAGAGAATGACATGTAGACACCCTGATCGGATTTCAGGATCGCTGGAAGATTGAGTTTAAACACAGCTGTCATGCGCCGCGTTTGCCCAGCGGTCGCTGGCAAGGGCCCAACGGGCGCTGGAGAGAGTCAGAGAGTTTTGGAGTGATTTGCAGAAACCGCTAGCGTGCGCCAGCGGTCCGCTAGGTTGCCTTCCGCTCCAACTTCCGAACTTTGATGTTTTTATGCCATTTTTTAGCTCTATCTTGCACATTTCTTACAAAACACATCAAAATACCAAAATAGACAAAATATGCAAATAATAGACATGTAATGCAACTTTGACACTCAAAACGGACAACAAAATGGCCTTAAAATAGTGCAAAATCTGAGCGTATCATCCACCCGTTCCTAATAATTTGTCACCATTTGACCCGGTACGTTTTTAAGAAATGTAATACTCCCTCCGTCCCATAGAAATTGGCCCTTTAGTGTTGGCACGGGTTTTAATTTGTAATTTGGTAAAGTAAGAGAGAAGGAGAAAAAGTAGTTGAAATTGTGTAGTGGATGATGTGATAAGGATCCATGTATTTTATGATCCATTTCCCAAGAAATTACCCATTGACGATGTTTGATCTAACTATTTTTTTGTGAGGCTATTTTCAATTTCTCAACACAAAGCAAAAGATAATAAAAGATCCAACCAACAAAAATTGAATCTAACCAAGAATGGATGGAAGATTAGGAATGGAAAGCATGTGTATAATGATGAGATAAAAGAGTTATGACCATAGGACCTTGACCAAAAGGATGGAAACAAACCTAGGCAACTTTCAATAGCTCTATCACCCCTTGGATCCACTACTCAAAGGATACACCCCATTGATGCATACCTCTACTTGAATCAATCTATGAAATTGAGACAAGCAACCTTCAAGGAAGGAATTGGATATATTCCTGAAAGAGGAAAACTCACTAGGGAGATAACTTGATTTCAATCACAATCTAATCTAAGAAGAAAAAGAGATAAAGTCCTATTTATAGTTGAAGGCCAAATTCCAAGAAAAAGGACCAAAAATTCTAGTCTTTGCGTGGGCCACCCTCCAGGGTGGAATTTGGTGGCCGAAAGCCACCCTCCCGGGTGGAACTTGCTGTTTCCGCCATGCCTTCGGGTAGCCACCTGCCCGGGTGGATTTTGGTGTCCGAAAGCCACCCGTCCGGGTGGAAATTTCTGTTCCCGCCATGCCTTCGGGTAGCCATCCACTCGGGTGGAATTTGGTGACCAAAAGTAACCCGGCCGGGTGGAACTTCTCCTGTACTGTGCGACTTCCGTAGAACGGCCATATCTCCCTCATCCAAACTCCGATTGGGGTATGCAAGGTACCCACGCGAAGTTCTTTTGAAGATGAAGACAATGGTGGTAGTTTCAAGGCTTTCGGACGTTATCTCAATGGGCAGTGATGGGGTTTTGGTGCGATTAATCAATTCACATGTTAAATAGATAATTGCATGCTAGAACGCATATAATTCATGCTAAGAAAATATAAATCCTAAACATGATTTCTACGGTTTAGAGTTACCGATTTTGATTCTCCAAAGAATCGACGATTGCTTGCGCCTTCTCCACGATGATGATCTTCGAATACTAGACCACAAATCTTCTCTCTGATTTCCTTGCACTGTACTCCAATATCAGTGTGGGCTGATCTTACTAGAATACTAGGACTTAAATAAAGAAGACGGAAGAAATCCTTTTGGGAATAGGTGAAGAATTCGAAATCCTCCACAGCTGGAGAGTTCGAAATTTTCGAAAAATTTGAGAATAAAAATTGTGATCTTTCTGTCTCCTTTATTCTCCTATTTATATTAAGTTCCTTTTGGGCCCAGACAGGGATCTATGGATGGTTTTGGATATGGGCTCCCCCAATTAGTTTTTTACTAATTAAATTGAACCCACAATTTAATACAAGCTTATATTGGAATATTACGAGCAACCACTACAGAAGTAATATTGAACTCTCCCCATCCAAATCCGAAATTACAAGTAATCCGGGTTTCCACTTTGTTTATTATTTATTTCCCGCGCTTAAGATATAAATGTCCATTAATTAATTAATGTCTGTTATGGACTTAATTAATTAATATCTTATTAATTCCAAGAGTGGACTTAGCAAGAAACATTTATTTATTATTCATAGAGTAATAAAACTCCAACTGGCCAGTTTTCCGAATAATAAAACCTTGTTCGAGCTCCTCTTGAGGACATTATCAAACGAGACTCACCTCGCGCACGTTTCAACATAATAGAAATCCTAGCACCGCTATATATTAATCACCACTACCCAATATATCGGGATTATTGGGTTGTGAAAAACCCACACCATTTGATAAGTCAAAGTAGTGCATAATCAATACCGTATGGTCAATGCTAACATATGTAGATTAAGAAATAGTATTTTATCAAGACCTAGTCTTTCAGTAGATAGCATAAAGACACGTCTTGCTGTTAGATCTGTTCAGTGCTATACCACACCAATGTCATCTTATTTCAGTAAGGCTTAGAAATATGCGGATGACATTGCAACCTTTCACGATAGGTAGCCAAAGCCTATCTAGGTTGTGAAATTCTTCTTTTCTTTTGCAAAGCATTGCATAGATCTGACCATGTTACCTTAAAGTGGACGACGCCCACAACCGGTCTACTAAGCAAAAGACTTAGACTTTGTTTACTTCTTATGCATTTAAATGTTTGTAAAACATCTTATAAATGTACAAGCAAACACAATGTAATAATAATAGTGATTCTATTCTTGCGAGAACTGCTCGAATAATACTGAATCGTGTTAAAAGTGGATTGTAGAGTTTTACGTATACAAGCAAGATTCTATTCGCGCGAAACTGCTCGAAACATGCTTTTCAGTATACCAAACCAAACAGGCAGAACAATGAATAACGCCAGCTGCAGGTACGCGGCTTCGATGGTCGTATCATCATCCCCTTCTTGGAAAGGATTTGCCCTCAAATCCAAGCCTTCTCTATTCTTTGCATCCTCGGACATCCCTTTAGCTTTGTTGGATTCTTGGCATGTCTTCTCCCTCATCCTTGGGCCTCAATCAACCCATGGCTCACGCCGAAGTGAAGACCCTTGACGTCTAGCACTCGTGGTCATATCATCCTCCCCTTCTTGGAAAGGATTTGCCCTCAAATTCGGATTCCGCACACCTATAAAATGGAATGAGAGAAAATCAAATATCAAAGTATGGTGAAAAGGATTAAGACCACTAACGGCTCTAAGAGACAAAACTACAACAAAGACGTTGTATGGACCTCCAAATTCATGTTCCATTAAGCTCAAGGACAAGTCACAATAAATATGAGAACACAAATTAATGAATCCTTTTATGTCCAAATCCCACCCATTAGGAATCAAGACAAACTCGTCAAGATATCCTTCATACCCAAACTCAAACAACCTCACAAAACAGATACAAGATGTGGGTGCAAATAAACATAGGTATTCCTTCACCATATAGTCCCAAACCAAGCCATTAGATATAAAGTTCTTAACAAAACAACCATAAAACATCCCAATTCCGTTGAATGGTTTGATGGACATGCAATAAAAGCAATCAACATGCCAAAACAAATATTCCCCAAACACCTTGCTTCTATTTGGTTCGATCATCCCCATACAAATGATGCCCAAATTCTTGAACACCTTCACAAAAGATTTGACATTCTCAACAAGAGTAGGCATATACAAGAATGGATCCTCATATGGTGCATATTCAAAAGTAACCAAACAAGGTCTATTCACAAGATTCCTATTCTCAAGATTAAGCAACAAAAGATCATAGGGAACCATTGATACATCATTCTTGCTTGAATGAGAACTACTCCCCAAATTGACAAGCCCATAATCAACACATAGAGTAGATTCATCACAACTCACATCAAGTTGGCAAGAAGATGTATCAACCAACAAATCAAGTTCATCAATATGGATTTCATCCCATTGCCCCATCAATTTCAAGAGATTATCAAGAATAAGGGAATAATGTGTCCATAAACCTTCATGCACGACATGGAGACAAGACACAACACCATGCATATGAAACTTGTAAAAAGTTACATCAAGTATCATGATAAACTTGTCAAAATAAGCCCCACACAATTGCTCCAACAATTTTGGACCACAACTATGAGAAAAATGTATCCTTATGCCATTAAATACAACACAATCCACAAGAGACATATGAGTGGAAAAATCCTTTACAAAACGGTCATAGAACACTCCAATCCCCTTGAAGGGTTTAACCACTTTGCAATAAAGACATAGCAAACACCAAGTTCTAAAACAATCAATAATTTCACTTCTCTTGGTCCTACTATTCTCATTGACATATTCATGAAAATCAAGGTTACTAACAAAAAAGAACCTAGTCATCTTAGCATGCAAGGAAGTAACTCCAACATTCAAGATAGAATCCACAAGAGAAATGTCATGTCTCTCAATGCTTGGGCTTATCAAGAAAGGATCAATATATGGTGCAGATGTAGATTTATCATTCAAAGATTCAAGCTCACGAGACCACTTTTTTACACAAGTCATCAATAAAAAATCTATCAACACAAAGGGACTTCTCTAGTGTAATCATATGCAAGGGAGCATCACGAGGAGACAAGGATAGTGCACTTGAACCTTGGGCAAGGAGTTCATCCACTTGCCCTTGTTCCTCTTGATCCTTTTCCCGGGGCATAGTTTCCAAGCCATGTGCAATTTGATGCTTCACTTCCATGTCTTCAATTAAATTTCCTACAAATTCATCAACACAAAAAGACATTGAAGAAGTGTTAGTGGGCAAGGGCTTATTTTCCTCACCAAGAGTCAAAGGATCATTCGGTGCCCACCCAAGGTTGGCCTTAGAATCTAACAAACACCCTTTACTCACTTGTGCTTGTGGTTTTTCTCTCACTAGTGTTATCACCCGTGCTATGCATGGGACATAAGATTTTCTCATAATAAATACAAATTTTAAATGATTAAGTGGAAATAAAATTAATATTAATATATACATTTGTACATTTTTATTTAAATAAAATATAAATGAAACATTTCATATTTTTAACATATGATTTTATACAATTTTAATCTCTAATACTTGAGTATAGTAATATTAAATAAAAGAAATAAGAAAATAGAAGATATGCGGACGAAATAGAATAAGATATACAAATAAAGGAAAATGCACTACTAAATACAAAAGAAAAAAATCAAATAATTTGAACGAAAACGTACCAACTTTCAACAATCATTCATGATTAGGTGAACCTGAACATTTCAAATTATTCAAAAATTCAACCAAATGTATCTTAGTAGAGAACCATTCGATGTCGGATCAGAATTTGAAATGCTATCAGAGCTCAAATATACTCGATCCTGAAACTGATCCAGCGAAATCATAAACTGGTTAACCTCATCAACAACGTCCAGCGTGGGAACCGAGCAACTATAGTGCGATCATGCAACAATTGCTTAACTCTTCAGGGTTCATAATCTCCATCGTTAGACAAAACAATGTCACAAAGGAGATCAATAACCACTCCACCATCACTTAACCCGTCATTTTAAAGTATGAACTTTTTAATTTTAAAAATTCAACTACACAATATTAATTCTCCACAGCACCACTTTCATTACCATTCCATTCATTTATTTAATTTTAACAATCATGCATTAAAACCATGATCAACAAAATTTTAATATTTTTCAGAGATGAAGGGAGTATATATATGACAAAAAAGCTAAATTGGTGTTAGAATTAGTAAAACACGAAAATAATCTTTTTGTATATGTGGTTTATAAACATGGTATTCCTTGATAATAAAAATACTACAACATGATTTCAATAAATTATGACTTATGAACATACATCAACAATATCCCAAAATTATGCAAAACAGACAAAATTATCGCCAAAATCATTCTTAAGATTTTATAAATAATGAATTGCGACTTCATGTTTTCATCCAACCAAATAGATGAATATTCAGCATAATATTACAAGTTAGTATCGTGCAAGAATTTTCAAAACCAAAATGAAAATTTTAAAATTATTAAAAGTTACTGTTGCCAAATTAGTAGACAAAAATCTGGGATTTAAACTTTTCTCAAATATAAATATGTATACAATATTTTTATATTCATGTCAATCCCATATTCGATGAAGCTTTTCAAAGGCAAGGACAAGGTAAAAAAATAACACTTAAGGAAACGCAATAGATCAAACACCTAGTGGGTACTAGGCTCTAGATACCAAATGATAAGGATCTATGTATTTTATGATCCATTTCCTAAGAAATTACTCGTTGATGATGCTAGATCTAACTATTTTTTTGTGAGGCTATTTTCAATTTCTCAACACAAAGCAAAATATAATAAAAGATCCAACCAACAAAAATTGAATCTAAACAAGAATGGATGGAAGATTAGGAATGGAAAGCATGTGTATAATGATGAGATAAAAGAGTTATGACCATAGGACCTTGACCAAAAGGATGGAAACGACCCTAGACGACTTTCAATAGCTCTATCACCCCTTGGATCCACTACTCAAAGGAGACACCCCATTGATGCATACCTCTACTGAATCAATCTATGAAATTGAGACAAGCAACCTTCAAGGAAGGAATTGGATACAATCCTCAAAGAGGAAAACTCACTAGGGAGATAACTTTAATTCAATCACAATCTTATATAAGAAGAAAAAGAGATAAAGTTCTATTTATAGTTGAAGGCCAAATTCCAAGAAAAAGGCCCAAAAATTCTAGCCTATGCGTGGGCCACCCCCCAGGGTGGAATTTGGTGGCCGAAAGCCACCCTCCCGGGTGGAACTTGTTGTTTCCGCCATGCCTTCGGGTAGCCACCCGCCCGGGTGGATTTTGGTGTCCGAAAGCCACCCGTCCAGGTGGAACTTTCTGTTCCCGCCATGCCTTCGGGTAGCCATCCGCCCCTGCACTGCGCGACTTTCGTAGAACGGCCATATCTCCCTCATCCACACTCCGATTGGGGTATGCAAGGTACCCACGCGAAGCTCTTTCGCAGACGAAGACAATGGTGGCAGTTTCAAGGCTTTCGGACGTCACCTCAACGGGCAGAACACTGAATAACGCCAGCTGCAGGTACACGGCTTCCATGGTCGTATCATGATGGGCCCATATATGAAAAAGTAAAATAGAAGG
Source organism: Salvia hispanica (assembly GCF_023119035.1). Lineage (NCBI taxonomy): Eukaryota > Viridiplantae > Streptophyta > Magnoliopsida > Lamiales > Lamiaceae > Salvia > Salvia hispanica. The sequence continues at coordinate 20,915,063 of NC_062970.1, forward strand.
AGAAAAAGGTTACCATAAATGGATATGTGACTATTTGTATGAGACGCACGAAAAAGGAAATATGGTCAATTTTCATGGCACAGAGGGAGTAATAGAAAGTGGGTTGAAATAGTTAGTGGTATGTGGATCATACTTTTATATTGTTTTATGATAAAATGTGAGTAGAAATGAGTTAGTGGAATGTATGGTCCACTACAAAAAATGTTAAAAGTGAAAGATGACAAATTTTTAGGAAAATGCGAAAATGTAAATAAGTGATAAATTTTCAGGGACCATAACTATTTTTAATTTTCACAATTTTATTTTATTTAAGAGTTTCCAGATCATTTATAAGTAATATGGTGTAGTATTTTATGTGTTTGATTTTATTAATAAATTTAAATTTGTATGTTTTTTTATCAGTTTGATCATTTCTTTAGCTTATTTGCATAAAAAATTGTCTATTTGAGGATCAAAACAAGAAAGCTAAGAGCACCCATAACTCATATCTCTTCAACATTTCTTTTCTTTATTCATTGGCCTACACATTTTTCAACAATCCATCATCTCTTCACCACCTTTTCCAATAATTATTCATTAGTCTCACTAGTTTTTTCAGTCTTTTTAACCAATTTAATTTAAATTAAAAATTATAATCACTCCCTCCTAGTAAATATGAAAATTTATTTTTCAACATGAGATTTTATGTAATGTTGTTTTGTAAGTTAAGGGAAGAGAATAAAGTGTGAGAAAGAGAGAAAATATAAAGATGATGCTGTTTAATTTTATTTTAATAAATGTGTTATTTTAAATGAGACAGTCTAATAGGGAAGTATTAAGGGTTTAGATTTTCATTTTAATGGGAAGAGGGGTATTAAAATCTTAAAAATGACATTTTATTGAAAAAATAAAAAATTACATAATTAATAATAATATTCTAAAATTATAATTTATTATAAGCGATAAAGTACGTAACAGTAAAAGCAAATCGGCATAACAAGCCATCTTAAAAAAAAAGAAGTTACCACCATTACACTAGAATCTCAATTCAAGTGTTAGAAACGACAATCTGACTTATAACACAAGTTATTAAAGTGATACTTTGTTGATTACACGAGATAATGGTAGAAAACAAAATGAAATAAGTGAAAAGAGATTAAATCAGTTATAAAGAAAAAGGTGATAATCGAAATGAATAATCATAAAATACGATATAATCTTGGCATTGTAAAGCTAAAAAACAATGGCTTTTTTCCACAAAACTACTTCCTGGGAGCTTGTATCCGATGTTTGTACGCAGAAAAAGAAAAAAAAAATTCAGGGGAAAGACGCGAGAGCATTTTGCATGTTTACTTAAAACACGCATCACGTTGATGCGTCTCTGCCTTATACACGCATCAAGCTCATGCGTGTTTAATTGAAGCACGCATCAGGAGCTCGCGAGCATGCCTTGGTTAAATCTCCACACCAGAAGGCAGATCCTTACGGAATTCGCTCACTCTCTCACTCTCAGCAACGACGCTCCAACGTCTCCAGCTGGCGAAAATCGAAGTGAATCAAGTCGATCTTCGCCGTGGGAAGAAGCAACGTCACGGTGGGGTGAGAGGAAGAAGCAGCAGCGGTGTGGGGTGAGGGGAAGAGCAGTCGCGGTGGGGAGGCGAGGGATTTCTGTATTTAAGGAATACACGCTTGAGCTTAATGCGTGTATTGATGAAACACGCATGACACAAATGCATTTTTCTTTTTACACGTGAGAGAATGATGCGTGTTTGATTTAAACACGCAAGAGGCATTCGTATCTTTCCCTTGGATGGAATTTTTTTTTTTTTGCGGGTACAAATGGCGGATAAGTGCTCCCAGAAGGTAGTTTCATGGTATTTTGCCAAAAAACAATCGAACAAGACATTATATTTAGTCCTAATTAAACATGTGTATTTCTTTGAATCATGGAAATTACAAAAACCAGTCATATTAATCAAAATGATTCGACAACCATAGAGAATGTTTTGAGTGAAAGAAAGGTTGGAGTGAAAAGCATAGCAGTGGTATAGTAACGCTCCTCCGTTTTACCAAAGAGAGAAATTTGGTGATAATCCTTAGAGGTGTTGGAGTAGTAGAAAATGTTGCTGGAATCACACAACATTAACATATCACCATTTCCAAAAACATTGAGAGGCTGAATATATGCGAATTGATCACAAACTCCTTCTCCAAAATTTGTCAATCTCATAATCCTTCACCAACCAGATAATTACCATTTTATGATCAAACGATCGCTCGCAAAAACACAAGCAAACCCTCAGAGTAAACAGCCGCCGAGAATCATTCATTTGCAGAGGAGGGCCAGGAAATGTGCTAACACGCTCTGTTTCCAAATCTAAACAGGAAATCAATCGACCACTATATGCCACCCAATGGAGATTGCCGTTAACCAATTCAGCAAAGGACTGCTGATCGGGCCAAATCGGGATAGGTTCAGCAACGTATTTCCACGAGCCTCCTTTTCCCAGAGTGTATACATGATATCCAGATCTACCACCAATAATCACAAACTTGAATTGCCCGCTGATTCTGCTCTTCCTGAATCCGTAAGAAACTCCTTTTGGAATCGGATGCAGCCGGCTTAATTCGCGAGTGATCGGATTGCACACGTAAAATGTGCGGAGGGTGTTTCTCGTAAGATCCGAGAAGGAGCAAACCGTCAGCGGAAGCCTCTATTCGCGATAATCGGAAATCGAAGTAGGTAAGTGGATTTAGGCGATCGAGATCGTCTTCTGATTCGATGATTGTGCAGCGTGAGGAGGGGCTCGATGGCAGCATCACAGCTAGGGCGGGGGATAGTTTAGAAATGTAGGAATTGATAAAGTAATCATCCGATAGGAGATCAAGCCACGATTTGCAAACACACTTGCTGATCGCAATGGTTGGAAAGGAGAGCTTGGAGAAGATGATGGCGATGATCTCTGATGGAAGATTTGTAAATAGGAAGGGCTTCATTTCTGGATGGATTCAGAGGTTGAAGACGAAAGGAGGCTGGCGTCCTCTCTAATCACTTTGACCTACAATTAGTGCCCAGCCCGCTACTTATGGGTCGGGCCGCACGCGCGATTGTAGGGGTGGCAAAATGGGTAGCGGGTAATGGGTAATTTCCATCTCGACCCGCTACCCGCCAGGTATTGGGTACCCGCTACCCGACGATAACGGGAAACGGGGCGGGATCGGATAGTTTGTTTTAGAATTTTGCGTGTAGTGGGTATACCCGTTAGTCCCGATAATACCCGTTAATATTAGTATTAGTCATATTAAATCTTTTAATACTCCCTTCGTTCAATATTAATAGAGGTGTTTCAAATAGTTAAAGTGGATGAAAAAAAGTAAATAGTTAAATAATACTCCCTCCGTCCCCGATTAAGAGTCACGCTTTTCCATTTCGATCTGTCCCCAATTAAGAGTCACACTTAATTTTTACCATAAATAGTAAGTAGGTCTCACATTCCACTAACTCAATTCACTCACATTTTATTATAAAACCAATATAAAAAAAATGAGTCTCACAATTCACTAACTTTTTCAACCAACTTTTCTTTACATTTCTTAAAACCCGTGCCCGATCAAAATGTGACTCCTAATGGGGGACGAAGGGAGTAATAGCCATATACGCACTCATTTTAAAAAATTAAAAATAAATATTTAGAACGAACAAAAAATAAAGTAAGAGAAATAATAATGTAGAGAGGAGTATTTATATTATTATATTTCCAAAAATGAGTGAAGAAAATGAAATGTCTTTATTAAGGTAGAGTAGTGGAAGTACTTTATATAATTTAAGAGTTCTTTTAAAACATTTTCATATTCCAACGAACTTACAATTGAAAACTCACCGGAACTAGCTATAGAGTGTCCCTTCGCTTTTATTCTCAATCTATTCAACGTTTACCATCGATATTAATAAAGTAAGTTAGGGAACATTGACGGTTATTATGGTTTTCAAATTTTTTATTAGGATTTCGAGTCGGTTACGGGATACCCGACACGGGTATCGGGTAATCCCAGTATGTCGCGGGGCGGGTATTAGGACAACAAATTTTGCTAAAATCGGGTACGGGTACCTGACTTGTCGGATGCGGGTACCCCTACGCGATTGTGTTTGAAATTTAGCTTTTACTACCTTCGTCTCTCAAAATTCGTCCCATTTTTTCATTTTCGTCCGTTCCCAAAATTTGTCTCATTTCACTTTTACCATTTTTGGTAGTGGATCCCATATTCCACTAACTCATTCCTACTCACATTTTATTATAAAACTAATATATAAAAGTAGGACCCACAATCCACTAACTTTTTCAACTCACTTTCCATTACATTTCTTAAAACCCGTACCGGATCAAAGTGAGACAAATTTTGGGGGACGGAGGTAGTAGTACTTATTTTTTCTTAACAAAATCTAAATATGGTTTTAATCGAGGGTGTTTTAGATATTTGAATTTCATCCGAATTAATTCGCGAGTGATCGGATTACACACAAAATTTCGAGAATGAGCAAATCGTTGGTAGAAATCGAAGTAGGTGAGTGGATTGTGGTTGTCGAGTTGAGATTTTCCTAGCTTTCTCTATTTGAACTGTTTGCCAAGGAATTGTTCCTGCATTCGGCAATGCACGTGGATACCGAAAGTAGTGGATTCATTTGCATGATTCGATCAATCGTGGAAAATAAACTATGCAACATGCAAGTATTTCTAACTGTTATATGCTCAACGTCCAATATTGATTATGAATCTAGAACAATTTTCCGAGCATCTATATGTGCTTGGAATTTTCCGAGCACACGAGCCTGGTTGTCAAAATGTTATAGAAAACGGTCATAATTCCTAGCTCATTCCGAGCCGGTCAACGTACTAGGAATGCTTATTGCAAATTGCAAGCATATTCCAAGCACCGTTAGAATGTGCTAGGAGAAATCCAAGCACCTACTACGTTATCGGAATCAGCGTCGCAACGTTTATATGAGGTATGCTTTCCACCAACGTTTTGCTAGCACCATAAAAGTGTTCGAAATATTCCGAGCACAACTTTAATGTGCTCGGAATATTTCTAGCACCAATTGAATGAGCTCGGAAAAATTCCTAGCACTTGCAAGGTGTTCGAAAGAGGATATTATTTCAGATCAGATTTGCATCTCACTTTTCTCATTTTACTTTTAACATTTTCTCTCCAACTCGATTTTTCAATCTTCTCCTGCATTTTTTCAATCTTACCTTGTTATTTCTTCGAATCAAAGTAGTCTCTTTGCCCGTAGCCACCTCGCCTTTTTATATTTTTGCTATCCAAAAGTATAATTTTTATTTATTAGTTATTCTCTTTGATTTCTATGATAATTAATTGAAAATAATATTATATTTGTTTTAAATTTTATTAATTTTATGCTATAGGATAGTTAAATGGATAAGTTACATTGATTTATTTTTGGATCTAATGACTAATATATAGTGTATTTACTCATCAAAATGTTAGATTAGCTAACCATCATAAATTGTCCATTAAGCCCAGCAAATTGTAGATGCATTTCCAAAACATGTTGCCAACATAAAATATAAGGTGAACTATATATAGAAAGCTTATTCAGTATTTACCAAAAGGATTTTCTGCTTAATATATCCATAAAAAATCAAGTAAACTATCAAGATTTAAATTAATTCATGGTTACATAGATAATGAACAAGCATGTACCCCTACCATATCGAACAAGCATGTGAGATAATGAGGTGAATATATACTACTCTTTTAATTGAAAATTTAATCTTATTTGTTCAAAGGGTAACTCCTTTTTTATTCTATGTCAAACTTCTCTAGATAAGAAACTTGAGAATTTTAATAACTTGAAATAATATTTTTGTTCAAGTAATGCCTTTAACTTAAAAGTGCAACACAATTTAATTTGTTTTATTCAAGTGCTAACGCATCATGTGCGCTTGACATAATTTTGATGATCAACAGTATAATTTTTATTTGTTAATTACTTTCTCTAAATTTTTTGTTAATTTATTGAAAATATTACTCCATCTGTTTCCTCATAGTTGAGTCATTTTTCCATTCCGGGAAGTTCCCTCATAGTTGAGTCATTTCCATATATAGTTGAGCACCTTTTGAGAACGGGGTTTACTCCAATTACTAAGATTGGATATTTCATTGCGATGTAGAAGCGTCGTCCAGTTCAATACCTGGTGAATCTATATATACGCTCGGATTTTGCACGTTTTTAAGGCCATTATTTGGTCTGTTTTTTATGTCAAAGTCACTTTACATGTCGATTATTTGCACAATTTATCTATTTTGGTATTTTGACGTCTCACATGAGAAATGTGCATAATTGAGCCGAAAAAGGGAGTCAAAACGCAAAGTCTGGAAATCTGGAGTCAGACGGCGACCGGCGACCGCCGCAAGGTTGTACGGAGACCGCCAGCGCCCGGCGTCAGAATCATGCAGCGGCCCGCCTCGGAAATTTACGCTTGGAAAGGAGTCTCGCCGGCGATCGCCGGAAGTCATGCGGCGGTCCGCCGCCGAAAGGACAAAGTCTCTGGACTCCAACGTGGCGACCGCCGGCCAAGGTGCGGCGGCCCGCCGGAGAAAGGCGGAGAATCCGACTTGACCTAGATCTGCTCTAAGATTTACCATATTTTGAAGATCTTTTCCTTCTACAATTAGGATTGAATTTCCCCTATAAATAAGACCTCAAGCTTCATAAAAAAGGAGAGCTTCTTTTTGCAACATAAATTCCTAGAGATTAAAAGCTAGAGTACGTCATTGTGCAAGGAATTTAAGAAGGATTTCAAGAACATCAAGAACGACAACGATTCAACCTACTGGTTTTATTTGCTTTAGTTTTATGTTCAAATTATTTTCCCTTCAATCTATGTGTTTAGCTTATTCCACTATGTATAACTAAACTCATAGGATTCTAGGGATGTGTTAGTAACAACTTTGGTTATACACTTCCAATTTTCTATTTAATATCCGTTTTGTTTTTACTTTGTTTCTTCCCTAAGTAATACTGATGCTACATGATTGAGTGACACAATTATGTATGATTTAATATAATTTGCTTCATAACTGTGTGAGAGTTCTAGCGAGTTAGATTCACTTAGTAGACACTAGAGTTATCTTCCTTTAAAACGACACTGTTAGTTGAGAGTTAGCACTTTTCAAGGGTCTTAGTAGCTTTAAGGGGTTACGTGTTAGGATTGACAACCCTAATCTTGTAATCAACATTTGCATCGCATGAGCATAAGCTAGGTGACTCGTCCTATCAAAGTAATAATTGTGTTAGGGTATTGTAGTTTGGAATTTGTATAACCATAATTGTGAACACACATCCCTGGAATTTCCTTATCTCTTTCGTTTATCTCTATGTTTATTTGCATCTAGTTGTTAATTGCCTTCTATTGCTTTTAGTTTTAAAAAGTTTTCAAAATCTCTTGTTTCTCCAGACAGTAATTGAGTCTTAGTAGAAGATAGACAATGTGTGTTTGCTTTCCCCGTGTTCGATATCCGGTACTGACCTTTGGCTATTGATAGTTTGTGGGTCACGGTTGTCTGTGTTAATATAAGAGAGGTGCGTCCAACTGATCAGGATGAAAGTCTCAACCCAGCTGAGTCGTTGGCACGACGACCGGAACCTGGTATATCAAACAAATTCCTCAACCCACTTCTACTGGCTAGTATAGTGGAGGTAAGGTTCGAATCCCACAGAGATGGACACGTTCGGATAATTGCGGTGATAATCTGGGAAGGTTTTGGTTAGCTACCACGCTTTTAGGTTGAGGTTTTACCTAGACGGAAACTAATGATGGTACTCTACTGACTAGTGGGTGTGAAAGTAACTGACATATGGTGGTGTTCGTGAAAATAGGGGACAAAGTATCTCAGAGACATGTGGAAAGTAGACATTTACTAAATAAGGAAACTTAGAACAACAGGGTATATTTGGTGGCTGGGTGGCTACTCTGACAGGTCTGGAGGGTACAACTGAAAAGTAAAAGACAAAAGCAAAAAGTAACTAAAAAGCAAAAGTGGTCCAAAGCAAAAGTAGATTGTGATGTTTTCTTCTTCAACAAGTATTAACAGAAACTACATGAACTCAAACTCCATGGATGAACTCAGATCAACAAATTGAGACATAAGATCCATCAATTAAAAAGCTTTAACTTAAAGATTAACGGCTAAACTGCAGTTTACTCCTACTGGCTAACATGCAAGGTGGTGATGACAACGCAAAACAAGAAACTCATGCATGAAAACTTAAACTGAAACATGAACTAAAAATCTCGATCTACAACTCTAGATTAGCCTACTCAAACGAGAACATGCGCAAACACTTAGAAATTAAAAGCGACAACTAGATCTAACTCTCCTAGGTAGAATGAAGCAAATTTTAACCAAAGAGAGATGCAAAATAAGAACTTCATAATTAAACGTTCGGATCTTAACGAAATACTTCAAAAGACAACAAGATCAAATGTTTGAAACAGATCCAACGAAGAAAGCAAGTAAACTTTAAACTAGGAAAGCGGTTAAAGATTATTTATGCCACTCCGGGCGATGAAACTGCTATACCACGACGACAAACTGGCTGGAACGATAGGATGATGACTCTCCGGTGGACTGCTGGACTTCAGGTGACCATAGCTGTGGCGAGGAACGAGAAGATTGTGGACAATGCTGAAGGAACTGATCTTCGAGAGAACTCTAACTAAGTGTGGTGGTTGGGCTTTCGTACTCGGAACACCTTCTCTCTCTCCAAGTGGCCTCTTTTATAGGGAGGCTTGCCCTTGCTTTTAGGGTAGACTTCCTTCACGAATTGACTTTTCTGCCCTTGTTTATGATCATCTCAACTATCCTTCTTCTCCATCTCTAGCCTTTTCTCTGGCATGCATCCTGGTCAGTATTGCACCCTTCTAGCGCTCTTTTCACCTGCGTCATCCGAACCGTCTCCTACTGACTTGGACCCCTTTATCCTGCACACTTAAGCAACTATTTTGCAGATAATACATGCAATTCACGATATACTGACCGGTAACCAAGGCTTAGAATACGACTTATCAGCTATACTATTTATATTCTGTGTACTTGCAGGTATTAATAGTGTTAAAAAATAGTGCATCATCTATGCATTTCGATCCATCATCAAATCCATACCAACATATGGTACACAATGCATGGGGGCAGACAACCAGTCACGAACCTTATGATTCCCAGGCGCAACATTCCGAACAATATGTCCCGCCTACATACATGCCAGAATCCCCAACAAACGAGTTGTAGCAGTTCTATAATTTGTTAGAACCCTAAACCCTAAGTGTCTCAGACCGATTTTTGGGCGGGTTGTGATTATTCCGAGTTGTCAACAAATGCTCGACTAATGACTATGAAGTCTGAGTATTGAATGTCTCAACGATCTATTGACGAATTGTGTCATTTTATGGAAGAGCACCTGCCGAAACCAAATCGTAGCTTCTATAAGTGGAAGAAACAAACGCAGACCTTAGATATGCCAGTTCTTAAGATAGATTGTTGCAAGAGAGGTTGCATGATCTACTCGAGGGAAAATGAGAACCGAACTAAATTTAAGGGTAATGGTATAAGTCCACGTGCACTATTTCCCTCTAGGGCCAAGGTTGAGGCGTTTGTATGCATCCGAAATTACTGCTCAATCTATGCGATGGCATGCAGAGCACACCCAGACTCCAAGAGAGATGTCTCATTCGGCAGATTCAGTGGCCTGAAAACCTTCGACAAGATACATCATTTCTTTGCTTCTGAATCAAGAAATGTCGTGTTAGCACTTAGCACTAATGGATTTCAGCCATTTGGTCAGACCGGTTCGCAGTACTCATTATGGCCAGTGATTTTAACTCATACAATTTGCCACCAGTCCGAAGAATTCCAAACAGAATATTGATGTGTTTCTTCAACCCCTGATCGTAGAGCTCAACGATTTATGGACCGAAGGAATCCCTACGTATGATATACAAGAAAATAGAACTTTCAGCTAAGTGCAACATTGATGTGGATTAGTAGTGATTCCATGCGTATTCAATGTTGTCGAGGTGGAGCATATATGGACACCGCACGTGTACATATTGTAAAGCTAGAGTGCACAAAATAGAAAAGTAATTCTGCTACTATGGAATGGCTAGAGTACTATATACTCCCTCCGTCCTATAGAAATAGGCCATTTGGGATTGGCACGAGTTTTAATGCTTAATTGGTAAAGTAAAAAATAAGAAGAAAAAGTAGTGGAAATTGTGTAATTGATGGTGGGCCATAAATGATAAAGTAAAAAAAGAGAAAAAAATTGCCATAAATGGATATTGACTATTTCTATGGGACGAACTGTTAGGATTGATATACTGAAAACCATATTTCGAGCTTGTTGCACAGATAAAATTGCTTGTATACAATAAACTCTACAATCCACTTTTAACCCAAGACGAGAAGAAGTAATTTTATCGCATTGATGTTTGTTTGTGCATTTATAAGAAGTTTCTCAAACATTTAAATGTATAAGAAGCAAACAAGTCTGATTATTCTGCATAGTAGACTGGTCGTGAACGATGTTCACAGAAGGTGACGCAGTCGGTCCTTTGTAGAAGAGAAATCGAATTTCACAACCTAGATAGGCTTTGGCTACCTATCGTGAAAGGTTGCAATGTCAGTCCGCATGTTTCCTTACCTTAGGAAATAAACGACAGTGGTGTGGTATAGCACTGAAGGATCTAACAATTGAGATATGTCTTTCTTGCTATTTACTGAAAGACGAGGTCTCGGTGATTGTTATTTCTTAAGCATTGTTGATATAACATTGAGCATACGATATTGATTATTCACTACTTTGATTTATCAAATGGTGCGGATTTTTCGCAATCCAAGAATCCTGATATCTTGGGTAGTGGTGATCAATGTCTAGAGGTGCTAGTATTGTTATTGCAATGAATCGTGTGCTGGGTGAGTCCAGTTTGATAATATCCTCAAAAGGTGTTCGAAAAAGGTTTTATTGTTCAGAAACTCGGCCGGTTGGAATTTATTCCACAATAATAAATAAATATTTTGAACTAGACAACTCTTGGAAAAAGATATTAATTAATAGTCAAATAACAGACTTAAATTAATTAATGGATATTTATATCTTAAACACAGGAAATAATAAATTAAAGAGGTAAAGCCCGGATTACTCTTAATTTGGGATTGGACGGACAGTCAATATTATTATACTATAGTGGATGATAATAATATTCTGTTTGAGCTTGTATTAAATTGGGGCTCAATTTAATTAGTAAGAGACCAATAGGTTTGGCCCAAGTCCAACCTCCATGGATCCTTAATCCGGCTCAACATAACTCTATTAAAAGGAGACTAAATAGAAAACTAATACAATTGATTTTAATCATAAAATTTCGTGCTCTCTCTTTGGGAGTGGACGAAAAATCGGTTTTTCACCGAACTGATATTCTGTCTTCTTTCTAGTCAAGTCCTTTTGATTCTGACAAGCTTTGCCCACCCAAAGGTCAGATTCTGAGTTCGGGATACAGATTAGAAGGTTCGTGGTTGAGTACGAAGAACATCACGTGGAGAAGGCGCAAGCAATCGACGATTCTTTGGAGAATCAGATCGGTAACCCTAGACCGTAGAATAACATGAATTAGGTTTTAATTCCTTAAGCATGATTTATGTGCGTTCTTGTATGCAATTAATTGTTTAACATGTGGTTAATTAATCCCATAATCGGTCAAATAGATCCGAATATGTATGATTTATTTGTGATTGCATGACTTCCGCTGTGCAAGGGGCACCAATACCCAACACGAACGAAAAAGGAAATACGACATATTTTCATGGAACGGAGGGAGTAAGTATAAACTCGATATACGTTCAACCAGGTATTATAATTCTAGGTGTAAAAGGAAACAAAAATAACACTTCATCCGTCCAAAATAAGCGAAACACTTCTTTTGAGCACAAGATCTAAGAAATTGACATTTAAAGAGTTAAAAAGTAGAGAGTACAGTATGAAAGAGAGACAAATTGTAGAGAAATAAAGAAAGAATAAAGTAGGTTGACAATAAGTACCATTTTCACTTTACCTCTATATAATGTATGCATACTGTAATATTCAAATAAATGTTTGTTGCTCAGTTGGTTCCTCTGCCTTGTTGCTTTTCTTTATACTTCATTTCTCTTTCATGTTTAATAGTTAATTCCCCAATATGTTATATATTACTCCATAAATTTATATTTATTCCTTTCATTTCAAAATTGAAAATAATACATATAGCTAAGTAGTATAAAAAAATATTCTTTAACCTCATACATATTAAAAATAACATATAGTAAAATCTTTTCTTTCATTTTGAAAATTTAATCCATACATATTTGAATAAAAAATATTTTATCATCCCATAAATATGTAAATATTACTATAATACTACCATCTTTAATTTTCACAATTTAAGAAAATAAATGAATTCACATTGACTTTAGTTGCACATGTATTTATAGTTTCTATTGTCTTTTAATTATTTTCACTCTTTATGTGTTCTTTGCAACGATCTCTCTCTCCTTTTGCCACGGCTCTGAATAATATTAAAATCAAATAAACTGAACAATTATCAAATAGAAATTTGGGTCCCATCATTAAATTCCTAGCTCTGCCACTATAAGGAAGAGAGAAAATTTTTCTAAAAAAGAAAATAATTTACTTATAGTAGGACATTTCATATGACTCTTTCTATGGTGAGACATTTCAAAATTTGGGACATAGAGAGTAGTAATATGTAGAAAGGTGTATGTTTCATATCATATTTCTTTTTTCGTCCGTCTAATAAAAATAGTTCATATCAATTTATGGAAATCTTTTCCTCCTTCATTTTCCTTTATCATTTATGAACCCCATAACTCACTACATAATTTAAATTACTTTTTCTCATTTTCTCCTACTTTATCCCGTCAAAAAAAATTAATATGTCAGGCAATCCAAATGAAAAGTTTATACTTTATCCCGTCAAAAAAAATTAATATGTCAGGCAATCCAAATGAAAAGTTTATAAAGTGGGGAATAGTAATGTGTAAGAAAACAAAACCTACAAACAACAACACTCTCTCACAGTCCCAACTCCCCGCCACCGCCAATCGACGGAGATGTCGACAAGCAGAAGCGGGGTGGCTTCCAGCTTGGAGCCGTGGCTTGAGCTGAACAACAAAGTCGTAATGGTGACCGGCGCCTCGTCGGGGCTCGGCCGAGAATTCTGCTTAGACTTAGCCAAATCAGGCTGCAGAATCCTTGCCGTCGCTCGACGAATCGACCGCTTACAATCACTCTGCGACGAAATCAACAATCGAATCGGCTCAGCCGAATCTAACCACGACCGAGTCCAATCTCGAGCCGTGCCTATCGAGCTCGACGTCAGCGCAAGTGCGCCGACTATCCAAGCCGCCGTGGCGAAGGCTTGGGATGCCTTTGGGAGAATCGATGTTTTGATTAATAATGCCGGCGTAAGAGGTAAACCCTAATTTCTCTAAGCAAAAATTTACTTCCGAATTTCCCCTTTGTCGCGCTGAATTTCTGTTCATATTTTTGGAAATTTGATGAGATTCGTTGCTAGGGTTTATATAATTTGGTTATCTTGATTTCGATTGAGTGTCAAATTTCTGTTAGCAAAAATGCAATTCCCGATTTTCATTTGGTTAATAGTTTGGGTTTGCGCTGAATTTCTGTTAATTTTTCAGAAATTCGATTAAATACGTTGCAAGGATTTAGATAGTTTGATTTATCTTAATTTGGAAGTGTCAAATTGTGAATAAGCATGTTTAGATTGTGCGAAATTTGAGGCTTTGAAACTGCTGCAGAATTTTGTGCATCCATTGTTTATATTCATTATGAATAAACATTGATTGAATGCTGAAAAAAAAAATACTACCTCTGACCTCGAAAAATAGAAACTTTTAAAATGACACGAATTTTAATGTACAAATGGCAAAGTAAGAGATAAGATTTGATAAAGTAAGAGACAAAAAGAAAAATAGGCAAAATAAGAGAGATAAAAAGAAAAAGTAGCGAAAGTAGTGTTAGTGGAATGTGGGGTCGTCCTAAAGTAGAAATATTCAAAAGTTTCTATTTTTAAGGGACGGAGGTAGTAGTACTTATTAAATTTTTGGTAATGGATTCATAACAAAGGCAGTAATTATATGAGGTCGATCCAATGCCAGATTGATATAGGCATCACAAGATCTGTAGTTCAAGCTCTTTGCTCCACAGTGGTATTGATATTCAAGGTTCAATGCAGGTAGTGTGCACTCGCCATTGAATTTGTCGGAAGACGAATGGGATAGTGTCATTAGAACAAATCTGAAAGGGATGTGGTTGGTTTCAAAGTACGTGTGTGCCCGTATGCGTGATGCCCGACAGGGTGGATCTGTGATCAATATATCATCTACTGCAGGTCTCAGCCGCGGGCATCTTCCTGGAAGCCTCATCTACGCCACTTCGAAAGCTGCTGTTAACACCATGACAAAGGTAATCTCTTTAATGAAAAGCAGTTGCCTCTGTTTTCATGTTGTCATGGTTCTTGCTAACATCTTTGTCATCACAATGCACACAGATCATGGCCCTTGAGTTAGGGCCTTATAGGATTAGATTTAATTCCATATCTCCCGGAATTTTCAAGTCGGAGATAACGGAGAGTCTGATGCAAAATGACTGGTTCAAGACCGTAGCTTTCAAGACTATTCCTCTACGAACTCACGGTGAGTCGGATCCAGCTTTGACGTCACTGGTGCGGTATTTGGTCCATGATTCATCGGAATATGTAACGGGAAACGTCTTCATTGTCGAAGCTGGAGCCACCATAACCGGCATCCCAATTTTCTCGTCTCTTTAGTCTATGGATAATAATATGTAGTCCTAAATTTAGTGAAGATCAGTTTCCAGACCTCCTAGAAAGATAGTTTGCATGAGAGAAATTAAGTAGAGCTATTCGCATCTCGTCTTGTAACACTTTCTTCTTTATGGAGTATTTAACTAGTATCACACTATCACACTCGTGTGCGCGATGCGAGACCAATTTTATTTTCATCACACTTAATTTTATACCGTGAAATAATCTTATGAAATGATAAAAAATAAATATGATAGTATGAAATCTAAAATTATAAATATATAAAATAAAAATTGTTATAAGAATATAAAATCAAATAATTTTTTTTTAAAAAATATACACAAATATATTGATTGGCGAATTTGGCAAAAAAGTACATGCATATTGATATGCACAACACATCCTTAGTCTAGAACTAGAGACTAAATATAGACCATTAGATTTAAATTTTGATGGCTACTCCATCTGTCCGCGAATAGGAGTCCCGGTTATAATTACCATAAATGGAGAAGAAACCCCACATTCCACCGACTCATTCCACTCACATATCATTTAAAACTGATATATACAAGTCAGACTCATGTTGATAGGGCTCGTTCCAAGCATGGTTTTATGGTGGTTGTTATACTAATTGGGCATTAATGTTCGAAAAAAGTGGATATTTAAGTGTGCAGGAACGGAAAGAAAACAAAGTGGCTAAGTGTTGGTGTGGCTTGATCAAGTGGGGATAGAAGCAGAACATTGCCTAGAATTGGAGCAAACTGATCAGGCGAGAGGAGACAACGCGACTAGACATGTCAACTGTGCGAGTTGATCAAGAGAAGTCAGTATCAAAAAGCAGGAAAGGATGAGTCAGAAGAGAGAGAAAGAGGAGTGCCTTCCTACGCAAGGAGCATTAATGCCAAATCATGATGGTCTTTCCCTAGGGATTGGTGCCCTAAACCGTCCTATAAATAGAAGAAGAAATGGGGAAGAAATCATCACTTATCATCCATCCACACCACCTCCTACGGCACCATCTCTCGCCTTATATTTTCACATACACCACGGAGTTAGCATAGAGCAAGGAGGTTGGCAGCAGCTGGAGTTAGAGTTCTACCGCAGCAACACTCTCTTTTTACTCGTTTTGGAAGAAGAGAGCTTAGTTCAGAAAGAAACTTGTTCGTTCATGTTTTGCTTAAGTCCCGAGGGGTTGATACATTTGTTTACTCTATTTCCCGTTTATTTTGAGATGCTTTGTTGGATCCATTGATACATTAAGCTTTCTTTAAATTAGATGTAATTTTCAAGTTTGTTCGCGCTTCTTTTTTCAATCTAAAGTTTGATTGCGGTTTGAGATTGAATTGTTGGAGTTTTGTCGGTTGAAATGGAGTTTGTGGTGAATGTTGGTTTGGATATGGAGTTTTCGGAGTTGGATTTTGTTCTGGTCATGTTCGGTTGTGTTTGATTGTCGTTGATTGCTTAGTTTTAGTGTCGTAATGTTCTGATCGGTGTTTGTTGTTTCAGATTTGGTCATCCTAGTTAGATTTACGTAGATCTGAGTTTTATGTACGTCAGTTGCAATAGGTATTGTTGTTCTGCTTTCATTCCATTCAATTTGCATGGATCTAGCTCAGATTTACTTTGTTTCCCGTTTTACGTTAGATGCTTTGTTTAGATTTACCGTAGTTGCTTAACTAGTTTATTTTGGCTGTTTGGAGAAGAAGAAGATCGTGGTTAGTTAGAGTAGCAGTCTCTGTCAACTTTTCGTGCTTTTCAGCTTTATTGTAGTGTGTCGCCTCGAATCAGTGGTCCTAATTTACTTTATGCAGTGTACTGTCAGGATATCGAGTTTAGTTGATCAGTTTGAAGTAGAAATGGAATCGTCAGTCTTAGTCTAGTTTAGTTTAAGTTGATCAGTTTAGAAGAGTAAACTTAGCCCACTTTGAAGCGTGGCAGCAGCCAACTCCCAAATGTTTCAAAAACAGTCAAAAGACCTTCATCCTTGTGGGATTCGACCCTTACTTCCCTTTACTAGTTAATAGTATTGTGGGTTAAGGTCTTGAAAAAGCGAGTTTCGTTCTATTTTATGCACCCAACGACAGTTAGATTGGCTAGGGTTGTCTTGATCCGTTGATCAGCGTCTCTTGATCAGTCTGTGCTATTTTCTATGTGATAAAATATGCGTGAACACTAAATTCGACAACTGATTAAGACTTTTCTCACATATTTCACTAACTTTCTTCCAATCACTTTTCTTAACATTTATTAAAACCCGTGCCAGAAAGAAGTAAGACTCTTATTCGCGGACGGATAGAGTACATCTTAATTCTGTCATTCATCTCATCAATTAATTAGTTCAGCCAAGGGATAGCATAGTCATTTTGTATATGAGTCAAACCCGGTAAAATTGATTCTGCGTAAATCATGGGAGCATGAATTATGGTAAAACAAAAATCACCCCATTCCACTTCCCGCTCGACTCTTCAACTTCCCCCCACTCTCTTCTCCCACAACGCGGCGCGATATTCCAATCGTTTTCAAGAATTGATTCATTTCTTCCGTCTTTGTTCTCAACTGTAGCCATCTGCCGATTGTCAGATTGTCACCATTGTAGACACAAGGCGGGCCAAATTGAACGGTATTTGTTGTCTTCACCAATTTTTACGATCAACGAAAACCATACAAATTAATCTCTAACATTTTTGGTTGTAGATGAGCGAACGTTGCGTTCCAGAACTTCATCTCATCTGGTGATGGTGAGTTTAGTTCATATGTTAATTTAGTTCACATTTTGTGTCATCTAATTCTCATTTTGCTCCAAATTAGTTTAGTGTATATGGTAATTTAATTCAACTTTTATGTTTTCTGATTCTCGTGTTTCTTCAAACTAGTACCACGGCCTTCAATTGGAAAAAGTAAACCGGGACGCTCTCCTAAAACCAAACCGAGCTCTACCCCAAAGCTGATCAAACCAAACCTTTCGGGTGAGCTAAGCCCAATTCTGGAATTTATGCTTTATTCACAGTTTTTCATTTAATTTTGATGATTAAAGTTCTGTTTTTCGTTGAATCTTGTGTGAATTCATTGGATGAAGTATTTTGGACCGATGTAAGTGAACTTATCAAACTATAAGATGAAGTCTGTTCAACATCTGCTGAAGTATTTTTTTTTCCAATTAAGTAAAATTGTTGTGTTGTGAAGTGTATGTATATCCAGATATTAAAAGTTTCCAACGTAGAAGAAAGATTCCAACGCATTACGATTTCCATACGCCGTACGACCAGTCAAGATCACAAATAAGCTATCTAAAGAGGAGAGTGAAGTGTATTATTGGATTCTTACTACCATTACAATAGACGAGTATGATTTCTTTTTTTATTTTAACAACAGAGCGCAATTATTCGATTATTATAAGATGAAGTAATGTGATTACATGATAAGATAATTACATTATATAATGAATCAATGATTGTATTATGGAATTGTTACAATGTGACTTTAGATATATGGTTATATGATGGAGTAATTTTTCTACAATATAAATAAACTTTAATATGAGATGTTATGAATACATAATGTGATTTTGAATTCTATTGTTTTGGATTTAGTTTTTTTTTTAGTTTATTTAATATGATGAAGCCCCTACAAAATGTATTTTAAATGTGCAGGGATGTGCTCGTTTACGACGACGATGTTGTCAAAGTTACGAAGCTGGAATTATGTTTGTTAATGCCTCGAAAGTTAGTAGTGATTAGAGTTATCGATGCATGGGCTTCCTACCTGAATAACATGGAAGAGGGTAGAGAATCGTACCCGTCAAGGTAACTATTCTTCAACAACGTACTCATGTGTAAGTACAAATGGTTAATATACATGAATTCTACGTCTAAAGAAGTGCCTAACTTTGTTAATATACAGTTGTACACCATTGTGACAAGGAAATTCTACGTCTAAAGAAGTGCTAAGTTTTGTAACTACTTAGAAGCCGAGGTGAAGGAAATTCCAAATTACTAAGTGGGAGACGTGAAAACGATGCAATTCATGAGTAAAAGGAACTTATTTCACGATGTTGAATTGAATAGGTCTTCGCAATATTTACTATGCCATTTTTTTGCATAATGTTTCATTGAATAGGTCTTTGTCCCAATATGTGCGAATGAACACTACTACGCTGTTTGTTTTTTTTCTTTCAAAGAAGAACTATCGTTGTAATAGATAATTTCAAAAACGGGGACCAAAATGAAATTTCAAAGAACTACGGTGACATTCCAGAGACCTTGGCCAGTATTCTTGGCTTCTTATTGAACTTTCTGTGTACATCACGAATTAATAGATCCGAACTTAGATTTGCTATGTGTGTGCAAAGGTTGTTTTTCTGTCACCATTTGACACATATTGCCTTGTACAACAAAGCAATACAATTTCCTCTGCCAGAATGGAGAGGATGGTAATGTCATGGAGGACAACTAATAATGCTAAAGATTGTGGTATCTTTATGAAGAGACACATGGAAACGTACAAGGGAGAGCACATTGAATATTGGAATTGAGGTCTAAAAAATACAAGCAAATGAGTACTGCAGAGCTTGAGGGAAAAATATTGTTCAGCTTTGATGAATGCAATAAACATTTATGAATGCATCAACAACAAATGCATCACAACAAAATACTACATAGAAGCAAGCAAATAGAATTACATTGATGCTGAAAAATGATAGCAGAATACCTAAACAAGAAGTGATGTCATTGTTTGTTGGTGTTTTGGGGGTAGAGATACAACCATAAATTTGAAATTGGCACTATTATTCCATGGATTTTAATTAATCTGCATAATTTGTGAGCATATATTACACCACAGTTAGATTCCTTTCGCTTAAGTATTTAGTTTCCCTTCATAAATATATTGCATGCACATTTGATCCTTGAAGCGCAAGCGAAACAATTAACTCAATAATAGCTATAAAGGAAGAGTATATTTTCTTCATACTTTGATTTAACAAGAGTACAAATAAACTACACCATATAAACAAAACCATTTAGAACTTTGATTTACTAAAAATGGTATATTGTACAGATCTGAACACATTAATCTAAATTGAATAACTTAGTACGAAAAATTCAAAAATAAAACCACATTAAACAAAACAAAAATAACCAAAATAGCAATAAGAGATCATTTAGCATGAAAAACTATTCATCACACCTTGTAGATAAGTTCATCCACGTAAACCATAAACCGAATAGCCTAAATACTTCATTTATTCTTAAATCAAATTAATCAAAACTGGTATTAATTTTAATTAAAAGTACGAGTATGATTTCTCATTTTGTTTTAACGACACAACGTGATATTATCATATTCTCAACTGTATTGACCCTAATTATATTTACAAAATGTAGGGACGAAGCACCTTATGTTGATTTGTCGTTACTTAAATTAGATATATGGTCGAGTGCAGTTATTAGATTATTATAGGATGAGTAATGTGATTACATGATGTAACGATTAAAATACATAATGAACAAATACGATAATATTATGGAATTGTTTCAATGTGGGATGTGGAAATATCGTTTTACTGCAAGATGAACAAAACATGTTATGAGATAAATAAAACATAAATAAACAAAATAGCATAAAGGTATCATTCAGTATATCCCATACCTATGGATAAGTTCATCCACATAAACCATAAACTGAAGAGCCTAAATACTTCATATTTTATGAAATCTGTATGTAGGAGCACAAGAGAGAGAAGGCCTCCACGGAAGGTTGCTTAATGAAGAGTCATGTCTATTCATATTAATAATGTCTTAGTCAAGAGAGGTGTCCTTTCATGAGAGGGTGTCTTTTCATTTCAATAGGTAGCAAATTCAGTTGTGGGAGAAGGATTGCTCGATATTAGCATTGAAGGATTGCTCGATATTAGCAAATTCAGTTGTGGGTAAAATCCGTTCTAGTCGTAAAGGTGTTTGAAGAATTCATACAAACAAATAAAGGTGAAACAAATAAGAAGAAGTAGAGAGACCGATATTTGAAGATTGCGAATGAATGGAATTGCATATTTAATTGACATAGAGAGATTGAAGAGATTTGCTGATTTAATTGATATAGAGAGATTGAAGATTGCAACGTGAATATTTGCAGATTCAATTACGATTAAAGATTCCATTAGATTCATCTGAAAATCATTGCCATATTCATGTTTCTACAACTAAGTGATACGCTCGGATTATGCACTGTTTTAAGGCCATTATTTGGTCTATTTTTAATGTAAAAATCACATTACATGTCTATTATTTGCATATTTTGTACATTTTGGTATTTTGACGTGTTTTGTTAGAAATGTGCATATTTGAACCGAAAAAAGGAGTCAAAACGCGAAGTCTGGAAATTTGGAGTTCAAACGGTGACCGGCGACTGCCGATGCCCGGCGGCCAGTAGCTTGTAGCGGCCCGCCTCGGAAAATCTATGCTAGAAAAGGAGTCTCGCTTGACGACCGCCAGAGGATGTGTGGCGGCCTGCCACCGAGGAGGCAGACACTCTGGACTCTTGCCCGACGACCGCCATATATTATGCGGCGGCCCGCCATGAAAAGCGGCGAATCAGATTTGACCTAGATATCCCTTGAAGATTCTTTTCCTTGATGAGGAGTGACTTTCCCCTATAAATAAGCCCTCAAGCTTCATCAAATTAGAGTCTCTTTTTGCAAGGATTTTAACCTACAGATTTTATTTGCTTTATTTTTATGTTTCAATTGTTTCCCTTCAATCTATGTGTTTAGTTTGCTATGCCATATGTAACTAAATTCATAGGATTCTAGGGATGTGTTAGTATCGACTTTGGTTATACAATTCCTATTTTCTATTTAATATCTGTTTTTTTTACTTTGTTTCTTCCCTAAGTTATTCTTGACGCTTCACTTTTGAGTGACACATTCTGTGTTGATCCAATACAACTTGTTTCATAACTGTGAGAGAGTTCTAGCGAGTTAGGTCTACTTAGTAGACACTGCAATTAGCTTCCTTTAAAACGGCACTGTTAATTGAGAGTGAGGACTTTTCAAGGGTCTTAGGAGTTTTTCAGAGTTATGTGTTAGGATTGACAACCCTAATGTTAGTAATCAACGTTTGCATCGCATGAGCATAAGCTAGGTGACTCGTCCTATCAAAGTAATAACTGTGCTAGGGTATTGTAGTTTGGAATTTGTATAACCATAATCGTGAACGCACATCCCCGGAATTCCCTTATCTCAATATTTTATCTTTGTGATTTATCTGGAACTAGTTGTTATTTGCCTTCAATTGTTTCAGTTTTCAAAAGTTTTCAAAACTCTTTCGGTTTTTTTTGCAGATAGTAATTGAGTTCTAGTAGAAGATAGACATTCTGTGTTTGTTTTCCCCGTATTCCATATCCCGGTACTGACCTTTAGCTATATTGTTGCTACTATGTATACTTGCAGGTAATAGTATTGCTAAAAAATAGTGCATCAAGTTTTTGGCGCCGTTGCCGAGGAAGAAAATTCACTTTGGAGTGATATCTTCAAACAGATAATTTTACTACTTTGGATTTTAAATTACTTTATGTTTTTGTTTTTAGTTTAATTTGTTTTTGTTTTTGATTCTTTTAGGTTGTGTATGCAAACGCGTTCTGGGAAGAACAGCCTCGAACCGCTCGATCCCGAACTTGGAAGAAGTGAGCAAGGATCAATGGCAGACATAGCAGAGCTGGAGAGGCTTCAAGCCCAAGTAAAGATCTTGATGGACGAGAGGCTTGCCCACGAGGCACATGGAAAGAAGGATAAGGAGATAGTACTCGTAATGCACATGTTTAATCACGAGAATATGATTACTTTTCCTGAAGATCCTTGTGTTGACACTAACAATTTTGAATTGCGCATGACCCTTATCCAAAGGGTCGAGCAGTCTCCTTTTGCAGGTAGAGCAACAGAGGATGCCAACCGCCTTCTCTCCAAATTCGTGGAAATTGATACACTCGGATTTTGCATTGTTTTAAGGCCATTATTTGGTCTATTTTTAACGTCAAAATCACTTTACATGTCCATTATTTGCGTATTTTTCTCTATTTTTGGTATTTTGACGTGTTTTGTGAGAAATGTGCATATTTGAGCCGAAAAAGAGAGTCAAAACACAAAGTTTGAAAATCTGGAGTTCTGACGACGACCGGCGACCACCGCAACGTGTATGGTGACCGCCAGCGCCCGGCGGCCAGTGATTTGTAGCGGCCCGCCTCGGAAATCTGTACTAGAAAAGGAGTCTCGTCCGGCGACCGCCGGAGAACGCGTGGCGGCCCTCCACCAAGGAGGCAGAGACTCTGGACTCTCGCCCTGCGAACTGCCGAAGAATGTGCGGCGGCCCGCCGTGAAAAGCGGCGAATCCGAATTGACCTAGATTTCTTTCCAAGATTTACCATATTTTGAAGATCTTTTCCTTCTATGATGAGGAGTGACTTTTCCCTATAAATAAGACCTCAAGCTTCAACAAATCAGAGCCTCTTTTTGCAACATAATTCCCGGAGATTAAAAGTTAGAGTACTTCATTGTGCAAGGAGTTGAAGAAGGATTCAAAAACATCAAGAATGACAAGGATTCAACGTACGGGTTTTATTTGCTTTAGTTTTATGTTCAAATTATTATCCCTTCAATCTATGTGTTTAGCTTATTCCATTATGTGTAACTAAACTCATAGGATTCTAGGGATGTGTTAGTAACGACTTTGGTTATACAATTCCTTTTTCTATTTAATATCTGTTTTGTTTTTACTTTGTTTCTTTCCTAATTTATTCTTGACGCTTCGCGTTTGAGTGACACATTCTGTGTTTGTAACGCCCCAGTGTTAGCATAATAAAGACATCACCAAAAGACATACCTACATGCTTACATGATAATTATTATTTGTAAATTTTAGCTGTCTTCAAAAGGAAATTTTGAAACAGAAAACACTTTTACTCCAAGTTTGAATTCAACTCCAACATAACTTTTTCAAGTACTTACCTCTATATAAACCTAATAAAATCTGCCAGCAACGAAGATATCTTGCCAACTAGACGACATATTCAAAAGCTTAATAGTCAACCTTTCTATACATACCAAAACATTTGCTTATACAATCTAACAACTCACCAACAGTTATGTCCCTAAGTTTCAAACTGTCTGTTTTTTTCCTTATACAAAATAGTAGCTAAGATATTTAATAGGTAGCATCCAAACCCAAGTTTAAGGATGATTTAAGAAAAAATCCACATAACATCGTGGTCACCATTAAACCCACACCAACAGCTAGTCTTTACCTAGCTTGATCTCCAGCACCTGAAAACATTTGAAAAATATTTGGGTTGAGCGCCAGAAAACAATGAGTGGGTGTTACATTCGTTCAAACATACTTTCATGCTTAAAAGTAAACAATGATAAACACTGTTTATAACAAAGATTACCCTTCTTCATTGGATAAGAGACTCAATTTGATCACATGAATACTTTACGGTTACTTATCTAGACATTTAGTCACAAAGTAAACCGTCTATGCTTGAAATTCGGAATTCCTCTTGCCTGAAGTCTCAAATATCCAATCATTTTGTAAACAATGTTATAAACACATTTAACACATTTATATGGAAAATTTAAAACATGATTGTGAGTTATAGAAAAACCCACCTTGACGATCTTAGAGTACAGTGCAATATGTGTGAAAAGTTCCTATCCTGTCAGCTCGTCTCGACCTACAAAGTTTGTAATTCTAACTTAGAATTCTAATGTAGGTCCATAAATGACATAAGTTAGGAATTTCATACAGTTGAAATAATATATAGTAACAATGACATCCAACCGACATATAAACATGGTTTAAAAAACGTGAATTACAGGCTCTAAACATCGTTTCATTAAAATAGTGGTAATCTAAACATCCTTTTCGGTGCTTTTGGGATCAGCAGTATCTTCTTCTTCGTTGTCGTTCTCTGATACACTACGAGACATCCAACCAATTGAAGTGAAAATTTTGCCAGATTTTGTCAATTTTAAGTCAATCGTTGTACGAAATATTACTAACCTTTTCCATCATGCCACGCTGATACGCTCGCATTTTGCACTATTTTAAGGCCATTTTGTGGTCCGTTTTTTATGTCAAAGTTGCATTGCATGTCCATTATTTGCATATTTTATCTATTTTGGTATTTTGACATGTTTTGTGAAAAATGTGCATATTTGAGCCTAAAAAGGGAGTTAAAACATGAAGTAGGAAATCTGGAGAGCTTCAGGTGGCGTCCGACGACCGCCGCAACACTTCCGGAGACCGCCGGTACTTAGCTGAGACAAAGACACGCCCGGCGACTGCCGGGAACTGCGTGGCGACCGCCACAAGGACTCAGAAGCGTCTGGACTGCACGCGGCGACCGCCGGCTAAGGTGCGGCGGCCCGCCACAAAAATGCGGCGAGCGATGCTTTCTTCAAAATCAATATTCCGGAGATCCTGAAGTCCGATCAGGGTGTTCTACAGACCATTCACTTCGTCTTGAAACGAGCTTCAAGTTGGTACCAGGATCACCTCAATCGGAGTTCTGTGGAGAGAGTTATGGCCGTTCTATCAAAGTCGCGCAAAGCTGCCAGCAGCAGTCTAGGCCGAAATTCAAAGAAGGAAAGAAGATATTACCTTGTGAAGCCAAATCTTTTCCTTCTACTATGGGGAACGAAAATTACATCTTTCCTAATGCTTGGAGGAAACTTATTACCAAATTTAAATCCTTCTCAAGCCTATATATACCCCATAACCTCATTCATAGAATTCAACCATTCCTTAGCCCCCAAAAGGGGAGCTTTCATAGCTCCTCCTCCAACCCTAATTCTTCATCATCTTTTTGCCAATTACTTCCATAGCATAAATTTGAGAGTTCTTCATTATGCAAGGGGTTGGAGAAGGATTTCAAGAACATCAAGAACGACAAGGATTCAACCTACGGGTTTTATTTTATTTGCTTTAGTTTTATGTTCAAATTGTCTTCCCTTCAATCTATATGTTTAGCTCCATTATGTGTAACTAAACTCATAGGATTCTAGGGATGTGTTAGTAACGACTTTGGTTATTCAATTCCTTTTTCTATTTAATATCCGTTTTGTTTTTACTTTGTTTCTTCACTAAGTAGTTTTGATGCTGCATGATTGAGTGACACAATTGTGTATGATTTAATATAGCTTGCTTCATAACTGTGAGAGAGTTCTAGCGAGTTAGATTCACTTAGCAGACGCTACAGTTAGCTTCCCTTAAAACGGCACTGTTAATTGAGAGTGATGACTTTTCAAGAGTCTTAGGAGCTTTATGGAGTTACGTGTTAGGATTGACAACCCTAATTTTGTAATCAACGTTTGCATCGCATGAGCATAAGCTAGGTGACTCGTCCTTTCAAAGTATAAACTGTGCTAGGGTATTATAGTTGGAATTTGTATAACCATAACTGTGAACGCTCAACCATAGAATTCTCTTATCTCTCATATTTTATCTTTGTGATTTAATTACATTTAGTTGTTTGATTGCATTTAATTGTTTTTACTTTCAAAAACCAAAACTTCTCTTGTTTCTCGAGATAGTATTTGACGCTTAGTACATAATAGCCAGTTGCAATTATATTTCCCGTGTTCGATATCCCGGTACTGACCTTTAGCTATACTATTCCTACTCTGTATACTTGCAGGTATTTATAGTGCTAAAAAATAGTGCATCACTCGCTGATCCAGAAGCTCGAGTGTTTAGCATTGTTGAGGTAGGCTTTTGGTTCACCCTCCTCGTCGATTTTAGACTCGTAAATTAGGATTATGGTTTTTGTGGAGTATCCCATTTTGTGGAGTAGCCGCTTTGTGTGGAGGTAGGGTTTATCTTGATTTTGTGGAAGAAGAAGAAGATTTGAGGGAAAGTAGAAGAGTTTAGCGTGTGGAGTAATTATCCCAATAAATCCGTTCTTAAAAAATGAAAGGGCGGTTCATTATATTTTCAATTCCTATTTTACCCTTACATGACACATAACACTTCTATTATGACCCACAGAAATGGTTGACCAATCCAGATCATGGCAATTCATCTCCAGATCTAACGGACCGTATATGGTCTGTATTTCTATACTTAGGGGCTTCTTTTGGTAGATGAAAACCCTATATATATAAATATTATAGGGGTGCGTTAAAATGACAACACTCTTAAAATGACACTATGACACCACGCTAGACTGCAATATTATATATGCTAGACTGCAATAGTATAAACGCTAGACAGCAATCTACAACAATCTATAGATTGCAGTCTAGCGTATGGGATATTACAAGCTACGTCACCTTGCAGTCTAGAGTATTGGATATTGCAGTCTAGAGAATTAGATGTTGCAGTCCGCGAAAATTTACCCTTGCGAATTTTTTATGATTGCCACATGCCAGCTGATTATTCATCCACGTGTACAAATGATTGGCTAGGAATGGTGGTATGGTGTTATTTTAAGATGGGTTGTCATTTTAACACATCCATATATATATATATATATAGGTGTGTGATCAAATACTAACTAAGTTATGGTAATAACTAATAACTAATATCAATTTTGTATGTTAAAAACATCAACACAAAGACATAAATTTATCAATCTTCTTGTGTGGATAAACTTATGTCTTTGTGTTGACATTTTAAATTTACATATTGTATTGATATAATTATGTCTTTGTGTTGATAATTTTAACACCCAACATTGTCAGCACACTAACACAACCATATATATATATATATATAGATTGTGATCAACACAGAACCAATCTTAAATGTAGAACATAGAACTATATGAAAATAGTTCATTGTAGGAGACCATTAAGGTCATTGTTATTTCATTATTAGTTCAATATAGTAATCTGATTCTTAAAATGAACTAGTTCATTTTTGGATTTTTTTAGTGTATTTTAAAATGCAAATTTCCTATAATGAATTAAAAATGATCTTATAATAACCTTATGTTCTTTTATAATGATCTACATTTATTAGATTTCAGAAATTAATCTCGTGTTGCATTATGAGTAGCATTCTGTGCATTATAAGGTTATAATAGTAAAAATATAATGTCTAGAACACGTTTCAAAACGGAAGTTCCGATAATTAAGCGGGATTTTGATACACCTTCCAAATTCTTACTCTCTCTCTCATTCTATCAAATCAAACATGATCAATCCGAATTCTCTCATTTTCCCAAACCCTTCCAACCCTAGCCGCCACCGTTGAAATTGCTTTGAACCGGCCGTGACTTCGATTCTGCCTGTGAAAAGCGACGTGGGTCGACGATTCCGAGTCTCAAAGTTCCGATTTAAGAGCGCACGCGCCGTCGGTCGACTATACATCTCCGTTCTTCATATACGGTACGAGTATGTAGTCTCGATTTTTAGTGAAATTTCTTTGAAAAATATGAAATTGTGAGCATTAGATGATGGGTTATCAATATTTGGAAGTTTATTGTTGGTTTCTGAGTTGAATTTGGGTTTGGGTATCTGAGCGTTAGGTTTTTGGGTTGTATTCGTCCTCAATTTGACGATTATTGTCGATTTTGCTTTAAATGTTAGATTTTTGTGGTGCTGGTGTATTATCTAAAGCGGTTTTTGTGGTTGGGTGTTGTGTGTGTTAGTTTTGCGATGTCGAAAAGAGGCCGCCCTACAAGAGCCAGCCCACGCAGACCGAAGGTGAGAATGCTACGCCCATTTTACGAAACCGATAGTGTGTTTTTTCCTTGTTTAATGCATTATTTAACGTTCGCTGTGCATTGTATGTTTATTTGTTTGCATTACAAAACTTTTACATTGCTGTGAAGTTGTTCTTCCAAGTGGTTTTAAATTTTTAAACATTATGCATTACATTTTCTGAATTATTTGTTTAAATTTCATTATTATTGTTCTACACTGCGGCCAGAGAGAAGTTTCATACACTATTTAACTTTTTTTGGTGTATTTTGTTCTTGTTTTTTTTGCATTACAACTGTATTCCATCTCTGCTTTAATGTTGTTATAAGTGGTTTACCTTTTTGCTACATTATTCAGTTCATTGTCTGCATTATTTTTGTTTGTTTTCAAAATTATTGATGAAGGTGTGTAGTTGTAGTGCTTATTTGGTTAGTGAGCTTTAACAATTAGTAGGTGGTTTGTAGTCAAATTTTTTACATTATTTAACATTTTTGGTGCATTTTGTTCCTGATTTTTTGCATTACAACTATATTCCATCTCTGTTTTAATGTTGCTAGAAGTGGTATACGGTTTTTTTACATTATTCAGTTCATTTTCTGCATTATTTATGTTTGTT
The DNA here is from genome assembly GCF_023119035.1 of Salvia hispanica. Taxonomy (NCBI): domain Eukaryota; kingdom Viridiplantae; phylum Streptophyta; class Magnoliopsida; order Lamiales; family Lamiaceae; genus Salvia; species Salvia hispanica. The sequence continues at coordinate 20,944,275 of NC_062970.1, forward strand.
TTCAGAATTATTGATGAAGGTGTGTAGTTGTAGTGCTTATTTGGTTGGAATTCTACATCTGCTGATTAGTCAGCTGTAAGAATTTGGAGGTTGCTTGTAGTCAAGTTTCATACATTATTGTACATTTTTTATGCATTTTGTTCCTTTGTTTTTGCATTAAAATTACATTCCATTTCTGTTTTAATTTTGCTAGAATCGTCCACATTTTCCTATGTGGACAGGTAGAATTTATGCATTATTATACGGTTCCTAAACATTATTATAGGGTAGGCTATGTACATTATTCAGTTATTATTATGCATAAATGGAAATTTTGTACTTATTCCTTTTTGCAGTTTCCAAACATCCATGGTTGGATATAGATGAGGCAGTGGATGATGTTCTGCCTCTAGCAATAGCACAAAAGTTTAGGGAGAGACTTATGGAACAGAAGACGACAGAGGTGAGTACATCAAATGAAGAAGGGGATAAGAGGAAGGCACGAGGGAAAAAAGTTGAACACTTATACGCACGGAGCACAACAGACTTCATCAACTGTTTGAAAGGTCTTACCCCCCCAAAAGGAAGTGGTGGAAGAACTTGGATTCGGCGCAATGGTATACTACAACATCAGTGAGATTCCCGGGTACATCGCCTATTGGGTTCTCAACTCATTTAATCTTGCACGCTGCCAGATACCTTTGTGTGGGGGTGGAGGATTGACCATTGATGAGGAAGATGTCCATATGACGCTAGGGTTTCCAAGAGGGCCTAGACCAATCTCAAGGCCAGTTGATAAGCAAACCGAATTCCAGTTCAACGACTACGTTGCAGATCGTTGTGGAAAGAGTCGTTACATAATGACCGCAGGCGACGTAGCGAAGCTGAATAAGCAGGAGGTGAACTGTGGACCAGACTTCAGACGCATGTTCATGTTCATGTTGGAAAATGCAGTAATTGAGACGCCGGCAGACGGTAATTTGAAGCCGAATACATTTCATCGACGACGTTGATGAGATTAGGAATCTAAACTGGTGCGGCTACGTCTTATCAGTATTGGAGGCCACGTATCCTACTTGGAAGAGAGGTGAAACTGTATATTTCACCGGGCCTATGCACTTTTTATTGGTAAGTGAAACCATTTCTGCATTATAAGATAATTTACTTGCATTAAAATCAAATAAGAATATGCATTATTGGATTTGTTAATATGTAAGCATATTTCATATTTTGTTTAACTTATGCATCATTGTCCGTGATTATGCATACAACATATTCGATTATTGACCTTTTGCAACTCTTATTTGTTTATCAGTTGGTGTATGTGGACCGCGTGGTTCACATCCGGAGGCGAGTCAGCCGGGCCTGGCCAACAATAAAAGGTTGGACCACGGAAACCCTAAACAAAGAGAGGTGGCTGAGCCCGACCAGTTCGGTACTGGGAAATTGGAGGACCGGGTAGATAAAGAGAAGTATTTGGTGGAAGAGGAAGCAAGGAGATTGGAAGATGTGAACAGAGGAGGCGGTGCAGGACCCAGCAGGAATAGAGCTAAGTGTATTAGAGATAAGTTTATCAAGTCAAGCACTCTCCTGGGCTACGCGATTTCGACGTGGGTAGATGATTTCAAAATGATTCATATTGAAATGGTGGAGGATGAATGCGTACGAGTAGGCAGTCAAATTGGAAAGAAGTTGTTGGGTTTAGAGGAGGAACATGTGGGTGATCAAGAAGAGATTGTTACTCGTTTGACTCAAGCGAGGGAGGACGAAGAGGAGTACAATCAAGAGTGGATTGATGAGATGGAAAAAATGATGGCGGCCTACGACAAGAAGATGACGATTGCAAGAGGCTTTGATAGGCCATCTTTTGTGCTGGATGGTTTTGAATGTCCTGACCCGTTTGCTACACAGCAAGAACAGACGACAGACGTGGCTGGTGGTTCAGGGACAAGCAAAAATGATGATACAACCCAAGATGAGCCGGTTGGTGATGTTGACCAGGGAGGGGACATGCCCGTGCAAGAGCAAACAAGCAGTGATATCCCTGATAACACAGCAGGAGATGATGGTGGTGCCCGACTTGAGAAACCTTCCAGCTTAGCAGTGACTGAGATATGCACTAAGAAACTAAATGATTAAGTGTTATTAATTAGTAACAGTATTACACCTTTTCATTTGTGTTACATTGTTTGCAGCTGCCTAGAAGCAGTGTTGAAGATGATGGGAAGGATAGGGAGGATGCAGCGGCCAAGAGTAAAGCGGAGACAAATAAAGACAAATCAAAGAGTGCAGCTGTAGAGGACACCGTCAAGGTAAATAGGTCTCAAGCATTACTTGCATTGTGTAACAATATTGTTACATTATTGAAAGTAAAGCTGTACATTATATGTATGTATGTTTGCATTATTCAGTTCATTTTGTTTAATTCATTTTTTAAAAAATCCAGACAACCAAAGGGAGACTCGCTGAGGTTCCGGCAGCCAAGAGAAAATAGCTCGCTAGGGAGGGAGCTTCAAAGGCAGCGATGGGCAAACAGATGGACACTCGACAGGAGGTTGAATATCTACATGAAGCCATAAATTTATACATTATTACGTTGATATTATGCATTATTGAATTGTAAATTTTTTTTCTTGTTTAAAGGTACAGACCGCTACACCCCGTAAGGGCGTAGTGATTGGTGTTGTGCGAACAAATAATCCATTACAAATTGTAGATGCAAAACATGGAGGTGGAAGGTTGGTGATCAAGAAAAAGCGAGAGGGAAACACATCATACAGGATTCGGATGCGGATGAGGTAGCGAATAACGTAGTTAATTCAAAGACTAAAGTAATAGATCTACTAATAGAAATATTTAGGGTTGGTGATGACTTGTATGTGCTTTCTTTATTTTTTTCCAGAAGGGAACCAGACGAGTGAAGAAGCCTAGTTTGGCTGCCCGGTCTCCATTCAACGAGAGAGCGGTTAGAGTGACAGCTAAGCCACACACAGTGGACAAGCAACTCTACTACTGAGTTCTTAGCACAACGGATAAGAACAAGTACATTTTATACTTTAGATATTCTTATTTTTGGCACATGTGAATTATTTTTAACTGGGTAAACATGTACAGGGATTCCGTTGTCTACCACGACAACTTTAAGAGTACTGTGCAGATCGAGATGCAATCTTTAGTGCCATTCAAGCCAGTGAGCCCCGATATTATCGATACGTGGAGCTCTTACCTGAATACAATGGAAAAGAACAAGGCGCCAGAGACGGTTTCCAGGCTTTTCTTCTCAACAAGACCATGCGTGAGTGTACATCGTTCTCTGCATGTTTCTGTCCAGTTACTATAATAACTTAAAAATTTGTAACGGCTAACACAAACAAACTACAGATTCAGTCAATGGTGGACGCACAACCCGAATGGACGGAAGAGTTCCAGTTTGATACGTTCTGGACGAGGGTTTTGGAGGAAACAATTGGAACGGGCAGCTATCAGTGGGATAAGTATGACATGGTGAGTTATAGTAAAATAATGTAGCTGATTGTTAGTTGTAGTGACAACCCATTAGTATGAAATATGTGTTATAATGCTCCTTTCGTTGTGCAGTTCTTCTTCCCAATTTGGGGAGGACCCATCAGTATGTGGTCTGTTTTGATCTTGGAGATTCCAAGATGAACATCATTGATCACACCTTGGCTGAAACACACGGGACATTTGGAGAAAAATATGGGGACACACCCTCTTTGCTGGTAATATACATTACACTACATCACTTTTGCATTATATACCACAAATTGTACATTATATGCCATTGTTCAAGTTTTTTTCTTTTTGGGTGTAGAAAAAGTTCTTTGCAGCAGCACTTACGAAATCCAAGGTTTCAAAAATGGTGGCACAGGTCAAAAAATGTAATGTGCATGTCGTGACAATGCCGTGGAGGAACAACAGCGGTACCGTTGACACAGGGGTGTATGTGATGAGGCATATGGAGACGTACTTTGGAGAGAGAGAAAAAGATAGGGACTGCGGACTAACTGCCAAAGGAACAAAGAGCCTGGAAATTTTGCGAATGAAGTTTGCAACGGCTCTGCTAACTTCTCCACACAACTCGAAGACGGGGACCAACCAAACACAAGCCACGGAGCATTGGATGGATAGGCTGCCTAAATTGAGCTTCGAAAAGTGGGTCGAGAATTATGGGATCGAGTGAACTACATGTTTTTAAATTTGGATATGAACTAGATGTTTTTCTATGAGAACTCATGCTGGAAGAGTGAACAATGAATTTGTGGGTTGGAATGTTTTAGATATTTTGGCACTAAATATTTGTTGCACAAAACTTATAATGGCTTCAAAAAACTTAATAATGACAATTTATTACTTAAGAATGTAAAATGTATGGGGAATAATGTAGAACAAAACTATTGAATATAATAATCCTTTACAACAAGCTCGACAATCAATGCATGTAAGTAAACAAATAATGTAAGTAAATTCATTTATAATGCACCTTTCCGGGATACTAATGCAGTGACATACCAGTGTACATTGCACAATAATGTAATAAATCTACATTTATAATGTATGAAACTATGCACGCAATGCACGGTTATTCACATTACAGAAAATATTGTTTCTCCAACGTACCTGTCTCCTGTAATAATTCTGAAAAAGTATTAAGTACTAAATACAAATAATGTATCATATAGATAACAATAATGCACAAAAAACCATAAAAAATGAGCAAGCATTTCAAAAACCTTGTTCACAGTGGGAAGACATCGACTTCAATACTGAACATAAAACGCAAAACAAAAACAAATAATGCTGTTATCATCAGAATACATCAACATTTCCTCTTTCCCTTACGCATCTCATTCTCCGTTTCAAGCTCTTTAAGCATTGGGCAATTTCTAGAGTCGTGATGGCACAACTCATCGCACGCCTTACACCGTCTAAGGGGCCTAGTAGCATCCTTGATAGCCTTTTCTCTCTTGGAAATCAAATGACTAGTGGAGCTGCTCGCATGCCCCTTCGTCTTTACCACATCCGGAGGGTGGACCTCAACGACTTCCGGCCTTTCCATTCCATAAAACTGTTCAATCATTCGACTCTTCTCAGAGGCAGATGTTGTAGGAGTTCCAGCTTGAAGTGAATTACCAAGTTCCTCAAGTCCACCTACGAATGCACGAAGCACATCAATGTCCGTCTCAAATCGACGAAGAAAACCATAGAACAATGAGATCCTTTGCTTTGAAATGTTCTGCTTTTCTTCAACAATGGTCCGTCTCAAATCGACGAAGAAAACCATAGAACAATGAGATCCCTTGCTTTGAAATGTTCAGCTTTTCTTCAACAATGGACTGTGTAGGTAAAGTCTCATCAAAATGTCCATGGACAGCCTTACCTAGAGGAGTCTTTATCCATCTACTTGCACATAGTTATCCGAAATCTTTTTAACTTCATTGTTCCGGAACAAAAAGAAGATATGGCTGCACAGATACCCCTGCCTACTGAATAGTTTGCAATCACAAGAATATGACTCGTCACTCCTATCATGTCTCACAAAGTAGAACTTGCGAAGGCTGTCTCTAAGTTTGTACGTGTTAACATTGTCTGTAGATGAGAACCCCAAAGCGCGGCATCTGTCATTTCCCTCAACAATCTTCTCTTGTATTTTCTTGAACATACTATCTGTGTACAGAGTAGAAGCATGTGTCTCGAAAGGCAAAGTAGTGGCCAATATAGGCAGAGCAGTAGCGACTTGGTAGTCCAGCTTTGTTCTACTATTCTGCTGAAAATCCACAGCTTGGTTGAAATTCAAGTAGAATTCGGTAATGTTGTTGCGTGGCTTTAGAAAGTTTTTCTAGAAGCTATTCTCCGACTTAGATATCGAGGTGGTCCTAATCATCGAGCCAAGTGGGAAATCTCTGAAGTACGCAGGTATCCATAATTGCCTATACTTGTACAGCGTCTTCAACCAACTGTGTTCTTCTAGGCCATAACGCTCAACTACTCCATTCCACTCTTGTCTGAACTCCTCGGGTTCAAGCAGGTCTGACCAGACACATGCATTGAACTCTTTCTTGAAATCGTCGTCCCTCAATAACCGACTAGGAACTTTATTGGTCAACTTATGCATGATATGCCACATACACCATCTGTGGCGAGTCCCGACAAGAATCTCTTCAATAGCCGATCTCATCCCCAAATCTTGATCTGTAACAATCATCTTCGGAGCAACCCCCATACATTGAAAAAAATGTATAAACAACCATGCAAAAGCGCCTGTCTTCTTGTTGCTTACCAAACCAGCAGCGAAAGTTACTGGTCGCCCATGATTGTCCTTTCCCGTGAATGGCGCGGAGATCATACAATACTTGCGTAACATAAGACAACATAATTCAAACAGAGGACATATATAATGCATACAAAGTAAATAGTAGTGCATACAATAATGTACATCTTAAAATGTTATAATGCACGACAGGAATACCTATTCGTGTTGTAGGTGGTGTCAAAAGCTACAATATCACCGAACATGTGGTAATTCTTCTTCATCAAACCATCACACCAGAACAGAGCAACCATCTGGTTGCTAGAATTAACCTCGTACTCATATGTGAATGCCTCAGACATCTCCTTCTTCCTAGCCTTATCATCCAAAACCATTTGTACGTCAATACCATGAGAGTATGCTTTGATGTCTCGTGAAGCATTCCTTATATCCCCAACATTGCAGCCAACGAGTTGAAAACCACCGAGAATTTCCTTCAGCACATTAAACGTGAGCATGAGGCCTATATTAGCCTTTGAACAATCAAGAATAAATTGGTGATATACGTCGTCCAACTTTCGATTGATTGACATAAACTGCTGATGCTCTGTCTCAAACATATAATGGTTATGAATCTCGTTGAACTCCTCGACAGTATAACTTTGAAACTCCTCTGTCGGAGAAGAACATGAATGAGATACTGGCTTTACAACCACACCGCTTGGATAACCGTTGACGTTTTATCGAAAAACCAGACCGTGCATTTGATTTGTCATCCTCGCTCGACTTGTTGCTGCCTTCCCTGTTGCATACCACGTTATACCAAGTAATTATACCATCAGTTTTCCTCATTTGTGATTTGCGCGTATCAAAACTAACAGCACGGGCATACACATCGTAGAACGCGAATCCAAAATCTAGTGATTTGAACTTCTGCCCAACCACAGGCTTCAAATCTTTCGAACAGTCAGGTACAACAACCACTGCACACAATCACAAAAACAAAATCTCAGCTAACATAAACATTATGAACAATAAAACGTGCATTATCTATCTAATAATTTAAATTATACAGTACTAAATCTACATTATCTGTATCTAATAAAACAACACCCTAGCCACCACGTGTCTAAACCATAACCAAGACAAAATAAAACTTGAATCATTTATTCCCAACTGTACATTATCTATTAATGAATGAACATTAAGATTATCAAATAATACAACACCCTAGCCGCCACGTTTCTAAATCCTAGCCCATGAAAAAAAAACGTGCATTATTAATTTTATACTTTACACTATAACCTTAACAATTGTACATTAATTTTAACAAAAAAAACAAATCCATGCCGGCCTCAATTCTAAACCCTAGCCGACCCCATAAGCAAACTCATGCTCCTTGTTAACGTCAGTTACAGAACAAGTACCAATTAACAGATACAGAAAATCGAAAAGGGTTGCGTTAATAAGTGTGATTTGGGAATTAATGAAACGTTGATACAATAATCAAATACTTTTTGAAAAATTTACCTTGTTCCATAGTTGAAGCATAAGCTTCGTCCATTGTTGAAGAACCACCTTCTTCCATTGTAGTAAAGATAATCTTCCCGTAACTCTCCAAAAAATAATTGTATAGACGATAATTACAACCAAAGCAAGTTTCGCACGATCGCACGATCGCACGATTTGTTAACACCAGAATTTTCGAGAATGAAGAACGATGAAAGAGAAAGATTAATCGCTGCAAGATGAAAGAGAATGGAGAATGGAGAACGATGAAAGAGAAGAAACAATTCTGTAATGTGATGAAAAAAACCGCTGCAAGATTTTGTGAGGGAGAGAATCATGGACTTTCCATAACCAACGTTAATGTTAATCTCCTAAAAGCCCTTTTCTATTTTTTTAATTAATAAAAAATACTTGATCAGCCACAATTTTCGGCCATTAGATCTTAAAAATGGATGGGGGAGATTAAAAAGGAAAAAAGCATAAAAGATAGGAAAAGTATATGAATACATCCCTATATATATATATATATGGTTTTGATCTATGCAAACCCATTTTTAATACAAAAATACAGAACCAAGCACATGGAGGTTATTTTTAGGTCATCGTAAGCTTATTTTTACGTCATTATAATAAGGATGATATAAAAGGATCTTAACATAACCTCAATCCCAAAGTTTATAATATGACCTAAAACTACTTTATAATGACGCTCCATGTTTTTCTTTAATTATTGACCATTAGATTGTCAAACCTCATGGTCAGGATTTGGTCTGAATTTTGTATTGGGATCAATTTTTGTATTGATCATTTTCCTATATATATATATATATTTATACACACGTGTACATCTTTGAGGTTTACAATATTTTACTTGGAGTATATCTACTTTGATTTCGTATATGACGTGTAACAAAAGACACAAGCTAAATTGTGAGTAAGCCTTGTTTAGGCTACGTGCATATTGGTTACACAACGTGTATAGCATATAGTATCACGAATAGAGAATTTAACTTTGGAAGGATTTTACCTATCGAAAAATGCTTTATTTTTTTAAAATGTGCGTGATGCGAGAGCTATTGGAAAGGGGGCTCTAGCAGAACTGAAATAGAAAACTTTTAGTGAAGTTAGTGATGAATATTCAGAGAAGCAGAACAAGAATTACATGATTGTGAATTGCAAGTTCACAAAGCAAAATTAGGAGATCGGTTAGATAACCTATCGTATCCAGGTTTGTATAAATCACACTTTTAATTATACATATTTTACGTGATTGATTGCTATGTGTTTAATTGGAGTGAATATATGAATTATATGATGTGAGCCTGAAATAGTTATGTGTTATTTGATATTGATGGTGTGATATGATGTGGAAATGTGATTTGTGCAATGGATATGTTTATCGATAGTATTGGAGTTATTGATGGAATATATGGATATGTAATTGGTGCAATGGACATGTTTGATGAATGGTATTGGAATCATTCGAATCATGGGATTAAAGAGGATATATGACTGTCTTGCTCTTGATCTTATATACAATGGCAATAGACCTACGGGTCAAATACAATGATAATAGACCTACGGGTCAAAGCAAAAGAGCAAAGAAAGACCTTCGTGGAAAGGTCAATACAAAGAGCAAAGAGGGGCCTTCGTGGAAAGGTCAAATAAATATAAGGGACCTATGGGTCGTATATAATGAAAATCACGGGCTGATATCAGGCTTGATTAGTCACATAATATTAAAAAGGATCTTAAAGGCATATGCGTATAGATGTGAAATTGGTAATGATATTTATTGTTTCTAGTTATATATATATATAGGGCCCTCATCTACCAAAATTAGTCCTTAAGTATAGAAATACAAACCATATCTAGACCGTCAGATCTGGAGATTAATGGCTAAGATCTGGAGTGACTCCTCGTTTTGTATGGGTCATAATAAGACCGATCCATGTCATGTTAGGGGAAATTTAGGATTCAAAAATATTAGTAACCGTCGTTCCGTTTTTTAGGCGCTGATTAATTGGGATTTGGAAGTAATTACTACACACGCCATTCTATTTCACTCTCTTTCAACAAAAACTCTCCAATTTCCCTCAAATCTTCTTCTTCTACCACCAAATCAACAAAAAATCTTTCAACAAAAAATCGTCTCGGCCCCTCAAAATCGTCGTCTCCTCCACGGATTCGTCGTCTCCTCCAAATCAAAGTGTATCCGCCTCAAAATCGTCGTCTCCTCCACAAAATCGTTGTCTCCTACAGAAAATCGACTCCTCCACGATTTTGGAATCGGCGAAGACGGTGAACCAAAAGCCTACTTCAATAATGGTGGACACTCGAGCATCTGGATTCGCTAGTCATGACAGAAAAGGTTAGTAAGATTTTGTTCAACGCTTGACTTAAATTTGACTAAATCAGGCAAAATTTTCACTTTAGTTGGTTGTTCGGCACGTAGTGTATCAGAAAACGAACGTGAAGAAGAAGATTCCGCGGATCCCAAAAGCACCGAAAGGTATGTCGATTTCATTTTCTATGATTTGGGTGCATGTAGTTTTGTTTCGATTTTGGAACTTTGGTATTTAATTGTGGTTTTTTGTTCCATAAGAAAAAGGCCAACCTCTTCAATGGCCCAAGTATTAATTTAGTATGACCCAAAAAGCATAGTTGATGATTTTGGTTATTATTAGTGTATTCGTTGGTCGTATGACCCAGCGCCAGCTTATTATGCCCCAATTTAACCAAATGTTTCCATGACTGAAATCCTCGTTTAGTAAGACCCAAAAGTATAGCTAATGTTTTTGGTTATTGGTAGCGTATACTTTGGTCATATAACTCAGTTCCAGCTTATTATGTCCCAATTTAACCATATGTTTCCATGACTCAAATATATGATTAGTATGACCCAATAGCATAGTTGATGTTTTGGTTATTGTTAATGTATTCTTTGGTCGTACTAATATTTGCAACCCATGACCAGCTTATTTGATATATTTCATATAATTGTTCTTTTAGTCTGATGTTTGATACTATATTCCAAAGTATTCGGTTCGACAAACATAGTGAATCGCAGGGTGGTCATGCATGAAAATTCGGCGTGAAACAAGGAAACAGAACTAACATAAATGAGTTACAAAATTGTGTTGGTACACCACATACTGGAGTAAACAAGGTATATCTTGTGTAATAATTCTTTACGTTTATTGATTAATGATCTAAATAGGGTTCTATCATGGTTTTATCGTACAGTATGTAGAAATTATTATTGCAGATCTATGACATACGAAAACATTAGTTAATATTACTATTTTTTTAGTTTGTTTCGGAGATTAGTATCTTCACGGCTATAGGAAGGAATCAAAGCTCGATTCACCTACGGTTGTATTCCAGAGACATTGGTATGGATGACACATTAGTCCTCACAGTACTACTTAACTGTTGTTGATACTAACACATTGCATATTGTGCAGAGGACGTTCTTTTGTAAGCATTTAACAATGATTGGTTGTCACAATCAATGCAAATCAGTTATCAACGTACCTATTCAGAGGTTGAAGATGAGTTGGGGAACGACAGACAATGTTGATGACATGTGGGTTTATTTGCTTAGACACCTTGAAGTCTACATGGGTGAAAGAGAAGGTCAATGGAATTGCGGACTATCGACTAAAAACAAAGGTGTGCTTCAGTATTTAAGAGCTAAATACAACCGTGTGTTTATTGTGGCAGGAAATAATCATAGCGCGTTACTGAATAAAGAGGCGGCATCTAAACATTACGCAAAGGGGAACAAGAAAAAAATGATCAACGTAAAAAACTATGATAGCTAACTACGGATGATGTGGACCCATGTATTGTAAGGTCCATTTCCCAAGGATTTACCCAATTTGGATGCTTGATCTAGGTATTTTTTTGTGAGAATTGATTTTCTATTTTATCAATAAAGGGCAACCCAACAAGAAATAGGAAACTAAGATAAACAAAAAGGAAATAACATTGGATAGGGTGGAAATTGTGATACATAGTCATTGATGAAGCAAGCTAAGGCACTTACAACATAACTAACATGCATCCATGGCTAGATCTTCAAGGGAACCACAAACCTCAAAGCATACCTCTACTTGATCCATGCTTGAACTAGCAATTGATGGAAATCCCATGCTTGAACTAGCAATTGATGGATTCAAGCAACCTAAATTGGTCGGCCCTCGTTCTTCAGCACGATCCTCAACTTTGGCTCATCCGTCCTCCTAGGCTCCTCCCGCTTGGACTTTTGAATGAAAGTTGCGAGTCCATCCCGAAGCCGCCTCGTCATGGCTCTCGTCATGGGTCCAACACGTGAGGTCGTATCATCCTCCCCTTCTTGGAAAGGATTTGTCCTCAAATCCGAACTCCCTACAACATCAAACGGACTCAAATCAGTGACGTTGAACGTGCAACTAACATTATACTCACCGGGCAAGTCGATCACGTAGGCGTTGTCGTTGACGCGTTCCAACACAAGAAAAGGCCCATCTCCTCTAGGGGCTAGCTTGCCCTTGGTCTTGTCGGGGAAACGAATCTTCCTAAGATGTACCCACACCCAATCGCCGGGTTCAAAAACCACCTTCTTGCGTCCCTTGTTCACGTGGCGGGCTACTTGCTCTCCCCTCTCTCGGATCCTCTCTTGCACTTGAGTATGCATCTCCTTCACGAACTTAGCCTTTTCCTCTCCCCCTACATCAAGCATAATTGACAAAGGCAAATCCACCGCGGACAAATCCAACGGGGTGAGGGGGTTAAATCCATATACAACTTCAAATGGAGACAATTTAGTAGTGGAATGAAAAGTCCTATTGTATGCAAATTCGGCAATAGGTAGACACTCCTCCCAAGACATATTATTCTCAAATACTAGAGCACGAAGGAGGGTTCCTAAGGACCTATTCACTACTTCCGTTTGTCCATCCGTTTGGGGATGAGCGGTAGTAGAAAAAAGAAGCTTGGTTCCAAGACTTCCCCAAAGGGTCTTCCAAAAGAAACTCAAGAATTTGACATCCCTATCACTCACAATTGTTTTTGGAATCCCATGCAATTTGACCACCTCCTTAAAAAACAAGTTTGCAATGAATTTAGCATCATTCGTCTTCCTACATGGAATGAAATGAGCCATCTTGGAGAACCTATCTACCACTACCAAAATGCTATCATTCTTCCGAGAAGACATGGGTAGGCCTAGCACGAAATCCATGGAAATGTCCACCCAAGGTTGTGTAGGTATAGGTAAAGGAGTATAAAGCCCAAAGTTACTAGACTTAGACTTGGCTTGCCTACACTCTATGCATTGACCACAAAATTTCTCAACATGTTTCTTCATACAAGGCCAAGAGAAATGTTCACTCAAAATGTCAAAAGTTTTTGACACCCCAAAGTGCCCCATCAAGCCTCCCAAATGAGATTCCTTAATCAACAAGTCACGAAGAGAGCAATTAGGAATGCAAAGCTTATTCTCTTTATACAAGTAACCATCCATCCTATAATATTTATCAAAAGATCCTTTTTCACATGCTTCAAAAATAGTGGCAAATTCGTGATCATGTCTATATAAGTCCTTAATGAACTCAAAGCCAACATACTTTGAAGCACACACAACAAGCACTTGTTTTCTCACATGCATCACATGATTATCAATCAAGACATCATCACTTGAAAGAGCATGAGGCTTCCTAGAAAGGGCATCGGCAACAACATTTTCCTTCCCCTTCTTATATTTGATCACATAAGGGAAAGTTTCTAGAAAAGCACTCCACTTAGCATGTCTTTTATCAAGTTTATGTTGTCCCCCTAGGAACTTAATGGATTCATGGTCGGTGTGTATTACAAACTCCCTATGCATGAGGTAATGTTGCCAATTCTCTAAACACCTCACTATAGCATACAACTCCTTGTCATATGTGGGGTAGTTTAATTGGGCTTGGCCAAGCTTTTCGGAAAAATAGGCTATGGGCTTCCCCTCTTGCATGAGCACTCCTCCTACCCCCACTCCACTAGCATCACACTCTAGCTCAAAAGTCTTGTCAAAATTGGGAAGGGCTAACAAAGGAGCATGAGTAAGGTCATTTTTTAAGGTGTTAAAAGCTCTTTCTTGCTCCTCTCCCCACTTAAACTCCACATTCTTTTTCACAAGGTGATTAAGGGGAGATGCCTTAGTAGAAAAATCCCTCACAAACCTCCTATAGAAGCTTGCAAGACCATGGAAAGATCGAACTTCACTCACACTCTTGGGTGTAGGCCACTCCCTAATCGCCTTCACTTTCTCCTCATCTACTTTCACACCATCCCTCCCCACAACGAATCCAAGAAAAACAACCTCATCAACACAAAAAGTGCATTTGGATAACTTGGCATATAAGGCATGCATTCTCAACACTTCAAGCACATCCCTAAGATGATTAGCATGCTCTTCTACACTCTTACTATAAATCAAGATATCATCAAAATACACCACCACAAATTTTCCAATGAAAGGACGAAGCACATGATTCATCAAACGCATGAAAGTGGAAGGAGCATTAGTCAATCCAAAAGGCATAACAAGCCATTCATATAAGCCAAATTTGGTTTTAAAAGCGGTTTTCCATTCATCCCCTTCTTTCATGCGAATTTGGTGGTACCCACTTGCTAAATCAATTTTGGAGAAACAATGAGAGCCACATAGATCCTCAAGCATATCATCTAACCTAGGTATAGGGTGCCTATACTTAATGGTGATCTTATTGATGGCTCTACAATCCACGCACATTCTCCAAGTTCCATCCTTCTTAGGTACCAAAATAACGGGGACGGCACAAGGTGAGAGAGATTCTCGAATCAAACCTTTGGCAAGGAGTCCCTCGACTTGCCTTTGAAGTTCTTGAGTCTCCTTTGGGTTTGCTTTATATGCCGCCCGGTTGGGAAGAGAGGATCCCGGTACAAAATCAATTTGGTGCTCAATCCCTCTCACGGGTGGGAGCTTGTTTGGAAGCTCGTCCGGGAAGACATCCTTGAAACCTTGCAAAACACTTTCAATCAACAAAGGACAAGGATTAGTGTTAGTATTTAAACATAAATCGTTCCGGACCATGAGGAGAATGGTTGAACGGCTTTTTAGTGCCCACCCAAGGTCGGGAGTCCTAGCTAACAAGCAACCTTTTCCCTCCCTTGCTTGTGGTTTTTCTTGTTTAGGTACTTTATTTTTACTCTCACCACCCCCACTCTCACTTGGCTTTTTTAGCTCACCCTCACTCACAAGCCTTTTCTCTCTATCCCTTTCCCTTTCCCTTTGTAGATGTTGGTGTGCCTCAAACACATCCTTAGGTAAGAGGGGCTTCAACCTAACCTTCAAACCATTCACCATGTAGAAATATTCATTGGTGAAACCATTCTTATACACCCTCCTATCAAACTCCCAAGGCCTTCCCAACAACACATGACAAGCCGTCATTGGAATGATATCACACATCACCTCATCCTCAAAGACACCATTCTTCAAAGGAACGAGACATTGATCCTTCACTTTTAGCTCCCCGGACTCCCCTAGCCATTGAAGCTTGTAAGGATTGGGGTGTTTGTCAACCTTCAACCCCAACTTGGCCACCAATTGTTCACTCACCACATTAGCACAACTACCTCCATCAATAATCACCAAACAAGTTTTAGAGTATACCTTGCAATTCATATGGAAGATGTTGCACCTTTGTTCTTTATGCTCCTCAAGATCGGGTTGTACATTGAGCATCCTTAGCATCACTAAGGATTTTGACCCCTCATCCTCTTCTTCTCCACTAGAATATGACATTCGTGGCTCTACACTCGCCTCCTTGTCTTCTACCACCACGTCTTCCTCATCCTCACTATGCACGCTACCATCTTGCCCAATAACCATGACTCTTTGGTTGGGGCACTCACGAGCATAGTGACCATAGCCCTTACACTTGAAGCATTGTACCTTGCTACTCTCCGTTGAGGAAGGGCTCTTGGTAACTTGTGGACTTGAGCTTGGAGATCCCTTGTATGGTGCTTTGCCGGAAGACACGGAAACCAAACAGGTCCTTGACCGGATCTATTTAGGTGATTATGCATTCGACTCCAATTTCATGCAATTAACATAGATCTATAGATGTAACATCAAATAAACACATAATCATGCATATTCGATGTAGATTCGATTGTTACCTCATAATCCATCATTGGATTGACGTTGCTAGCTGCACCACCCGGAGATCCTTGGTTTATCGACCACGAATCTTCCGTACTATTCCCTCGTCCTTGATTCTCCATCCGTGTGGGCGGATCTTAGAAAACCAATTAAATAACTTTGAATGGATCTAGGGAAACCCAATACAAACACCAAATTGTCTAGATCTAATCCTATGAATTAGGATAGATCAAGAACAATAATCAAAACCCTAATTCTCCCACAACTATGGCTCGAAAATCGAGACCAAGAGGAAGAGGAAGGAGGCGCCGATTTCTAGGCACTAGGGTTAGGGTTTTGTGTTGTCTTGGATTGTATGCTAGGGTTTCCCTTTCATTCATTATTTATAGTGGACCTTATTGGGCTAGTAAGGGGATCCATGGAATGACTTAAGTGTTGGGCTCACCCATTAGATAAATTACTAATTAAATCAAATGACCCATGATTTAATATATTATCAATGGAATATTATTTTGTTCCACTAAAGAATAATATTGCACTCCCACTTAAATCACCAAATTACAAATAACTTGGGTCCATTTTATTTTATAATATTTTCCGCGTTTAAGATTATCTTGATCCGTCAATTTAATTCTTTTGTCTGCTATGTGACTAGAATTAAATTAATTCTCCAAAGAGTTTTTCTAGTTTGAAACTTTATTTATTATTCGTGGAATAAATTCCAACTGCGCAGTTTTCTGAATAATAAATTCCTCTTTCAAACACCTCTTGGGGATCACCCCTTAGGGATTTAATCATACCACACTGGGCACGCGAATTCTATGAAATAATATTCCAATACCTTCATGTTATTCAATTACTACCACCCAAGATATCATGAACTTGAGTTACGTACAAACTCTCACATATTGATAAGTCAAAGTGGCGTTTGATTGAATAAACAATATTGATATTAATATCATAGACTAGAAAATACTAAAACTTTCTGAAATATATTCTTTCAGTAGATAGCAATAAAGAATACATTTCGGATTAGATCCTTTCAGTGCTTTACCACACCGGTGTTACTAATCTCTTCTTAGGTAAGAGAGAATTATCACAAACACCGCAACCGTTCCAATAGGTAGCCAAAGCCTATCTAGGTTGTGAATACGTTTTTCTTCTTACTAGATCTGGCCAAGTCCCCTACTGGAAAACTCATGAGGAGATTCATCGAATTTCCCTACTTGACCTTCTTAGTAAAAAGCCTTAGACTTGTTTATCATATTTCAATAATAAACCATTTATATTATATTATTTATTCTCATAAATAGGTAAACAAGTGGATGTGGCGTTTCTCGTATACATGCACAAGCTGACTGTACAAAGGCATGTACGCTCGAAGCATCTTTTAGTATACAAACCCCAACAATCTCCCACTTATACTCAAAGGATGCTTTCGAGTATACCAACCGCTTTATTGGCCTTGTGCTACACATTCACACACATTTTCTCCCACTTATACTCAAAGCAGGCTTTGGCCACTATGTACTCAAAACTATAATTCTTTAAAAAGAATCTACCAACATAGTTTGCTAGAGTACATAAAACGAAAATATACTTGTAATTTATAACCTTAATTCTTGCTAAGGAGCACGATAATTTGATCAAAATATTTCTAGGCCCTTTGATCCAGTGGAATAATTTTATGTGTCTTTCTCAAGTGCACTTATACATATTCCTCTATCAAAATCCACTATTTTGATCCTTCTGAATTTCTACTAATTAAAGTAGAATACTTATAGCAAATATAAAGTTTTAATCATGTCGAATATGATTCCCAAAACTTTAATTATATAATACCAACCTAACTTGGTATTATCCTTGCTATATAACTTGTGATGTAAATTTATGCATGAACATAATTACCTCATCACAATGACTAATTGGAAATTAGTCCTTATGACAAAATAAAACCGAATGATTGCATTCTTTGTTTTATAGTCATAAATTCCAAGAGTTCATTTATTTAATCATTTGTTGTGACTTTTAGAAATACTTCCTTTGGAAACCCAAAAGTAATTCTAATTTTTAATAGCTAACTTGGAAATATCTTTTAATGTTTATTAGAGTCTTAGAAAGTGTGCAAGTCATCACTTCTTTCATTCTAGGGTGTGAACCCTTTTAACTCTATCAAACATTACCTTAATTCCATTTATGAATATTCTATGAGACAAAATTTAGCTCCCACTTTTAAAAGTAGAAAAATACTAGTCTCAATATTCTTTAAGGCTATTAAAACAATTTAAATAGTGCTTGGAGTTAAATTCATCCTAGTTTAATAAAATGAGCTATGAAGCTCTTATTAAACACTTAGAATTTAATCATTCATTTAAGAAAAGCTCCCACTATTTTAATTATCACTTTCACAACAAAATAAATAAAATATCAACTATTTAAATAGTTAACTCTTGGCTTGGAACATTAAAACAAATTTAATGTGCACACTATATTTACTATACAAGAATTTCTAGTATTTATAATAAATACTTATCTTGTTTCTAGTTGAATTTAATTTACTTGTCTTGTAATCAATTATTGTGATTATTTTTCTTACACCTTTATTTGAACAAACGCGATCATAAGATCATTTTATTTTGTATTGAATCCATGTCGAACATTAATGTTCTATTGACTCATCAACAAAATAATGGTTCAAAAGACTTAAGGATTAAAGAAACTTAATAATCAATATTTCTAGAAGAAACCTTCATAATAATTGAATCAACAAATTTAATCACAAGTAAATATTTTGATATTAACCATGTTATATTTGATGTCATAAATAATTGGATAATCAAAACTTCATTTATCTAATAATGCAAGCATTATAAAATGACATCGATAATCCAAAAACACAATTGATAGTCTAGGAATAAAATTCCATATCAATAATCCAACAATGTAAATAAAGCAAAAATAAACTCTTCTGACTTGAACATGATCATCTCAAAAGTCCACCCCTTTTTCTCATCTCAGTTTGAGCATTCACAAGCTTGTTATAAAGTTCCAGAATTGAAAACGTTTTGTCGCTAAACAAAATTTCATCTCTGACTTCATTAAAGCTATCTGGAAGCCCATCAAGGATCATTATCTTCTGGGTTTCTGGGTCAACTTTCCCCCCCGATAATAGAAGTTCATGGAAATAGCCATGCATGACTAGGACGTATTTGCCCACATCATGGCCCTCTTCCAATACCTCACTCCTTAAATGCTCCACAGCGCGACCAGCTCTTACCTTAGAGGACTTTTCTTCAAACCACTTGGGCTTGTTGACCAACGGCCTTTTGGGTTTGTCAAACCTCTCAAGGGCATTGCCAACACCGGCTAAAAGGAAGCCCTTGAGATGACATTCCGCGGTATGCCACTGATCACGAAACTCCTTGTCCTCTCCTTGTAGATGGTATGTGGGCGGACGATCCTTGCTGAGAATCAATTTCAAGTCATTGATCAAACGATCAACATCAAGTTTACTTTTCCATTCCTTAAACAATTCAGAGTCATGCTTCCTCGAACTAAGTATGGCATAGTAAATATCCCAAGTATCAATCATCTTTCGTTCAAGCTGAGAATAAATACCAATAATATAAACATGTAAAATTTCAAAGAATTGCAAATAACCACAAAACAATTCATCAATTTTACATCCACAAAAATCAAGCACAAACGTTCTTCTACTAGGAAGCCGAGTCTTATTCATGCAAGAAATTCATTATTTTTACTGGCCACAATGTCGACAGATAGTCCAGAGACCATAAGAATGGCATGGCTGACTAACAATGCTAAAGCGTATAACCATAAAATTAAGCACTAAGGATTCTTTACTTGTGCGTGAACTCCTCTAAAGAAAGGTCGAACCGGACAAGCACCTCCTCCTATAGCTCCCTCTAAGCATTATTAAAATACAATCCTTATAATTTCGCAGCAATATTGCTCCGGTAAAGACCAGTCGCGATATTACTGAAAAACTAATTTTACGATTTTAATAACCTTTATCTAGAGAAGTCAAAACTTACGAACTGGTAATGTTCCTCCCGTAAAGACAGGCCGGTCACTACTTCGCACTAAGACCAATTTTATGGAGGCCATATACAAACGTGTTGTAATTATCGCTTCATATTTTCTTGTTGGTGGTTTTAATAGTTTAATTATCACTTAAGCAGATAAGGCAGATATCCACATTCAAAGAATAATTAAACATGTACTAGCTATGCATGCAAGGCAATAAGTACATAGGCGATGCATGAGTTAAACTAGATTTTAACAAATAAAATCATAACTCAAATTAAATATCCATCATTCATCAATAAAACATGTAAACACATTTACAAAAGGTTCACATAAACATAATGACGAAACTTGATCATTTAATTAAGCATCTAAAATAAATAGATAGAATTAAAATTCTATCTTCACATAAACAAGATTATCTAGACATTAAGTCCAATCTTAAACAATCATACATTATTAGTTAAAATAACGTATCTTGATTATTAGAATTACCTTTTAATACTATTAGGATTTACTTAGATAGAATTAATCCATCCTTATCCTAAAATTAATGTCTAGGTGTATATCATAAAAGATTAGCTAAGTCTTAATTTAAAATGCCCACTTGGATATATAAATCCGCATTTATCCAATTAAGACTAAATCCATTTAAAACACACCAATTAAATTTGAGAATTAAAATTCTCATAGCTTTCAAATAAAATCACATGACAAGAAGAATCTTATTACATCTTTAATTCAAAATGATGTTTTCTAGATGAAATAAAATTCACCTTCATCAAAATTAAAGACAAAATTCAACTTAAATAAATAATTAAGGATTTTAATAGCAAAATTAATGCTCTATGAATTTTCATACCTTTAAATCACATTTGATGTTATCTAGATGAAACAAATTCACCTTCATCAAAATTAAAGATAAAATTCAAATTAAACTAGGAATTGAATTCCAATTAAAATCCAATTAATCATTTAACACTTTAATAATTTAGGATTTAAGTAGCATGTTAATGCCAAATGAATTTTTCACTTCTTTAATTAAACCGATGTTATCTAGATGAAATAAAATTCACCTACATCATATTAAAGACAAAATTCAAACTAGGAATAGGATTCCAATTAAAATCCATCCAATTATTATACATGTAATTTTCGAAAATTTTAAAGGTTTAAAACAATTGAAAAACTCATGTCTTTTCCT
Organism: Salvia hispanica; assembly: GCF_023119035.1. NCBI lineage: Eukaryota > Viridiplantae > Streptophyta > Magnoliopsida > Lamiales > Lamiaceae > Salvia > Salvia hispanica. Next base: position 20,965,455 of record NC_062970.1, read on the forward strand.
TAGGTATATATCTAGGAAATAATTCCATAACACACCAATTAAAATATAGACAATTTTCAATTAAACCTTAAAATTAAAACATGAAAGCATATTAAGAGAATATTCTTTAAAATTCCATCCAATTAAGGAAAAGCCAAAAATTAGATCAAATAAATATTGAATTTCCTTATGTTAATTATCATGATATTATCTAGATGGAAATAATCCACCAAAATCAACTAATTAACAAATTTAATCAATTATTTGACTAATTATTCCAATTGGCAAAATTAAAGAAGACAATTATTCTCTTTAAATTAGAATCTTGACTTAATTGCAAAATCATTCTAATTCCCACAAGATATTTTAATTATTCTAGGTTTAGGATTTTAAACCACAATTATAAATAGCTTGCGTCTTAAGAAACGAAAACACGAAAAACGAAGAACGAGACGACGCAACGACGCAACCCAAAACCCTAATTAGGGTTTGGGCCGCCACGGGCCTCGCAGCAGCCGCTGCTGCCGCGCCCGACCTCCGCCGCCTCCCGCGACCACCGCCGCTGCTCCCACTGCAGCGGCTGCTGCCGGAGCTCCTGTGACTGCAGCGTCGCTGCTGCCTGCCCGGAAAGCAAGCTGCCACTGTCCGAAGACCATGGCTGCTGCCCGGTGAAGACGGCGATGTCCCCAGCCACTCCGATCAGCCGTGACTGCCCGGAGACGACGTCTCTGCCGCTGACTTCCTGAAGACGTCGCTGCCATGGCTGGATCAACAAGGATCCATGGCTGCGGCCTTCGTCGGCGCCGCTGCTGCTGCCCGCCGCCGCCCGAAGACGACGCCGCTGCTGCCATGGTCGCCTGAAGACGACCTCTCGGCCGCTGACCTGGTGAAGACGCTGCTTTCAGCAGCTTTACAGCCGCTGACCGTCGACGAGGCAGACCGCCGTTGCCCCTTCTCACCGGATCTGGATCGGCGATCCCCGATGAAGGCAGCCCGGTTATAGAACACATCTAGGGTTTAATCCCTTGCGTTTATTTATTCGTTTTCAATTAATTAACTTGATTCATCGCGGTCGCTTCGCTTGACCGCGATCTTAAATCTTAATTAATCGTTTCTTAATTTGTAACAATCTTTTATGTTCATATCACATATGCATATTTAAACATCTAGCATTTAGCAATTTAAATAGATCTAGCATATTAAGAACATAAAACTATAGATCTAATGAATACTTGCTTAGATCTAGAATATTCTTGTGAAAAACTCAAATAAAATTCAAGATTCATAATATTCTTTCATCGATCCAAGTATTCAATCATGGACCACTTTATTTCTTGATTCAAAAACATATATTCACTTAAACACATACATATATGTAATCAACAAACATATAATCTAGTACATATTACTTAGAATATATAGATCTAATGATGTTCATCATAGATCTAGAATATTTTTGTGAAAAACTTGAATAAAATTCAAGATTCATAATATTCTTTCATCGATCTAGAACATCATATCATAGATCCAAAAAGAAAATCAAGAAAAACATAGATCCAACACATATTGCATTATTTTCGAAAATCCCAAGTTTTAACACTACAATTTTCGAAAAATTCAATTAATCAAATACATAATCAGAGCCTAAAAATTGGCTCTGATACCAGTTGTTGGGACTACCGCAGCGGAAGACACGGAAACCAAACAGGTCCTAGAACGGATCTATTTAGGTGATTATGCATTCGACTCCAATTTCATGCAATTAACATAGATCTATAGATATAACATCAAATAAACACATAATCATGCATATTCGATGTAGATTCGATTGTTACCTCATAATCCATCATTGGATTGACGTTGCTAGCTGCACCACCCGGAGATCCTTGGTTTATCGACCACGAATCTTCCGTACTATTCCCTCGTCCTTGATTCTCCATCCGTGTGGGCGGATCTTAGAAAACCAATTAAATAACTTTGAATGGATCTAGGGAAACCCAATACAAACACCAAATTGTCTAGATCTAATCCTATGAATTAGGATAGATCAAGAACAATAATCAAAACCCTAATTCTCCCACAACTATGGCTCGAAAATCGAGACCAAGAGGAAGAGGAAGGAGGCGCCGATTTCTAGGCACTAGGGTTAGGGTTTTGTGTTGTCTTGGATTGTATGCTAGGGTTTCCCTTTCATTCATTATTTATAGTGGACCTTATTGGGCTAGTAAGGGGATCCATGGAATGACTTAAGTGTTGGGCTCACCCATTAGATAAATTACTAATTAAATCAAATGACCCATGATTTAATATATTATCAATGGAATATTATTTTGTTCCACTAAAGAATAATATTGCACTCCCACTTAAATCACCAAATTACAAATAACTTGGGTCCATTTTATTTTATAATATTTCCCGCGTTTAAGATTATCTTGATCCGTCAATTTAATTCTTTTGTCTGCTATGTGACTAGAATTAAATTAATTCTCCAAAGAGTTTTTCTAGTTTGAAACTTTATTTATTATTCGTGGAATAAATTCCAACTGCGCAGTTTTCTGAATAATAAATTCCTCTTTCAAACACCTCTTGGGGATCACCCCTTAGGGATTTAATCATACCACACTGGGCACGCGAATTCTATGAAATAATATTCCAATACCTTCATGTTATTCAATTACTACCACCCAAGATATCATGAACTTGAGTTACGTACAAACTCTCACATATTGATAAGTCAAAGTGGCGTTTGATTGAATAAACAATATTGATATTAATATCATAGACTAGAAAATACTAAACTTTCTGAAATATATTCTTTCAGTAGATAGCAATAAAGAATACATTTCGGATTAGATCCTTTCAGTGCTTTACCACACCGGTGTTACTAATCTCTTCTTAGGTAAGAGAGAATTATCACAAACACCGCAACCGTTCCAATAGGTAGCCAAAGCCTATCTAGGTTGTGAATACGTTTTTCTTCTTACTAGATCTGGCCAAGTCCCCTACTGGAAAACTCATGAGGAGATTCATCGAATTTCCCTACTTGACCTTCTTAGTAAAAAGCCTTAGACTTGTTTATCATATTTCAATAATAAACCATTTATATTATATTATTTATTCTCATAAATAGGTAAACAAGTGGATGTGGCGTTTCTCGTATACATGCACAAGCTGACTGTACAAAGGCATGTACGCTCGAAGCATCTTTTAGTATACAAACCCCAACAATCCCTTGTATGGTGCTTTGCCTTGAGTAATAGGTGAGCTCTCCATCTTCTTGGAAGGGGTACTCCACTTGTTTCCTCCCATCCCGGTTTGACTAGAAGCCACTCTTGCCTTGCTAAGAGCCACCTCTTTACCTTGCCTCTCAAAAGTCTCGGCAAAACTTAGTACTTCCCCCAATGTGATTCCCCTCAAAGCCTCAATTTGGACTTTATGCTTCAAGGACGTGTTGAGACCATGGATGAAGCGGTCTTGAGTGGTTTCCTCCGATTCATTTACTCCAATCTTGTTCATCAAAGCAAGAAGTTCATAGTAGTAATCCATCACACTCATGGATCCTTGCCTTAGGTCTTGAAGCTCCCCACGAAGTTTGAGATAATAGGACCTCGGTACAAAGGACTCCTTCATGATTCGGCACAACTCATCCCATGATCGCACCTCTCCCATCCTAGCTATCCTCCTCTTTCTCAACACATCATTCCACCAAGTGTTAGCATTACCCCTAAATTCGGCCAAAGCAATCTTCACCTTATCTCCCTCGGAATAGTTGTGGAGGGAAAAGATTTTCTCCACTTGAGATTCCCACTCCAAGTAGGCTTCGGGATCGAACTTTCCATGGAATTCGGGAAGGTTGTGTTTCAAGGTCTTGGACGGATCATCAAACCTTGGTCGGGGCTCCTCCTCATAATACCTATCCCTCCTAAATCTATCCCCATAAGGCTCCATCCCTCCATATTGATTTCCTCCTCCATAGCGACCATACCCCCCATTTCCTCCTCCCCCTCGCCTATTGACTCCATTTCCCCCCCCAAACCTTCCATTCTCCAAATTGTTAACCCTATCCCGAACATTCCCTCCTTGCCACCCCTCATACTCCTCCTCTTCAACATTTTCCTCCGGGACCTCATTAGGCACAAAATTGCCCATAGGAGTGGGAGGCCTCGTCCCCCGCTCTCCCTTCCAAGTGTTGAACTCCTCAAATAAAGTGTTTTGGGCGGCAAGCATGCGGGCTTCGGATTCTTTTGATTGAGCAATGGATTCTTTTGCTCGCACATCCATTTGGATCATCATCTCTTGTTTGAATTCCTTCATCATACGGGCCATCATGCTCACAAGATCCCCATCGGGTATAGGGTGAGTCATGCTTGTTTCCTCCCCTTCCGCACTTGTCCCCGCCATTTTGTTGGACCGGGTGCGAGGAGGCATAGAGTAAGTACCTACAAATCAAACAAACACTAGGAACTAGTCCTAGAGGTTAGTAATAAAAGAAAGTAGAATTTAAGAAGATGAACTCAACCTTGATGTCCCAAACCCCCTCAAATCACTCCCCAATAACTCTCGACAAAGGCTTAGAATATTGTGAGAAAGGTGGATTCACTCACACTCACAACTCCAATTCCAAGATTTAAGTGCTTGAGGTGGATCAATCAAGGTATACTCCTTGGTCAACAAAATCAAGAAGACAAAGCCATAAACACATATTAGCAAGATGCAAGTCAAAGAAAAACAAACAAGGGGTGACACTTTTGCTGAAATTTGGCTGATCTTTATGATTTTTTTTGGTATTGATTCCCGCGCCCAATTTGGATGAATTTTGGTGGATAGATTCCCAAACAAGTCTAGATCAAGGGAAAAATGGCCATATATAGTCAGATTTGATGATTGGATATGTTTTGTATGGTTTTCCCCAACTATGCCAAAACAGGGCAATGATGTTAATCTCCACGGTTAACTAGGCAAACGAAGGAATTTTTTGATGAAATTTTGCAGGTACGTAGGTCACATAACATAGATCATACACACCAAATTTCAGCTTAATCTAAGCACAATTGATCAATCCGATCATCCCAACAAAACAGAGCAAAAACAAAAGACAAAAGGAAAAATAACCCAACCCAAAGCAACAATAGATCAAACACCTAGTGGGTACTAGGCTCTAGATACCAAATGATGTGGATCCATGTATTTTGTGATCCATTTCCCAAGGATTTACCCAATTTGTAGGTGATTGATCTAATATTTTTGTGAAGTAGATTTTCTATTGTATCAATAATGGCAACCCAACAAGAAATTAGGAAACTAAGATGATCAAAACAAGGAAGTAACATTGGATAGAGTGGAAATTGAGATACATAGTCATTGATGAGGCAAGCTAAGACACTTACAACATACTAACATGCATCCATGGCTAGATCTTCAAGGGAACCACAAACCTTGAAGCATACCTCTACTTGATCCATACTTCACTAAGAATTGATGAACCAAGCAACCTAAATCTAGGAATTGGATAGGAAACCCTCTTCAAGAGGAACAAATCTCTCAAGCATATAATTCAGCAAAAACCTAAGGAAAAGAAATGACATCAAGAGGTATTTATACTATGGGTCCAAAAATAGAAAGTTGGCCCACAAAATCTAAAAATTCGGCATAATCGCCCGGCTAGGAAAGAAACCGACTGTGGGGACCATGACTGAAAAAACAGAGTACGGACGAAAAGCTGGCAGAATAACTAACTCTCGTACTAACTAACAGCGACATCATCTTCTACAACCAAATTGCGTAAAAACTCATAAGAAAATCAACATGAACGAAATCAAAACAGAGCAAACTAATTCTAAGTCGAATTAATGCATAATCAGCGAAGAACTGAACAGATCTGCAGACGCTAGACGAAGCAAAACAGAAAATAAGAAGAAAACTCAAATCCATCTAACAACTTCCTTTTCTCACTTCGGATCCAACCTCAGACGCTAAATCCACTCCGGATCCAAGCGTCCAACACGAACTCCAACAAACAGAAACACTTCATCACTTCAGATTCGAACAACAACCTCCAAACAGTCAATAAACCACAGATCTATCACCAAATTCCCATATCAAACACCACAATATCAAAAGAAAACAGAGATCGACATAATACTTGTAAAAATAAACTTCCAGCAGCGAGATCTACGTAAATCAACTTGAAATTTAACAACTAAACGCAAATCAACCAAAGCGGAAAGGTAACGAGTAACATCAACAACCAAGTCGACTCCCAAAAGTGAAGTTCGACAGCAAAAAGAGTAAAACAACTGAAATTAAATGAGATTGTATCTTCGTCCACACTCGGATGGTGTTGCAACTGCGAAACTTCTAAGGAAAAGTAACCCTTCGTACCCGACTACCCCAGGTCTTCCATTCCCAAGTGTGTGTAATGTGTGTGAGCTAAGAAGAGAGTGAAAAAAGTTTCGTCCTCCTATGTGCGTTGCATGCTCTTCTATATATAGGCGTTGGAGTGGGGCCAGCGAGGTATAGATAGACTTTGATGCCCTCAGCTATTGACTTCCTCTGTCACGCCTTCTTTTCTTTTAAATCCTGCTCACTTTACTTCATTCCTTCGCTAGACCATCTCCTTCAGCGTTTTCTCGATCTAGCGATTTTCTTCACACACCTGGCTTAGGAAACGTGTTAGACCCAGCAAATTATAACGCTTTTTACCCTATAACCGATGCATGAAATTAGCCTTATCAGCTCCTCTCGCTTGGACTTTTGAATGAAAGTTGCGAGTCCATCCCGAAGCCGCCTCGTCATGGCTCTCGTCATGGGTCCGCCACATGAGGTCGTATCACCCAAAGAACTTCAGATGATTGCATGCGATGAAGACTTCTGCGCATGTATCTATTCAATAGGGTTCGAGTGGGTGCTAAAGCACAGCCAAGAGAAAGTGCCGGTGGACCTAGCACGGGAGTTTTTTCTCCACATTCCGATTGAAGAACACCTCTGACCTTGACGCAGACTCCATAACTTTCAGGATTTTTAATGAGGAACACAAGATGAGCATCCGGGAATGGTCCTTGAGGATGGGGTTGTTCACCAAGGCTGAGGATGATGAAGGAATATGGAACGAGAGGATGATCGGTGTGCCGAAGAATACGCCGGGATTCAGAGTACAAGCAGCATGGGAACTAATCACTCACTCAAAGGCAGGGGCATTCAAGTCAAGCTATTCCAAGGCTTCTCACATCGAGGACAGAATCCTCCGTTTTGCTCAGACGTTTATCAGCTACAACCTAATGGGAACTGCAAATTCAGCTCTGACGACTACCGACCTTTACTTCACTTGGTGCATGGCAAAGGGCGTTAAGGTACATCTGGGTTATTGGCTGGCTCAAGCATGTCATCAAATGACCAGCAACCCTGCTCGACATATGTATACCTGCCATCTCCTAGGCGCCTACCTCCAGCGGAACGTTGAAATGAAGATAGCCAAAGCCGCACCCTTGGTCGTGATGTGCGAGCCCCCGGAGGTTTTCAGTGTTGAATACTTTTTCAACAAGGGGTTACTTCAAGCTCACGGAAAACAAACCTTCTTCTACACGGTAGGAGACAAGGTGAAGGCGGAGACTGAGGAGGCTGCGGAGGCCGTGCCAAGTGAAGAGGTCGAGGAGCTGAGAAAGGATGTCCAGGATGTGAGAAAGGAAATGCAGGTAATGAGGAAGGAAATAGTGGATGAGCTTGGGGGGATAAGAAAAGAATTGAACGGGAGCCGAGAAGAGGTGAAGACCCTGCGGGGCAATATTACAGACTTGGCAGTGAAGTCCGCTAAGAAAAACGAGCGGATGACGGAGGTTGTGGACCTTGTAATGAAGATGATGAAATGGTTGCAGAAGACACTCCCCTTGACCCAGTCGAAGGTAACTCCTGGGTCCAGCAGCGAGGTCAAGCAACCAGTCCAGAAGCAGTCCCTCCGTCCAGCGACCACCGCACCCGCTCAAGCAAATGGTCATCCCAACAAAATCAAAGTCTGTCATGATCAGGAAGCCAGTATCTAACCAACTAGAACAGGAAGAAGAGGAGCCGGAGCAGCCGGCGAAAATGAAAGTGAAGATGACCCGACCCGGAATCCCACCCCACTCTGGCTCTCGAGGGAGCCAGCCCCAAAAGTGAATCACCCACATGACCAAGTAACTTTTAAATTCTATTTTCAGTTATTTTTCTTTGTTTTTGTTGTTTGTTTGATATTTGCCATCTGTTTTTGTCTTCTCCCACTTAGCCCAATGCTTGGTCTAAGTGTGAGAAGTTTATGTTTTCTGTTTTGTTGTGTCTTCTCCCACTTAGCCCGTTGTTCGGTCTAAGTGTGAGAAGTTTTTATTTTCATAAACTGTTTGTTGTGTGTTGCATTGATCTCCCTGTTTCCCCCCTTCACGACGATGGCTTGGGGACAAGCTTGAGTGAAGTGGGAGGGGGAGAGGAGTCAATGCATGTAATTGTCAGCATGATAAGAGTCTTTAGGTCTAGTTTTTGTTTGTGTCGCATGAGCCAGTGAATACAATACGGCATGATCTCCTTAGTGAAAGTAATTGAAAATAGGAGGTATTTCAACTTAGAAGCCTTTTCCTTTAATAAGCCAAGTCAATCTGTATGAAGTAAGAACGATAGAGGATGCCTTAGCTTACTTAGTTGTGAAGCCCCACTATAAGAGTGAGTTATAAGCCTTAAATAACTTTGAGCTAACACATGTAAAGGGGCCGCCACTGAATGCTTAGGGAGAAGAGTCATGAAGGAGAAAAATAGGGGAATTGGGTTATGAAGGTATAAGCTGGACGAAGTCCAGAGGAGAGAAGAGGAGGAAGAAAAGGGAGGAATAAGCTGGACAAAGTCCAGAGAAAAAAAAATGAAAATAATGAAAAAAAAAAAAAAGGAGGTATAAGCTGGACGAAGTCCAGGGGAAAGGTGTCTAAGGGCAGGAACAATAATAACCTGACCCAGGAAAAAGAGGAGGAAACTCTCATAACCCGACGCTTCAGTGGTATGGCAATAACTTAAGAGAGAATCGATCCTAACATCCCTGGTGAGGAATGAGTGATCGAGTGAATCCAACAATTGGGTAAGTAAAAGGCTATCTTGACGAACTGACAGATTGGCTAGGTAGAGGAAGGGAAAGGGCCTATTTGGAGGAGTGCAGCCTGTTGGATTGACCTTAATCTTGTGGGGACGGTTGCCTAAAGGTTGAAGCTAGCTCATGCATATTTGTTTATGTGTTTTCATTTGTTTTAAGTGTCTATATTTGTGCGTCAGTTATGTCTAGGTCTAGGAGTCTGTGTTAAGTTAGAGTCTAAAGAGTCGGTCGAGGGATAACCTTGCTTTGAAATTCGCCTTATTCTTTTTTCTTGTCTTGTGAACAGTTTGATAAGGCTAATTTCATGCATCGGTTATGTGGTGAAAAGCACTATATTTTACTGGGTCTAACACAGTTTTTAAGCCAGATGTGTGACGGAATCGCTAGATCTAGGAAAAGCCGGAGGAAACGGACTAGCGAAGACAATGAAGGGAAGTGAGCAGAACTGAAGGGAAAAGAGTGGCTAGAAGAAGGGAG